>NW_028187089.1:2907357-3072248 GCF_003343005.1 Rhea americana
AAAAAAAAGGTGCATGTTGCAGTTTAGGAAGAGCTTGACTTTACTGTCATCTGTTGTAAAGGAGCAACTCCGTTGGCCTCTCTCATTAACGGGCAGAGTACGTGGCAAGGAAGCCAGTGACTGACCTCCCTTGGCTGTGTGCTCAGTCAAGCCCTTGGCCGTACTCAATGAAGCTTGATTGCTAGCTGTGCGGTCTTGTCCATGCAGAGTGACGGCACCAGAGCAGAGCTCAGGATCCCGAAAATGCCAGGGTGAGGAGGTTTCGGGGGAGAGAATGCAGCATTTGTGCACTGCTGAAAAGCCACATTGTGCTGGGCGAGGGCAGCGTGGCTCCGACCCGGCGGCTGCCGGCGGATCTCTGCAGGCGGAGGGGTGGTGGGTGGGTGCTGAGGCTGCTGGCAGCCCCACTTGGTCGCGGAGGCTTTGGGAATGGAACATCGTGGCCCTCACATCCCGTCCTGCCTTCCTGTTTTTCTCTGGGCGGCCGCTGGAAAACATCACGTTACCTCTTCTGACGGTGGCCCAGGCCATGTCCCTTATCTGGTGGCTGTGTGGCTGTGGAAAGGGGGATAACTCGAGACTGGAGCCTGCAGCTTATTTCATCCTTGGAAGCGATACAGAGCCAGGGTGCTATGCACTGCAGACCCCTGTTTTGTTGCGATGAGAGTGTGGGGGCTGGAGGGTCTGGGGACCCTGCCGGCTTAACTGCAACGTACAGCGCTTGTTGGCTTGGGCAGCCTGCCCTCCCCCTCACTTCTTGTTCCCAGCACTGGAGCAGGCTGGCGAGCGCAGACAGCAGCAGAATAGCTCCTTTTGTGAGTCTGCCTGCGCTGCCGTTTCTCAGGAAATCGGCTATTGTGTTTGCTGGTGCAGCCAAGGCTCCCGTCTTCTCCCTTCCCTCGCTCTGTCCGGGTCCGTCCCAGCATGTGGGCTGCCCTCAGCCCCTCTCCCTGGTGGATGGTGCAGTGCCCTGGCACTGCTTTGCACCCAAAACCTGCCAGCCTGGCACATGCCAGCAGGCCCCTGGGCTGGGAGGCAGCAGCTCACAAGGGAACCGAGCGAGTTTGGGACATCCTTTGCCTTSTTGCCTATGTGTCTGGCTGACCGGGGCTTCCCAGCTCAGTACCAAGGGATGCATCGCATACCTGTGTGGAAAAACGCTGGTGGTGCTGGAGGGCAGAAGCTGCTTCTCTTACCACCCTGCGCTCTACCTTGGTGAGGGTTGGCTTGTGACTGCCTGGGCACTGCTTGGTGGTCTTCAAAGTTGTGTGAGGGATTTGGAGGCTGTTTCCCGATGAAAGCTATGTTTATTATTTCAAACTACGCTGGCTGGGATCCTTCCAAGTGGAGGAGCATGCTTGATGTCCTACTGCAAACAACCTGTCTCAATAAATGGATATCTGCTCTTTCCCAGCTGCTGTGTGTCAGCAAATGCTACTGCTGGTCTGATGATACTGGGTCTTTCACTTTCAAATGTTAAGAGTAGAGAGACTAAATAGAAGGGCTTTTTCTACAACTGTTGTTTTTTGCAGGCCTCGGAAGAGAACATTTTGCAAGTGTTTTTGCAGGCTCGGTGTTTGAGTGACTTTCCATACCTGTGACTTGCCTGCTTTCTGTGAAGTGGCTTGTGATCTTTTAAATGAAAGGGGTTCTATGCACATGCAACCTATTGCTGCTGTTATTTATTACAGAATTTATGTCTAACAGTGAGATTGTTAGGTCTGTTTGTTTATTTCCTGTTTTACAGGCACGGTAAATGAATCATGTCGGGGTAATGGCCTAGAAATGAAGTTTCCTTTTAATAAGCAAACCCAATTTTGAGTGGTTGACCAAAGGGGAGAAAGAATCTTAACTTCAGACAGCAAGCAGAAATCTTTCTAGTGGAGAATTTAAGCACAGCATAATAAGTGTAAGCTGGCAGGAGATTTGTATGGGAGTAAGAAGAGAAAAGATGCTTACACACATCTCTGAAATGCAGCCATGCAGCATCCTTCAGCAGCAAGTCAGAGATGACATGGAATAAATTAGCTTCTAGTTTTTCAAAGAAATACGGGGCGAGTTAGATGTGTTTAATGGACAATCGTCAGAAGGATTCCACAAAATCTACCTGTGCAACTGGGCTGATTAAAATTAGGTAGTGTGAGGCCATCTAATTMTGCTCAAGTACCTAAAACACACGGTGGTCTGGGGAGGCTGTGGAGCGCTGCGGGGCGCAGTGCTGACATTGGAGCATACTAACGCAAGGTTTTTAGAAGCCCACACTGCCAGAAGGCTCCTTGTTGCAAGGGAAAAGCTGGGTGTTGCGATGGCCTTCATTAAGCCCCTGGAGATGAACCCGTCTGGTTTTACTCTCCCAGTTCCCAGCTGTATGTCCCAAGAGGGAGGGAAGAATTTGAAGCAATTTCTTGGAGCTGCAGAGTGACTTGGCTAATGCTGGGTGAAAGGAGCAGGCTGGGATYTTTGTTGTGTGCTGTGCTGACTCAGCCTGCTGCCAGTGCGGTCCCATCGGTCTCCCGTTGCTTGCTGGAGGAGCACGAGGCGGTGCTGAATGCACCTGCATGTCCTGTGGCCTTGCACTCACATGGTGGTGAGTGTAGGCATCAGCAGCTGATGCCAGAGATGTTGCAACCCCCCAGGCTTTGCTTGAGTAGCTGAGCCCCACCAGGGACTGCATCAGGTCCTCAGCATGCATGTTATCCTCTGACGTGGAACCTGCTGGCTGTACTGCTTCAGGCCAAAGATCTCGGTGGGCTAAGCTAATACCTGCTGGGTCGTCCCTGCCCTGGTACCGTGACTTTGGATGAGGTATCTGCTCCTCTTATTTCTTCTACCCAGTTTCTCACCTGGRAATTTCCTGGGCCCAGCGGGGTAGGATGAGTGCCTCACAGCCCTGGAGAGGAGGGAGCAGGCATGCTGCAGCTGTGTCCCCAGCAAGGGATAATGGCTTTAGCACTCCCCCTGCAATGCACAAGCTTAGGAGAACTGATGCCTGTGTGCTGGTGTCCATAAGGGTTTAGTGGCAAGAGACCTAAGCTGTCCCTATTAACCCACGTGGTTCTTTGTCAGAGGAGATGCTGCTCTTCGTGGTTATTTGCTGGGAATGCCAGTGGAGCCCTGACACTTCTGATCAAGAAGCAGAGGGCCATGACAAAATGGGCACTGTGTAATGCGCTGTGAGAGGGTGGGGCTGGGCCTTGGTAGCTCAGGAGGCTGGTGTGGAGATTTTTTGAAGGCATGAGGCTACACTGATTTGCGGGAACCCTGGGAATCAGGAGAAGCTGGGACCTCTATCAGGTTCCAGGCCTGTTTGTGCAGCACCATCCTCCGATGGACTGGCAGCTACCAGCATTGCTTCTGTGCCTGTCCCTCAATTGCATAAAGAAAATGGGTCAAAACTGTCTGGTCTGAAAATTTCTTCCGTGAGTTGAAGGAAGCCCCTAGGCAGAGGTCAGATGTGGGGAGGCCCCAAGTCTGAAAAGGGTTAAATGTTGTGCTGAGGCAGATGGGTGCTAAGAGGCAGACATGTCCCTCATGAGTCCAAGTGACAAATAGCTCCACTAGGATTAAGAAGGCTTTCTACTAAGTGAGAATGCCCTGCCAGCATGCAGGCATTGGAAAGCAGCAAAGATATCTCTTCAGGGGACACTCTTCTGTGTACACTGACCATTTGACTCTCATTTCCTTGCATCAAAGCCCTGCTGTTGAGAGAGAACTTAATGCTGGTGACTGTGGTCTGGAGTCACTACAAGGAGAGAGCAATGTGCTGGTRAATGTGCTCTTGGTGAAGGAAAGGCAGTCGATTAGCCTTGGTTTCAGGGACAGGATTTGTGGTTGCACTCTCCTCCAGGGTGAGGAAGGAGGTAATGAGAAACTCATAGAAGTTGAGTCCYGGGCTCTAGCCCTTCAGTGTTGGCAGAGGGGCATCCTGAGGAGTGGAGACCTAGGGTTTGCTTCTAAGTAGAAGGTATTCCCAGGAAGATAACAGGCAGAMTGAGGATGTAGCATGCCTTTTGAGTCTGTGGCCAGAAGTGATTTGATTGCAGAGTTCTGGCTGCTTCACATGGAGAAAACACCAGGTGCAAAAGGATTCTTTAGCAGAGAAAGGCCTAAAAGAAAGAAGCTGAAACTGGACGATTCAGGTGAGAAACAAGGCATGGATGTTTAATGATGTATTTGAATAATTGCTGGAAGAAGGTGATGACGTTCCAGGAACTTGCCCTGTCTAGGTCCAAAGGCATCCAGGGAATGAGGGGAGTGTCAAGCCAGATGAAATCTGGGGGCCAAATGCAGTGGCCTCTGCTGTGTGTGAGATCAGGCTGTTGAAGACCTTTTGGCCTTGAAACTGCTGATCTCTGAGCAGCCCAAAGGCTTAGCTCTGGGTTTCTGCCAGCTGGGAACAGGCTTGGAGCCTTTTGCCATCTGTGATGGTTTGGTGTCCCTCTCAGACTCCCATAAAGGCCACAGCTTAGTGTTGATGCATCCACAGGGATGATGTGTGTGTCCTCAGGGTAAAGGACCTGCCAATGTTTGCATTCAGTTTTGTGGGGTGTCTCTGCCTCTCATTTTCTGAGACCTCTCTGGAGTTGTGCAAATCCCAGTTGTGCTGGCCTACCCTGCTAAGAGTCATTTAGTGGTTACATGCAAAGAGGGTTGTGGTGCCTCCTCCCTCCCCCCYGCCTTTTTTTTGTATTTGCATAGTGCCTCCAGCTTGAAGGCTCRTGACCTTGCTGTGTTCGTGGTGCAGTACAAACGCTGGTTGAACTCTGAAGAAATTACGCTCGCTTCTGCAAACGAGACACGGTCTGACTTGGCATGTGAGAAGGCAGCAGCTGTGCAGTGTGGCTGTGCAGCGTGGTCATGCAGGGACAGACTTGGAAGTCATCTTAAGTGAAAACAGTACAGAGAGTCAAGGAGAGTGTACTAGCAGGATGATGGGCCAAAAACCTGGCTTTTGTCAGTTGGTTTATAATATGCCCTGAGATGATAGCAGGATGCGTGAGGCACTGTGGCAGAAGAAATCCAGAAAACTGTGGTGTTACAGAAATTTGTTGGCTCAGTCTGCATTAAAAAAAAAAAGAAGAAAGTTGTGTATCGTAATGCATCGACACATTTTTAAAGCTGGCKCTGCAGAGTCGCTGGAATTCTTCCGACATCGTGGTCCCTGGCGTAGCGTGTGCACACATCGTCTGTCTCCGAAACTTTATACGTAAACACTGCAAGCTCATTTAAGCAGTGTGCATGTTGTAAAGTATTTTTCCGTTGATCATTTTGTTCTAACGCCTGCTCTGCGTTCTTGTCACCTTGTGATTCCTCTCCAGAGTCGGACACGCTGAAGCAGCAGGCGCTTCTCCAGAGCTGAAGGCTTTGTACAAGGGGCTGGAGCAGCACGGTGCAAGGACCTGGCTCTGAAACTTTGCTCCTGTATTTCCTTTGAGGTTGCAAGATCCTGATTTACAGTAGCCTGCTAGAGAATGGGTGTTGTGTTTGTTTATCAAATTAGCCCTGATTTCTTCTGGCTTGCACTTTGCATTGTAGTATATTTGCAGTGTGCTGGGACCTGGCCTCAGCTTTCTGCAGCAATGCCTCTGTCTGCCTGGGTTGTTGTTTTTTCTTTTTCTTTTTCTTTTTTTTTTCCCCTCCTCCCAGAAACAAGCTCTGATTTTTGCTTGGATATCTTCCCTGGCTGCTGGTGGTTCTGTCTCTTGCTCCCTGATGCTGGAAGCTTTTGCATGCCTGTTAGAAGGGAGGACTGGGCTGGGTTTTGATGTGCAGAAAGGTGTTAGGTGCCTAGTTGTACAACTTCAGGCGTTGTTCTGTGACAAGCAAACCTGGCTACAATCATTTATTTTCTTGCTTGACTTCTTTCTTTTCCACTGTGACTGGTGAGTGGARTGGGTGCCTTCTGAGATCTTTGCTGATCCTGTGACCATGCTTGAGCTTCTCCTGAGTCCCTRGGTTTTTTGGGTTTTGCCTCTCGGACCTGCTTTTCTTCCAGGATGTTGCCTGGTTCCTCACATATGGAGGCTAGGTTGTGTGCTTTCCCCTTCCCTTCCAGAGAAAGACTCCTCTTGTTTATCCTCCCAGGGATTTTGCTGTGTTTTCTTCTCAACCTCTRAATCCTGACTTAATGTTTCCTGGCTTCCCTTCTCTCCTGCAAAATCCTTTGTCCTTCCCTCCRTCTCCTAGAAGCATCCAGCTTTCTCGCTCCCAAATCTTCTTTATTCCACCCCTCCCTTTTCCCTTGTCCTTYTGCTGCTCTCCCTTCCTCTCTGTTGCAGCCAGAACCGCCTCTGATAAGACATGCTGCTGCAGTTTTCCTGGCCGGATCAGGATGTTGTCTACCTCGTGCCCTGGCAGAGATGCTCTAGCTTGTGCTCTGTTTATTGCTAGCAGTGTGGGTTTATCTGAGCTCTTCCTGTTTCTCTTCCCTTCTGTCTTGGCATCTTTGCCCCCCATGTTTTCTCCCTGCCTCTTTCTTGCTCTCCCTCAACTCTTTTTAACCCCTCTGTGGTTGCTGTCCCTGTTGCTGCTGCCTCCCACATCTGTGCAGGCTTGAGACTTGATGGCTTAGTGGCCTGCCCTTTCTTCTTCCAAGTCTTTGTTGTCCTCCTTACCCTGAGGTGAGTCCCACCAGCCTCCTGGCTACTGCTTCTGTACCAGGCCAGGGCCACATCCTGCACGGTGTCCTATCTACAGTTTCTGGTCAGCTGCCCCTCTCCCATGCCCCAGCTTGCATCTTGTTTGTTCATCCAGCTTGCTCCCCTTCCTCCTGCAGCTGCCTGCTGCAAATAATCTTGTTGCTCCTTCCCTGTCCAATCAACATCTTCTCTTCTGCTCCTGCTGTGGGCTCAGCCTGGTGCCCTTCCACGTGTGACCCAGCTGTTCCTGCCTCGTCTTTGTGCACGCATGCTCGCTTCCTCTTCTGTCCTGCACGGATATCGTTCCTCATTCTCTATTCCCCTTTCATCCCTGTTTGCTGCCAGCTCTGTAATCCTTTCCTGATGCTTTTAGATCCTTCTTCACGCATCCTTGCAGCAACTCCAGTGAGAACCTTTGCAGGAATATGAAACTCCTTAAACTTCTGCCAACGTTTCTGTGCTGGACTGTAACTCCCTGTGGTAGATGCCAGGCCTGTTTGTTTGCTCTCACTGCAGAGGCTGTTGCACTTCTGTAAAAATGTGGTTCTAGGGAGTAGCAGCTCTGCTTTGCTGTTGTCTCATACTCATTTGCTAAGTGCCAAAGTGAGCAGCGAAGTGAGTTGTGAGTTGTGTGCATTTGCAGGTCTCCCGTGCACTGGTCCTGCACAGAGATGCCAAATCCCTGAACATTTGCAGAGGGAGCACAAAATGCACAGAATTAAACCTTGAAGCACAAAGCCAGCTTGCCTAGCTCTGCTGCTAAGAAACCTGCAGCAAAGAGACTGGTAAATCTTGCACTCACAGATAGATTATTCTTGTGCACTGACAACTTCCAAGCAAAATTCAGTGACATTGTGGCTTCTGCTCGCAGTACCTCAGAGAGATGCTGAAATGCGGTGTTGGGCTGCGTGTGTTCCAGCTGTGAGAAACTACATATAGTGTGAAACTTGAAATAATTTGTGAGGAAAATATTGCACTGATCTTTTCTTTAAAAGCATAATGAAATCAGGGAGCCCGACTTCTGGTTGTCATCAGAGGTCCCTTTTTTTGTTGCTGGCTGCTGCCACTTTTATGGCCTCATGCYCYTCCACGTGTCACGTTTGCTGTTTTCTGGTCTGAAATACTTCATCCTTTTTTAATCCATTTTGTCTGATTCCTCAAGTCATTTAACAACAATTCCTCTGATGAACAATTATCAACCAGTGTTACCATGCTGGTTGCTGGGAGATGATTTGGAYCAGTCTACGCTGCGAGGCCATTAGTAGCATGGTGATGGGTCTCTTGAAGATCAGTGCACAGTAGGGTTGGCATTGCTGCAAAATGCAGATGGGCAATAACGCTTGCCGCTCTAGGTCTGGGACTGGCAGAATAGGACCTGGGAGCAAAGTTGGAATGAGTTAATGGAGCAGCTGCAGCTCCCACCTGCCTTGGGAGGAGGCCGTAACGCAGGAACCCAGCATTCTTTGGCTCTTCCTGTTTCTTTGCTCTTTTATGTGCTTTTATCCTCGCCCAAATGAGTCAAAGTGCCGTTGCAGAGGGGCGAGCCTGGCATTAGGAGACGGCAGACCCAGCTTGGTTTCTCGCTGGGCTTCTGCTGATAGTGGCCTGTTTCTGGCCACTGCTGCTTGGGCCCACGTCTGAGATGTGGRGATGAAGAGACAGCTCCCGCGCTGGCCCTGTCATTGTTCCCACGTGTAGGGATTCGCTCTGCGGTTGGGTTTGGTGGTCTGGTCAACCGATGCGTTGATAAAAGTAGCTCGAGCATCTTGGGTGAAAGATGTTGTGCAAATACATCCGCTGCTGGAGGGCAAGAAGAGAGTATGTGCAGAGGGGACTTTGCTGCCTTCCAGTCTCCCCGCGGCCCCACAGGCTGCTGAACTCGCAGCCTGGGCGTGTGAAACAGCGTGTTCTGGGCAGGCAAGGCTGAACTGATTGATTTTTAATTTTTTTTTCACCCCTGCCAGTACTTTCTTAAGCCTTTGGCTGCTGGTACGTTCCACATGTGACTTGAGAAAGTGTGCCCCATTCCCTTTAGCATCCTCAGCATTTGGGTGCTGTTGGTATTCTTTAACAGCCATATACTTTGCCACCTGTCTGCGGATAGACGCCAACCTTTCCGCGGAGAATTGAGGCAGTTGGAGTCTTTGAGAAAGGAAGATGCCTCTGAATGTAAAAGTCTGTTTCCAGCGAGCTTCTTGCAGAGCCTGTGATTATTACATTTGTCTTCGGTTGCTCACTGAGAGGAAACGGGCTCAAAATGCAAAATACGGAGCRTTTATTTTCCTTTCAGATCATTAAAAGAGCACTTCAGTGTTATATAGCAAGTATTGTCTGTGCTGTGCCTCTCATGCTAAAAGCCATCYTTTGCATTCCTCCGGGAGCCTGCAGGGAGGGAGGGGAGTGGGGATGGCAGGAGTAAATTAGCTTTGTAGTTAACTGCTTCATCTCGTGAACTGCATCTAAGGAGAGCCTCGCTGCTGCTGGATGAAAGGAAGATCTGTAGCCTGCGCCTGCCGACAAAATTATTCCAGTTCCCATCCTCAAGCACGAGGAGTTCTCCCTTGGTTAAGCGAGTTAGTGGAGACAGGCTAAGCTGGGGGACAGGCGAGCGCAATGCGAGGACGCGTGCACAACGAGGCAGAGCAGGCTGCTGTGCCTGTGGACCTGGAGGCGATGCAGACAACTGGCACGATCTTAACTCGTCTGGGAAATCGAGTGTGGTTTGTGTAATTAAATCTGCTCCGTGATAGAGCCTGGATGGATGGGGTTAGGGTTTGCACTAGGTTAAAGAGTTTATAGTTCCTTCACCAAAACCGCCTCTTTCAGGATGACTCRGTGGGCTTGTTTCTAACACAGTGTTGTGCACTTGGGGCATACCTTGCTCCTACAGCGTTTAATTCCTATTTTGCCACTAAATGCTGTGGTTGGTGTCCCACAGCAGTGTAGCTTTACTGACATGGTGGTGAGAGCCTGGCTTTGATGACATACTAACGAGAGGGAAGTGAGACTAGGGCTAGGCTCCAGAAGGATGCTGAGCATCGTATTGCTAATCCTTTATGTTGTATATCTTTACATGTATAATTGYGTATAATCCCATGTATCTTCATGTGTCAGTGCTGCAGAAAGTGTGGAAGACATTCACTGCCTTGAAGAGCTGGAGGTCTGATGCTATGAGAGCAGCTGTGAATGTCCAGCAGTGGTTTGAGCAGGAGGTGGCATTTACTTGCTCCTACTCTGCGGTGCCTGGAAGGGAGAGGTGGTAGCTGGTGGCCCCAACTCATGCCCTTGTGCTGGAGGAGGCTGGTGCCCTGTAGAGCTGAGAATGGGCTGTACCAGCGTCTCTTCATCGTCCTGCCCCCACTTGCCATAGCCTTCTTGCTCTTTCGTGTYTTACCACAGATCACGAGCTCCTTTGCACAGGGGTGCTATCCTGTGGATATGAATAAAGTGTCATGTTGATAAATGTGCGGYATATCTTGGGTGACTCTGAGGAGTTCATTAGTGGATGGTTTTGCGACTCACTGGAAAAACGCTTCTACTTTTGGACATTTGAGAGAATAGCATTGCTCCTGCTCCAACTTTTCATGTCACTCATGTTTACCCTGTGGCCTATTACTCTGAGCTGCCCTTCCTGCCTGGGCTCCTCCCTGACCGTAGTATCTGATGGCTTTGCTAATGCAACAGTGCTGGTTGCTCTGGGTTGGCAAAGGARGACCTTCATGGGAGAGGTTTGTGTATGCAGCATGGCTTTCCCATTCCTCGCCTGATCAGAGAGCTCCTCTCTTGCTGTGAGCACCAGCAAAGCCCAGAAGCAATGTCTCTATCTTTCCTGAATCTTTCTTTTGAATAAGGTTAAAATATAAACCATATTACATGATGTTTCCTTGCTCTTGGCGTTCCGGTTTTTAACATGTATTTCTCCTTCTCCTTTTGAGAAGCGCTAGTTTTAGCAGCCTGTGTGCTGTATGATCCCCACTGTCCCAGTAGGTAGTCTGGATCCTGCCTGGAGATGTGGCGCAAGTCTTCCTAAACGGCTACTGTAGGTTGAGTGATAAAACCAGCAGTTACGGAGTTGCAGAAACCAGAGCTTAGCACTTGCAGGTGGATGTTCATCGCACGGAGGCGATAGTGGCAACAAGACAAACATTAAAAAGATCAATCTCTTACAAAGCTGATAGTGGCTAAATCTCCAACGGACAATGAATTGGAAAATGCAAGAGCGACAAACCTGCTGGCAGCACTGCAGATCTGTATCGCCGTGTCAGGTTATATACTGTGCCCGCTCGCGGTGCTTCATGTCGATTAGATAAGAAGGTATTTAGGGCAGGCACTGTCTGCCGTGCTTGTTCAGCGCCTTGTTTGGCAAGCCTGTGGCCTGGCCTAAGGACTCCAAGCATGACAATGGAGCAGTACAAACACAACTGAAAAATAATCTCATTGTTACTGGGAATACAGCTGGGGAAAAGCTGATCAAATTGAATTGGTGCTTTTTTGGAGATTAAGGGTAAAAGTGCTTACGCTTAGAAGTGATTTAAGGTTGGAGAACCTTCTCAAAATGAATGCAGATGTTTCTGGGTCACCTTGGAGAGCCTGAAAATTTCACCTTGAAAGGCTTCAAGTGACCTTTCTTTCTTTTTCTTTTTTTTTTATTGTGCTTCCAAAATGTCCAGTGAGCTGTAGTGTGTGTCTCATTCTGCAGCATTGGAAGGAAGATTTAGCAATCTAGCTTATGCATGGAGCATTATCAAGGGGCAAGGTAGAGGAAAATGGTTTAAAAATTGCCGTGCTTTGAAAACAAGATGCAACTTGTCTGCCACCGAAATGGATTGGTGGCAACTTGCAGCAGCAGAGCATTTCTGCCACCTTTTATCTGACCTCGCCTGGTGGTGGCCCAGCCATGGAGGGAGGACGAAGGTCTGCAGCAGAGTTGCCTCCTCCACTGTGATRGCCCTGGGAGCCCTCTTGCAAAAGAGAGGCCTGAAATGCATAGGCCCTGGGCTGCTTTCTTTCTCCTCAGCTCCAGCAGCACGTTTCTTCCCTTGAGACTGGGCTCTCCTTTTACGCAGTTTATACCTTTTGTTAGTTGTGGCCCATGGGCCAAGTCACACCAGTCTGGGTGCCTCTTCCTGAGCTGGGGAGGGAGTGGTGGTGAAACTCCAAAATATCTGCTACCTGCATTGTTTTTGCACTGGGGATTARTGCTAATTATCCCTCATTGTCTTCAGTTCCTGCAGGAAGCATTGTTTATCTTACCATTTAGCCAGGAATGCAACCCGAGTAAGCCCCTACAGATATATTTAAACATATACAAATTAGCACAATGGCCTTTGAATTTCCTGACTCTGTGGCATCCGTCGCATGTGCAATCTTTCCATGTTTGGGAGTTGCACTTAGTGGTTTCATGGTTTGGAAGTTGGACTGGGCCTTTGGTTTAAGCACGCCAATGGGACTCTGTAGAAATGGCTGGATCTGGGCTGACTTACGCAACCTCCACATACGAGCACATCCAATTGTTTCCTTTGCTTAAGAAGGACTCGCTGCAGAGATGCTTAAATAGCCTTGTTCTTGCTTGCAATTGCCCCAGGATCTTGTACCTGCTGTGCCCCAGTGCGAAACTGGACTAATGCGATGTAGTCCTCAACTTGCCTTTTCAACACCTCGCACAGGCARTGTGGCATGGCAGCATGCATTCTCATTTGGCATGCTCTTCCAAGGCGCTTTTTGCAGCACTGGATCAGAGCTCATCTAGCGGACGCGCCGTAGCCCTTGCAGGCTGAGAATTTGTCAGCAACCTTGATCTAGGCCAGCAACTCTCAGGAGTTTTTTGTAGCCTTGTGTTGGTTTTGTGGAATAGTTCCAGGTTTCTCCTTGCTCTTTACCCCTGCAGGGCTGGCTGGTGGCCTCTTAGAAGCATGGAGCAGGGAGGGCAATATACTTATGTGTAAGCCAGCCCTATGTGGGGCCAGCACACTTGAGCTCTGGGTCTTCACTGTGATGTGGCCTTGCCTTGCAAGAGAAGACCACTTCTTTGGTAGAAGATCCCTAATCCAAAGATCCACAATGAATGTTACTTGTTTAGTAGCAGCCTTGATGTTTGCATGGCACAGAGACCTGTGGGGAGTAAAAGAGAAGCGTTAGCTCATCACTGTGTGGTTCTCGTGCTGCAGCAATGCTGTTGCTGTGCATAGGTGCATGTTAATCCACGGCCTCGTAGCTGAATAGGACGTCAGGGTATCGATCGGTTGGCTGATGGAGTGCGACTTTGTTCTTAGTTGTGGATGATGCTCATCAAATACCCAGTGTAAGTGGTGTGCAAAGGTGCTGCTTCCTGCAGAGTGTGGCCAAGACCAAGATGRACCCAGCTGTGAAGATACGAAAGGCAGAGCGTAGCAGTGCTGTGACATCTCTTTGGTGGTCCCAGGCAGTTGGTTTGTGGGCCCGGCAGTGTGGGCTTCCTCCTGCCCTGCAGTGATGAACTGTAGAGTATGGTCCATCCCTAGCAGGATAAGACGTGCTAAACTCTTCCTCTTCTCACCATAAGCAGCAGGCCTTTCGTGCACTGGGCTTTGCTCCTGTGAACCCAGCCTCACCTTTGCTGCCCTTTCACATTGCCATTTCTCAGTGTCTCTTTAAAATCCACTCTCCCATTTCAGGCCCTGGTGGCCTGCAGCCCCTCCAGGTGRTTTACAGAGCATCTTCCAGGAGTCCTTTCAGCAGTGGGAAGCTCTTAATGCTCTGATTCATTTGTCACTTCTCAGTCAAAGAGACAAATGGCTGCTATGAAACAGCCTTGTGCATAGAAGTAACAGTGAGACCTGGTCCAGTAGGAAACACTTGAGTTGGAATAATTTYGAGGTGGCTTTCGAGTGCAGTCCCCTGAGGAAGCCTGTCTCTTCCTACTGCAAAGCCAAGGCTGTGAACGCTGAAGTGGGCTGTTTGTCTTTCTCCAGCTCTCCAGAGAGACTGAACGATTCATGCTCAAAATATGCTTCTCCTTGGTGATTGTGCTGCTCAAAGGTCAGTGGGATTTATGTGCAGCCACCTGCACTGCTGTTCTTTACTTTTAATTTAGTGAAAGCACTGAGTTTTTGTGGCTGGAGATTGCAGCTGGCCAAGTCAACCATGCTGCTCTGTTAATGTTGTCCTGTTCCCTGGAAAAGTGTTCAGGTGGATCTCAGGGGACTTTGATGGGACATCTTAGCATAATGCAGGAGGCTGGGTCGTGGTTAAGGCACAAGACAGTTCTCTCTGGGTAAGAGGATGGTTTGAACTTTGAATCTGGGAGGATCTCTTGCTGCCTAGCACTGTCCTACCTGTGTGGGGAGTATGATTCAGAGTGGACACCTGATACTGCAGGTGTGTGTCTGCCCTCCCCATAGCCATTACTAATTGCACCTGGCAGTCCTGGGCATGTCTGATGTGGTGACCAGCCCTAGACAGGTAGGGGAGCTGTTTGCTTGGAGCAGCTCTTTACARAGAGCGCTGCTGGGTCTCTGCTCCCTGGATGCCTCACAGCGTTAGCTCCAGGCAGCATCCATCCTGGGGACAAAAGTAGTGACTTGTTCTGGGCCTAGAAGGTTTTTATGCTCTATAAATTGTTCTTCTCCTGCATTTTCAGTCTTGCCCACCCTCCGTCCTTGCAGGGTGAGAAGCTGTCTGGCTGTTTGCAGGGAGGTTTTGAGGTTTGAACTGGATGGTCACACTGTGACTGGTGACAGGGGAAGGAGATAGTGCTGTGGGTTGTGCATGGGGCTCTGGAGAAAGGATTATGGGCTCTGTGGCTGTGAGAGAAATGAAATGGCCTTCAGTATYCTGGCTGCCTTCCCTGTTGGCTGGCTGGGAGATGCTTGCTTGCCTAGAGCTGGATGCTGCACGAGGAGTTGCAGGTGGTGGCAGTAGTGCTGTAAGGAGCCAAAGGCCAGATCCAGATCTGTGTTTCTGGAAATTGGGCTGGTACCGCCTTGCTGGAGGTGCGTGATGGGGTGGTTTCAGCTGGGTAGAGCTGAGCATTACAGAGCCTCCGTTTGCTGCAGCACTGGAATCTCGTGTGGTCCAGCAAGAGCCAGCTGGGTGTGATTGGTATCTTTGGGCACTGCTGATGCTGGCTTCACTGTTGTACTTGACTCACCTGCTTTATAGCAGCAGCTGTTGGTGCTCTGGTTTCAGGGCTGAAAGAACCAGTGCCCACTGGTGTAAAACTCTTGTCTGAGACGTTCTCCAAAGAGAGGTTCAGAGAAGAGCAGCATGGTGCGGGACCATGGGTCCCAGTGCTACCTCCTGGCCAGTCTGCAGATTGGCATCTCAAAAGGCACCTGGGAGCCCAGTGCCAAGACACCCCCCAACACACACCTGGGACTTGCAGAAGGCGTAGGACGATGCAATTGTACTGGCTTGCTTCCGTTTCCCTGCTAAATCAGAACCCAAGTGCCTGCTGGTGGGGAGCCAAACAGGTTTTATTTCTTGAAAATACAGCCTAGTGTCTCTACTAGGATGAACCTTAATTAAAATSATGAGTGAGCAAACAGGATTTTTAGCTTCCAGAGCAGCTGAACGTGCTGGACTGTGAAGGGGAATGCCATTAGCGGAGGGATGGGAGGAGAGCAAATAACTTCAGGAAAACTGGAGGAGGGAGAGAGCAGGGAGACCTTGGGGCAGAGGAGTGGCTTCATCTGAAGGGGAAAGAGGGTCTTCCTCAGGATGGCAGGGGACATACAACAGGTGGACATGCCAGCTTGGTAGCATGCCAAATGGCCAACTGCTTTTCTCCATCATTGGGCTGCAAAACGGCTAACTTTGCGTCTGCTTGGGAAGGTGGGGCTGTTCTTGTGATGGCCGCACTCGTGGTTGGGGGCCTGTGGATTTATCTGTGCACAGCAGCGAGTGCACTGGGGCTGCTGCGAGCTGCTGCTTGATCGGCTGTTCTCTGCACAAGGACTGATCACTGCAGTCCTCTGGCTTGTGGTTTTTAGTAACTGCCAGAGTGCAGAGAGGCTTAGAGGAAGCTGCTGCATTGAGTAGAAATTGGAAGCAGGTAAGAAACAGTGCTATACTGCAGGGGCCTGCTGAATAAAGGGGTCACTCTGTGCACTTCTTTGGTATGCCAATCTGCCAGCCACCACCAAAGGAGGTGGAAGGTGAAGATTTCCATGCCATGTCCGCAGGCATTGCATCATCACAGCTGAGAAGGCACTGGGAAGGAGGGTGATGTGCACCACTGCTGCATGGCTACAGGGGGCTCTTTGAACCGTTTCAGCTGCTGAAAAATCCATACTGTGTGTTTCTTGCATGCACAACCCACTAATCTGCCAGAGCTGGTAAACAAATTGCAGAAAGTCTAACCCTGTGCTGCCTTACATATAATAATTCCAAATGCCGGATTCACTAGGAGACTTCAGTTGACACGTGCTCCACTAATGTCACTCAGGAGTGCTTTGAGAGCTGTTGCCTCTCTGGAGCTGGGAGGTGGGCTGTCCAGGGTATGTGCAGTCATGCATGCTACTTAAATAGGCATGATTTGTAGGGAAGAGGTAAAATGTTTTATTTGAGTAAATGGAAATATCTAGAGAAAGAACTGATGAGCTTTTTTCTGTGCTTGCCTCTCTGACATCCTTAGACCAGAGTTGTGCATGCAGGGAGCTGTTCTTTTTTCCATCTGGGAGCTAGGGCACCACAGTCATATTTGGGTGATAATGCAATATCTCGAGACCTTCCCACCATCACAACTGCAACGAGGGCTCCATGTGAGTCCTGCAGCACTGGGCTTCCCGAGCTGGTTTCTTTGCTGCTGTTGCCCAACCTGGGTTGTCTCTAGCCAGGACATGGCCATGGCCATGCTGAGCCCCTCTTCTTGGCAATGGGAGGCCACCTTTTGGGGAACAGCATGTTTGGGCTTTGCTCAGAGCACCTTTGGTGGTACCTCCAACACGGGCTGTTGCAGGCAAGCTTCTGGGGAGCTGGTTCTGCTCCCCAGTGCCCTGTGAGCTGTTGCAGGGCTGACATCAAAGGTTTTTCCTGTACAGAGGAGTGCTGCTGGGAAGTGCTCAGCTCTCTATCTGCTGAGGGCTATTCCTCATGGATATGAGGATGTTTGGACACTTAGAAYGTTGCCAAAAAATTGAAAAGATCTGCTGTAAACCTGGCACCTGATGCTGGTGGACAGGGACTACATTCATGGATTTTTTTAGTGATAACTTGTCTTCTGTGCAGTCATGACCTATTTAAAAACTATGTGTACATATACATACGAACGTATGTATTTATATGTGTGTGTGTGTATTTATTATACACACATACACATTTACCTTTTTGTCTTTTACTTCCCTGTATGCTGCAATCTGATTAGGCTAGACGAATATGATGTCAGATGCTGATGGTTTAGCATTAGGCCAAAGAAAATTATTGATGTGAGCCCTCCCCATAACAAATTTTCTGGCGCAGAGGAGTATTACTCTTTATTTTGCACTAGGCCAGTAGGAGATTGCTGCAGATGGCAAGGTTTCATTTCATCATCAGAACAAATAGCTTAATCAACCGATTTCTGCACAGCTGTAAAAGCACTATTAGCCATTTAAAATAATGGAAAACRTTTAGCGCTGGCAGGAGAGAAACTTGCAGAATCCAGCGTACTCGGAGAAGTATTGGGAAACCCCAAACAAAAGTAGTTCTGCAAGATGCAAGGGCAGGGGCATCCCACCAGGTGTATGGAGGTGTAAAGCAAGTTCCAGGAGACCTTTGCAGATCTTGGAAGCAGCGATGCTGTGTGAGTCAGCAGGTCCACTCAATCACCGGACACTGAAGGGAGAAAGTTAAGGAGAAGGAGGATCCTGGGAAGAAGCAAACCGTTTTCATGACATTAGTCAAGAAAATGTAGCAAAGATAAAACTTGATTCCTCCAGGGAGTAAGGTACTGTGCAAAAGGAGAAATTAAACAGCAACAAATTGCTGGAGCCCTGTGGGTTCCAGCCAGCTCTTCTGAAGGAATTTAATGGTGAACCAGTGAACTGACAGCAAAAAGTAATCTCTCATTAAAAGCAACTGCTGCATGAGAGTAAAACCTCTTCTGCTCTGTCTGTCTTTAATTTAAAGAGGTACAAGCAGGACTGTGGGAATTACAGACCAGTGAGCTTTATTTTAGCACTGAGCAAATTGGCTGAGAAAATAATTAAAGCTCATGTGGAAATGCCTGCATTTCAGTGTGATAGATTAAGGACAACAAAGCATGACTTTTAGACAGGAAATCCAGTTTACTAGGATTTGTATTGCAATAAAGTGATTGGGGAGAGCAGTGGGGAGATAAATTATTTGGACTTCCTGAACGCCTCTGACAAATTCCCTAAATTATTAAGGAAACTGTTAAGGCAGGAGTTGTGGGAGGAAAGGTGAAATTCTGTTAAATGTTTACAGATTTACTCTGAGAAGCAGCAAATGTGTTGTCAGTCTGGCCAAAGGGTGCTCTTCTCAGGCGTGAGTTTTAAGCTTGAAATGTAATGTTAGATATGCATATTCACCCTGTGCACGCACAAGCTTATCAAGGTTGCAAGTCAAGCAAGTAAAAATTAGGTAACGCTAGRTCTAAATTGGCTGTGGGAGCCTGATTACCTCCCCTCTTTTTTTTCTCCCTTGAGCATCTGCATTAGGTAGGAAGCTCTAGCTAATTACATGGCCATGTGCTATTTTTTGCTCATAGGACACATGTTTCTCCTTGTATGCGGGAGAGACCTGTTTCAAGGACAAATGCGGGGTAGCTCCTTGAGCAAGCTCAGGTTTAGAGGAGCTTTGCTTTGCTGGCGGGGGCCTGGAGAGTGGGGCTCGCCGATGCCCCCGTTTCAGCCCAACTCGTCCGTCGAGTCGGGCGGCGGGAGAAGCTCGCTGGCTTGGCTGGGAGCGTGCTCTCGGGAGAGGCGGCGTGTTCCCGCTTCCACCGCCCTGCTCCGCTGGCTCTGCGGGTGCCAAGAGCCGCAGCTGCAGGAAGGCTCCTGCTCGGCCCTGAGCTGGAGCTTTCCTGGTGAGTGTGGATGCTCTGGGGACTGTACTAGACCCTTACATAGCTGATTGATGAGTTTTTTTTTTCTTTTTTTTTCCTCCCCCCCTCCTCCCCCCCCAAAAAGCTTGAGACTTGTCTCAATTTGAGCTAGTTTTCCTGAGGACAACAAAAAGTGCAAAGACAGTGGCTGCTGAGATTTCATGTCATGCTGTAATGCAGCCAATTAAGGAAAAGGTTGCTGATTATTTACTTATTTATTTATTAAAATAAAGGTGGAACAACATATCTTCTTTTAAGGTGCATTCTTGGAAGTGGCTGAGCAGTATTTTTAATTATTTATTTTTTAAGGGGAGGGAGATGGAGGGGAAGTCACACTTGCTGGGGGAAAATATCAGGCTGTAAGCAATGGAAAAGGACAGTCCTGAAATACATGGTAGGAGGGAAAAACTGAGCTTTGAAAGGCTGGCCAAAGGTGCTGACCAGAAAATTCTCTTGACTTTGGTGCTTAGGGATGCCAGGAGAAATTTGAGGGGGAGCTAGTAAATGTTGATGAAACTTAGAGCTGTTAGAGATAAGGAGCGTGTGTCAGAAGGAAAAACGTGAGCTGCAGAAGGACATCGTTAAGTTTTAAATTCTTTGTTAATCACTTGGGCAAAGCAAGCAAAGGGATTCTGTGGCATGACTACGTGAGTGCATGCTTTCTTGCARCAGGAACCAGCATGAGTGAGCCTTGCAGAAGCTGGCAGGAAGGCCTGGACGGAGAGATCGAGGCGAATTTGGGACCGTCTGAACATGGCCCTAGGCAAYGTGCACTGGGACTTCGCCTCCAAGGCATAGATGAGCAGTGAGCGRTGTCTCTTCCTGTCGTTTCTCTGCAGCCCTTCTTCCCTTCTTGGTGAAATTGTGCATTGCTAAAGGTGTAACTTCAGAGCTGGGGATAGAAATGAAGTATGCTGGATGTTTTGCAATGCTCTTTTTGGTACCAGCATTGCAGCTCTGCTGCGTGCTTGCTTCAGCTCTTACCTCTGCAGTTCAACACATCTGTACTCTTTCTTGCAGGAGGAAGTATAATTTGATTGTGTAAAATAATATTTTTCTTTATAAGAGACAGYAGGGGAACCTTTGTGTCAAATGAGCCTCAATGTAATTTGCTAATGAGATCTTGTGCCCCCCTGGGTCTCCCAAAATTCATACCTTTCCGAGTCAGTGCACAGATTTTGGAGCTTGTTGAAAAGCTGACCTTTAAAGCAGATAGCAGCAGTCGCTCTTTGCCGTGGCAGCACGGGTAGCTGGCTGTAACATTTGCTCTGCAGTCCTCGTAGCACCAACTTCTTGCTTTCAGTGACTCTCACTGATTTCCGCCTGTCTTTCTGGCTCCGTCCTGCTTTATTGGGCGTTCATTGATTTCTCTTCCCCCATGGATTTTGAATGGAGCTCAGATGAACACAGCGGCTTTTGTTCCTCGGTGTCAACAACAACTTGTCATCGGTGTCATTTCCATCCTGTCACAGTTTTTTCAGAAGCGGCTCTAACAGAGTAGGTGTCGGGCGCCGTGGATGGGAAGCGTCTAGCCTGGAACGATGTACTGATATGTGCACTGTGGTCGGCGGAGCAGAAGCTGCCTGTTACCTTAGGTGATTGCAAAGGTTCGCACCAACCGCTGATAGTGAACGGAGAGAGGTTTATCTCTTTGCAAGAAGGAGGGTTGTGGCAAGCAGATGCTCTTTGCTGCTGTTGGCTTGCTGGCTTAGGACAAAACCCATGGTTGTCAGCCCGGACATTTATCTCGCAAAGGGTGTGTCGTGCTGGGATGGCTAGCGGTCCTCTGACCTCCTGCGAGTCCTATTTCAGACTCGCTCTCAAAGGGTTTTCCTACCTGTTTCCACAGCCAGCAGGAAAACAGGTGACAGTCGGGAAGCAGAAGGGGGATGCGGAGTGGCACATGAGATTTTGTGACACAGCACGTCTGTGTTTGCARTGTGAAGTTATGCTCTCCTGTGACACTAAACCTCTTGCCTAGATGCTGGTGCTCTGGCTGTACCCGTTGGTGGGCRCTCTGAAGGGCTTTACCCAGATCTCACCTGCATTGAGGACGGACCTTTAGCAGAACGGGTGCCTGCCGACAAGCTGGCACCCTTACAAAGCTGCTCAAAGCCCTGGTGTTGTGACAGCTAAAAGCATCGAGCACACGTGGTGGAAGGACACTGCATGACTTGGTGTGTTGCATAATMGGAGAAATCCCATCCAGGCGTTTCCATGGCAAAAATATTTGCTTTTATATTATGCTTCGTTAAAATTGTGCTTCTTGTAGTTGTACCCCTGCCTAGAAGCTGGCTTCCTGAAGTTTCGCTGGGGCGGGGGTGTGCTTGGCTGGGGCTGGCTGACGTCTTAGACCTTGGTGATGAGAGCCTTTGCAACGCAAGTGATGATGGGCTGTTTGTAAACCCTGTCAGTATTTTATAGTTCTTATATTTTTAGGGAGTTAATTACTATAAACAAAGCAGATTTTAATCTAATCAACTTCTCCTTGTGCTGCATCGATCATGGTCTTCAAAGTGAGGGGCACAAAAAGCTTCCAAGGCAGTGCTATCTGCTTCACCCAGGTGCATCTCTGAAAGAGTTTCCTAGTCTGTGGCRTTTCTGTCTGCTTCAGCCTAGTTTTTGAGGCTCCTTTCAGTTGTCTCAGATCTGAGGGATGTTGTCCAGGCAAGGAAAAAAMGATTATCATCAGAATGGCCAGCATGAACAAAGCAAAGTGCTATCTAAACTTTTTGCTCCTTCCCTCCCCCCTTTTTTTTTCTTTTTTTCTCTCTTCCCCCCACAGATAGTCCCTAAGCCAGGTGCTTCAAAGGAGGATGGAAGCTCTGTCCAGTCTGTAGGAGATCGGCCTGGCAATGAGCAGGGCCTGCTGTTAAGCCTCAGCATTTGGCCCCTGAGGGAGTTGCATCTTAGCCAGTGCACCTGCAGTCACTTTTGCTGTAATCCAGCTTCATTTGCAACTCCCCACAGAGCCTGTTGGGAACTTCATGTTGCGGCCCTTGTTTTTCAAAAGATATTTTTGGGACTCTGAAACAAATGCCGTTCTGGTCAATTATTATTATTATTTGTTTGTTTTGGGGCCAGGAGGAAGCAATTTTCCCTGCTGGTCTGGAGGAGATAAATCAGGGAGATGGGAGCTGCTCTGCTTCTTAAGCGCATRGTATGTGCATTCATGAATGCTGTATCTTTACAGTCCTGCCAGGGACAAACCCCAGTTAAGGGGCAGTTTGTAATACAGGGATGTTATGACACATGAATGCACAACAAGAAGTGTTGGGGAGCTGCTCTGATCYGGCAGGCGAGCCCAGCAGATCCAGCTTGCAAGATGGGATGGCTGGTGCAAAGTGTGCAAGAGTTTTCAGGCAAGCAGCCAGGAGCATTTCCTCCCTGACTCTTTCCCAGGGCTGAGATGGGCTCAGAGGCTTGAGAACAAGCAGTGGCGGGATGCAGGGAGGAAGCAGGGTGCAGAATAAAGCAGCTATTGGGATCCTTCACACTCTTCAGCCTTTCTGGAGGCAGCTGCTTTTCCATCCTCCCTCTGAAGGAGCGGGAGAGGCTGCTTTGGGGCAGGCCTTGATAAGGTTACYTGTACCATTAAGTTATATAAATTTCCAGTTGCTTAATTTTGTAAGCACCTTGAGCTTGTGCAGAGAAGAGATCAAGATCTCCTCGAGGCACTTGCAAATACTATTTCAGGCAATTAGGAATAGATGGTATGATAGGCAGGTTCCAGCAGGGTGTCTAAGTTATTTCCCTGTCACGAGGGCTTGAAGCACTCCTTTATTTCAGGACAGAGTCCCTCAGCCATGCCCTGGTCCAGTTGTGGTTGGGGACAGCTGCCAATGTCACTTGCAGGCAAGGTTGGAGGCAGTCCTGGCTCTAGAATACACCATGAGTGCTGGGATGGCTCAAGGCTTTGAAGCTACTCTTTGGGGCCTCTCATAGGACCTGTGGGAGACAGTTCCTCAGGCAGCAGTGGCRAGAGGTGGCTCAGTTAACGTGCTGTAAGCATTCACTTTCCCTGGGGTTAGCCTGGAAAATAGCTGCTAAAGGTAACGCTGCTCCTGCTTGTCAAATGCGTGCCAGCCCCTGGCTGCTGAGCTGTGGTGTGCTGACTGGCTCCTGCCCACTTGGGAAGACCCCTGAGTGATTTCTGCTGCCAGAGCCTTCCCTGACTGTGCTGATTCATCCCGTCAATGTTTATGGTGGCAATTGTAGTCTCTTTTGATGATGCTTTTCCTCTTCCTGCCCCCAAACAGGAGCGCTTTCACCCCGCCGAGAGCACAGAAGTGTTTATGGAATGCAAACTGGGTGTGGAAACTTGGCTGAACTCAGCACAATGTTGCTTTTCGTCAGATCTGCTCCTGACGCAGAACAGGGACAGATCAATCTCTGCAGGTCTCTGACAGCACAAGGCTTTCCTCATGGCTTTATTATGGGGGTGGATGTCAGTTGGAGCCCAACTTACTGGGGCTGAAGAAATTCCAAAGGCGCTGTGTGCATGCTGCGTGTCATAGACGATCCAAAGCATGGGTGAAAAGCAAGTGGCTGAGTCTGATTGTGGGCTACTGCTCTCACTGGCATGCCTTCAGCCATGTCTGTTTGCTCTGGGRTGACATAAGGTATGACTAAGAAAGCAGCATCTTGGCAGGGAGGCATAGGTTCTGCTGGTGAGTTCTGGAGCTCCCCTGTTAAGAGAAACCAGTGTGTAGATGCAGGAATGTCATGCTGCCAACCTAGCAGGCATTGAGATAGKCAGTCATCCTGAAGTCCAGGGCCTGCCCAAATCTCCTGATGTTCTCAGTGGGATGCACCAAAAAGCATGGTGASAAGATTGTCCACAGGATATACTGAGAGATGGAGTGGCCCACTGAGCGAAGCCACTGAGGCCTTGCTACCAAAGCYTTTGTCTTCGATGACTATTTGCTGTATTCACCCAGACGGACAACTTTATATCTCTCAAATCTGGCCCAACAGTCATCCCTCAAAGTCTGAACACATTTGTTAATGGTAGCAGGGTGCAAAAGGGCCTAGTGCAAATGAATGAGGTGAGAAAAGCACCAAATGTTGGTGATAGAGACTTAGGTGAGCTGAAACTAGACTGTGGTTTGAGCTTGGGATCTAGGAAGCTATGAGCTCTTATCCAATGATGACTGCCAGTCTGAGGTGGGAGGTGCATTTGTGCTTTTGCTGAGATTTAGACATACCAACGGAATGAAGCAACTAAAGAAACCAGGACAGTGGGAGACGGAGGGATGATAGTGTATTATTTCTTCTGGGTATTTGCTGCTGCTCTTTGTTTTTTCTGACTCTGATTTAATTTAAAAGCAAAACCTTGTTTCTGGYGAAGGCTCTTAGAACTGGGCTGTGGGCTGGTGAAAAGAGTGCACTTTGAACTGGATCTTTTGACTTGAAAAAGAAAAGGCGAATGGTTTGGCCCAGCCACTCTGCCTGTAGGATGGCGCCTAGCAGGTGGCACTGCTCAGCTATGTCTCTCCCACTGGTGGTTTACTGACATTGAATTCCCAGGGACAATTTCCCCTTGTAGGCATCTCCCTTGCTGAAGATAGTCTTGCTGCAAATTTGGGAAGAAATCCCCCAGCCTGCCCCATCTTTGCTTCCTTGACTGAAAGCTGCTGCTGGGCCCCCCTGACAGCGGCCCTCTCAGAGCATCCCTGAGGATGCAGTGCCCTGCCAGGCTCAGCTCCCACAGGCACCTTGCAGCTCTGCAGCTGAGCACAGCTCTTGGAGCACTGCGTGTGACCCAGCCAGGCTCTGCCCTGCTCCCTCACCACTTCCCAGATAATTAAATGCTCCATCTCCCCTGCAGTAGACTTTTCTGGCTAGTGTCAACCTGCAGCGGTTGCATGCTAATTTTTAATCAGAGAGCAAGTTCTTTGAGCGTTTTCCTCCACTGCTGGTTGGCAAATTGATTACTGTTCTGCTGGTGGTACGGGATGCTCACCTCTAACATGGACCAGAGCTGGAAGAAGCATGCTGCGCACGTGTTGGAGCCGTCACAAAACCCATCGCTGCACCCATCGTTGCTAATTAGCCACCACTGTCATGCATGGTGGCGGGCGATGGGGAAAAGCATGCATTTTCTCTTATTACCACCTGCCAGGCTGTTATTCTTTCCCAGGTGGAAGTTTTCATTTTGGAGACCTGTTAGGAGCTAGCAYGAGGTATGGAAGTGGTTTTGCAGCCTGCCTTCTAGCAACTTGCTGGCCACTGCTAATTCAGTAGGATTTTAAATAAGCCAGAGTGGCTGGATGTCAGTGCGGTGCTTCAGCGCTGCTTCTCTGCTGCTTGCCTTTTCTTCAACCCAGTTGGACCTGGGTTAATGCCAAGTGCATGGAAGGGGAAGCGTTTGGGAGCAAACCGGGGCCGAGGTGCAGGCTCAGCGGCTGAGTGCACCAGCACGGGAAGGGAACGCTGGCACTTGTGGCACAAGTTGGCGTTTTGCGAAATTGGAGCTGTTTGTTGTTGCATGCCCAGCAACCCACTGTGTGGTGGTTGCTTTCGCAAAGGCTGCTCAAAGGGAGCCCGTGCAGAAGAGGCAATCTAAAAATATGGTCTTGTTTTCCTCCAGCTGGAGTTGATTTAGGCATCTCTGTTTTTTCACTGAAGTGCATGGCAGGACAGCATAGAGACGAAAGTTTGCAGGCTGTAATTTTGCTCTCCTTCCTTCCCCGTCTAGCTCCTAAAAGAAGGTGGCTGGTAGAAACTCAGAAAAGTTGGCTGAAGAATGGTGCATTAGAGCTCCTGACCCACTTTGCTTGCTCAGGGTTTCCCAGACCCCATTCACCTTCTTCCCTTCACTTTAGCAAAGGGACTTACTAGGCAGAGGAGAAAATAGTTATAGGTTTTTCTTTACTGTACAGCAAAGTCCTTATACATGTGAAAACAGCCTGACACCCGGTTTCTGTCTTTGGCCGTGCTCACTAGAAGAAGCATGAAATCATGTGGTTTCTCCTGTTTTTGTTTTCAGTATGACTCTCCAAGTCTTCTTCCYTGGCAGGGATGGAAGGTGGTGGAGAGGAGCTAGCTGCTGCTTTTTTGCTCCCTGRCCTTCCAAATGTGTGTCTTCTGTCTAGCAATATTCCTGCACACMGTATGAGTATGTGGCTCAGCTTGGTCTTGACAATATGGTGAGAAGTTTTAACCAGGCTGATGTGTTTGTGCAAGTCCAGCTTTGCTGCCGTAGCTGCATCAGGATGCAAAGAGCAAAAGGGTAGTGCGGAGCTGGGTCTCTTCAAATTCCCCCCTGCCTGCCTGTTTCTGATGGAAAAGAGTCACCCGTGTTTGCTTTAGGTGATGAGGGTAGCCCGCTTTCTCATGCTGCTCCTTTCTGCTCTCCCCTCTCCCAGGTAACTGGCCAGCTTCCCTGGGTTTTGATGCTGAATCAGGATTGTTTTAACTAAAGATGGAAACACTGGAGTCAGAATTGACCTGCCCAATCTGCCTGGAGTTATTTGAAGACCCTCTATTGCTGCCGTGTGCTCACAGCCTCTGCTTCAGCTGTGCCCATCGCATCCTGGTTTCCAGCTGCTCTTCCAGTGAGTCCATTGAGCCCATCACTGCATTCCAGTGCCCCACGTGCCGGTATGTCATCTCCCTCAACCACCGAGGCTTGGAGGGCCTCAAGCGAAATGTGACCCTGCAGAACATCATTGACCGCTTCCAGAAGGCGTCCCTGAGTGGCCCCAACTCCCCCAACGAGAACCGCCGAGAGCGAACTTACCGCAACAGCCCTACCATGTCTGGTGAAAGGATAGCCTGCCAGTTTTGTGAGCAGGATCCGCCACGGGACGCGGTGAAGACATGCATCACCTGCGAGGTGTCTTACTGCGACCGCTGCCTCCGGGCCACGCACCCCAACAAGAAGCCTTTCACCAGCCACCGTCTGGTGGAGCCCGTGCCCGACACGCACTTCCGAGGACTTACTTGCTTGGAGCATGAGAACGAGAAAGTGAACATGTACTGTGTTGCTGATGACCAACTCATTTGTGCCTTATGTAAACTGGTGGGCCGCCACCGGGACCACCAAGTGGCGTCCCTCAGTGATCGGTTTGAAAAGCTCAAGGTAAGCACCAAGGGCTTTTGACTCCTCGGGAACTGCAGCATCTGCTGCAGAGCCYTTGCTCCCTGGTTCTGTTAAACCCCAAGGCTCAAAACACGGGGGCCTTAACCCATTTGTGGAACGTGGAGCTGGCCTTGCCTCTGACCCAGGGCTGGGAGCAACACGTAGCATTGCATCCTGACCCTGTTTCTGTTGGTCTCAGCCCTATGGCAAGGTGGAGTGTAAAGGCTCAGACAAATTCCCAAAAAAGCCYTGCAAGCGAGGGCAAAGTGCCCGGGAGCTAGAGAGCTTTCATTTGTAGGAACTGRTGTTTGCTGATGGAGTGTTTTCAGAGGAGAAATTGTTTCCAGATGTCCCAAGCAGCATTTCTCATTTAAGTCGAGTAAACTCTCCAAATTCCTGAAAGATGTGGGTTATGGGACAGTTTGTTGGTTCCTCCAGGATTCTGGTACCGGAAGGGTGAGCTGGGTCTCACTTGTGCAATTACAGCTAAGTTTGTTTTGTTTTGTTTTGTTTTGTTTTTCTGTCACCCTGCATGTGCTGAGCCCAGGCACTGGATGTTCTTCACTATCAAATGGACTGTTCAGTAGCGAGCAGGGCTCCCTGGGCCCGGTGGCTGGAGAGTCAGCATGTAATATGGCCCTGGGCAGCAGGAGCAGGGCACTCAGTGTAAAAGAGCTTGCAAGGCTCGCTCTGAGATATGGCAGAGCACGTTCTTGGCAGCAATGTTGTCTCAGTGCTTTGTGTTGGCAAAAGTTGGAGTGTTGCATGGAAGATGTTGCTGGGGTGCTGCCTTGTGCATGAGCCAGGGTCATCTCCTCTGTACTCGGACCTTGCTGAGCTCTGTTGTGGGACTACCAGCTTCAGGAAGGAGCACATCTGGTCTCTGATCTTCTCCCCTTTCCACTGGCAGCTGGACAGTCTGCACAGTGCATCTGTTTGTGTCCAGCGGTGCTGCTGTAATGTGCCATGGTATGTTGCGGATGCTCCTACATGTGTCCCATGCAGCGCTCTAGGGCTGGGAAGTCCCAGCAAGCTGTTTGCTAGCCCAGCTAGCTGGCTGCCCTTGGAGTGGCAGGTTGGGTTGCTTGAGATCTCATGGAGGTGTGTGGTGCATGATATTTCAGGGACCCCTGGCTTAGTRTTAGCTGCACAGCTTCCAAAAAGTTGCCAACTATCAGAGAAAAGCCTTCAAACAGATTTCTTGGGCTGGAGCGCAGCTGCTGTCCTGCTCATCATGCTGCTTTGCTGCATGAAGCACATATTCCTGTGCGGTGCTTGTTTGCAGGGCATTGTGCTTGCAGTTTTTAGCCAGGTAAAGTATTGACTGATACCAGGGTGTCTTTCGTTGTTGCGTGGGAGCATGTGTGTGATTACTGCCTGCTGTCAAGGTGATGGGGAGCAGGTGCCTCTGTTCAGACAGACAGATACTMTGCTTCCCATTTGTGGTTTAAATCTTTCTCATTCTGATGTGTATGGCTCTCCCATCCTGCAAGAGAGCTGGAATGGCAAAGCGTGACCCCGGGGATCTTTGAGTGCTGTCCCCTGAGGCTCATGTGTTCTGTTGGGGCTGTCTCCTTCATGTTGTGTCTATTCAACCCTCTTGGAGGCCTGGAGTGGGGCAGGTCTGACTGTGGGCATTTCCTTTTGGAAAGCTGTTGTGCAAGTTAGGCTTGGTCCTTTGGCTTCTGGCATGTTGCCTACAGGATGCTCTACTTCCAACATACTTGAAGCCTGTGGATTGCAGTGCATGGGAAGCCTTTTGCTGCTAGTAAAACTTCATCTGCAGACTTTCCTGAAGCTTGAGGACTGTTTTGCATTGATGAGTGCCCCAAGGAAGTGCTTTCATGTCCTCCTCAGGACAGTTTACCCAAAKCTTCTGTGCTGTACTACTGCAGCTGGCTCTGACCTGCAGTGGTGACTTGCTGGTGATGCTCTTGCATCAGCTGTGATGCAGAGCCCCTGTAGTGAACTGTGTTCAGGGCAGATGCTACCCCTTGCAGCACATCTGCACCTCCTTGCTTGCAGACCTGCTCTGTCCTCTCCCTTTAGCTGCTGCTGCCTCCTGTGTGTTTGAGGGCAAAAAAAAAAAAAAGAAGAAGGAGGAAAAGGATGGATTTCATTAAGCAGAGATAGAGCTTATGCCACAGTGTCTCAGCAGATGTGGATGTCTACAGAGCATGGCTGGCCCTGCTTGTGAGAGCAGGGCAGATAGCATTGGAGCWGAGACCTGACACCCTCAGGACAGGGTGGAGTGAAGGAGGCCGGGGGATGCTCCTGAGGTCTGAGTCCTCTCCGTCCTAAAGCTTTCCATCAGAATAGCTCAACCGCGTGGCTCGTGCTGTGTTTGTATCCCTGCAGGGTTTGGAGAGATGAGGAAGCCTTCTCAATGCTGCTGCTCCTCTGAGAAAGAGCTTACTGGCTCTGTGCAATTGCAGAGGACGTGTGATACCAAAGTGTCTTCCCAATCCTGCCCCAGAGCCTGAAACTCTTCCTCTGTCCTTTGCCCTTCTGTGGGGACATTGGCTCTTTGCAGATGTCACCCTGAGAGAGGTGGGCCTGTGCTGTTCTCTCCCAAGAGGGACCATATCAAGAGAGGGTAAGGTCTTATACAGGAGGTGGCTGGAGAGTGACGAGGATGGGAAGGCAGGCTTCTGAAATCCCCCKGTAGTCCTGTTCTCCAGGATTTTCCTTTTGCCTCTTCCGTCCCTAGACTCATTGCTTAGTGTTTCCACCAGCCCATCCTGCCCCAGTGCTGCCAAGGCTAAGCTTTGAACCACTGTCTTTGGCTGCCACAGGAATGCTCTCYGTGCACGGAGAACCTCTTTGCTACCAGAGCCAGTGTTTGCAGCCTTAATGGTGTGTTGAAGCAGCAGAAGTGGGCAATCATTTTACAGCCCCCTTAGCTTGAGTACATGCCACATATTGATCGGAACTGAATTACTGTTCTGCTGCTCTTCAGGTTGGAGAGATCAAGCTTCCAGAGATCCCTCTGGAGTATTTTTGAAGCTTAATTTTTATGCAGCACTGGTGATTGTACTGAATGTTATGTGAACCTGTATGGATGATATTTGACCTATATAAAGAATATTAAGTTAAAAATTCCTCTCTATCCTCTGTACATTCCATATGAATCTGCAGAACAGTTTTAATTTTTTTTTTAATATTGAAAAAATATAGCTGGTCCCATTAGGGGTCATGCTGGTGAAACTGTAACTGTGGTTGCACATTATAAACCTTCTCATATGTTTCCAACTTCTTCATTGTTTTTTTTCTCTTTTAATCTTCTGGGCTTGTTCTGACCCAAAAGTGCTTTTCTTGGCTCTTTGTCTTGTTAATGCATTTGACAAAATCGATTTGTCTGCTCTTGTGTTTTTTTGAGGGCAGAGGAAATACTTCTATCACTCTAACAAAAATAACTTTTTTTTTTTAACATGCAGACTAAATTGTTTAAAAAAGAAGAAAAGATTTGATGTCTGGAAAGAAATCTTTCTAGATGCCCAGCCCTATTTTGGAGCTGTTCTCTGGGCAGATTTTCCAGCCACCCTCCCCCAAAAGCCCAAACCCAATATACTACTTGCCCAGTGTGGTGGCTTTTTTTGCAGACCCAGGAAGAATATGCTGTAGGAAGGACTATGGAAGGACAGAAATAAAATGCGGGGCTGCAAGTGAATGGCCTGCATTTTGGTATCACAGAACGRTTTCTGTGCTGCTATACTAGCTTCTCGACAAGATCTCAGCCATATTTTATTTCACTACAGTGAACTGAAGTCTTGAAATGCCACTATAAAAGTCCTCATGATGGTAGAAACTGTGTGCATAGAAAGGTTTGCATGGAAAGTATGGGATTTGGGTCACTAGTATTTGACTCTCTTGTCTTGAAACCTTGATGTGACTGATTCATCTTTAAATTTTGCCTCACCTAAGCTTTCTCTATTTTTTTATTAAAGTGTAGCCAGAAGACCATTTTTTAGTTCAGAACATTCTTTTTCAATGAAGAAATGTCTCAATTAGCAAGTTGGAACGCTTAGAAAGAAATGACCATGTATATTTGCATGTAATAAAACTAGAAATTAAAACCTTTTAATATTTCCCCCTCTAATCTGGAACATGTCAGCTAGGCAGGCAAATTGATCTGAAGACAAAAAAAACTCAAAAACCTAAATTGCTGCTTCTACTGGCCAAATTTTGCAGGTTGCCAAAGTGTCATTTTTTTAAAAATAAGTCTTAAGTGATTTTGGATGAAAAAGTAAACTCTTCTTTAGTTATAAACATTCTTTCTATGGTACTCATCCTGCACTGCTCACCCTCAAACTCTGGAAGCTGAGATTGAATCGGTGAGTTAGAGGGACAGGAAGCTGCAACCTCTCTGCCCGTGTCTTCCCACCTGTGGACTTTCTGGTGGGAAATGCCGTTTCCTTGTTCCCTGACATGGAATGAATAGAGGAGCTGCTTTCCTGGAAGGCATTCTCCACAGTGCTTTGGATTCTTACTTCTTGCTTCCCCCTCCCAGTTACTTGGCCTCCTTTTGCTTGATCTTAGGCGCATAAGAATTGCCACCTGCAGGGGCCGATGGCCCCTTGAGGACAGGGTCTCTGGACAGCTAGCAGCCCAGCTGCTCCAGAGGAGCATACACTGCAGGCTGTGTTGGATGACTCTGGAATAACCTTTCCCAAGTGGAATGTCTTCCTTCCTAATCCGAGGTCGTAAATAGCTGGTTTATTCCTTGAAATGCAAGAACTTGACCTCTGGGTCTGCTCGGCAGAGCTAAAAGGGATGAACATTTTGCTGTGTGTGTCAGTGCGTAATTATCTTTGGAACAGCCTTCGGTTATATGGACAGAACTGCTTTAGTGCAACCAGAGCCCTCAGGTGTAACATTAAGTCTAAGTGGAGTATAATGGCCTGCAAAGCGCAAAGTCAGACTTGATAGACCAACCTGCTGGCTTTAAATGCAATAGCATTCTGTCTTGGGGCAGTAACTTCTGTAAACGAACTGTGCACAGTGGAATTTTTTTCCATTTGCCCCTTCTTACATCTGTTGCTCTTTACTTTCTGCAGAAAGTGTCTTCTTGGCTTTGGTTTGTAGGGCGTACTTCTGTGGAGGAGTGTCGGCTACAAATAAGTCATCACTGCCTGCGTGGATTTTGTCTGCGAATCTGATGAACTGCACTTCTTTTTTTGTTCTCTTTGGATGTTTTCTTTCTCTAATGTTCTACATCTGCTGCAAGAATTGCATGCGATGGATGCTGAGCCCGTACCCCAAACCTTTATGATAGGAGTCAGTATTTGCATAAGTGTTTTGCGTCTTCCTCCTCCTATAGCCTCGGTCTTAAGTGGACTTCAGTGTGGTTCAAACTACTGCCTTTTGAAATACTGTTCACTGGAAACACACTGAGATGTGAACGCAGGCATGATGCTACCTGGCATGGAGCTGCTATCGATGGGAACCGGCTGCTCCCTAATCTAGTTGTGTCCGTTGGCAGTTGGAAGTTCTTTGTGGACTTGACATCATTTTGCTCCCTCCTTTTTTAAGTCTTTAATCAGTGAGTTATATTGTTATATCCTGCTCTTGAGTGCTTGAACATCGAACGGCAAGCAGTTACTCTTAATCTCTGGCTTTGATCACGTAGCTAGAGCTAGCTGTTTTTTATTTTTTTTTTTTAATGGAAAATTGGATTTTCAACCAAGTAACTTCTGTCAGAAGGGATGTGCTTTCTCCCCCAAATCCCTGGTGGTTCTGCCCCCTCTCCCCTGCCTTTGGGAGAATTGAATGCCTGAAAGCGAAGTGGTTTTGTCTAAATCCTGAAGCACTTTGGTTTTGAACACTATGTGGTGGACTGAGGGACCTCATCTTTGTCTGAGGGAGGGTTGGCTGGTGCCTATGAAGAAGGCTAGGCTACCTGGACCACTGGTGCCCAGGATGTCTTTGGCTTCTCCCCACCTACCAACTTGAGGAGGGAAGTTGCAGTATGTCTGCTTCAGACCTGCTATAATTTTTTCCAAAATCCTTAGAGCAGATTTTGAACTGTGTCCTGTAACTTGAAATTTAAACACATTCCTTTGGGGAAGAAGTGCCAGTTGTACAACCTGTTCCATCCCTGCCCTGTTTCTAGTGATGGTGCTATATTCTCCGTTTCTTTCCTCAGTCCCTTACTAGTCTCTCAAAGTAACTTTACTAAACCATCTGCTAGTTCTCCTCCTCCTTCTTGTGTGCTTGAATCAAAAATCTCTAGTGAGTCCTGGCAGCATAGATTTTCTTTAGTGACTCCACACTGATTTGTCCCAATCATATTACATACCTCGAGGTGTTTTAGGAACCATCTCTAATCCTGTTAAAATGTATGATTGCTTTTTTTGTTTTGTGCATCTTCAACTCCAACGTGAAGAAATTGGAAAAGCACAAGTAGTCTTCCAGCCCCTGCTGTAAATGTGAGTTGTGAACCTTGCTTGGCTTTGTGTCGGGTGAGCTCACGCTTATGCTGCTGTCCTGGGGAGCAGCTCAGCGGCATTCTTTTATGAAGTTACATGTAGTCAGCTGTGCTCCTGTTTTGAAGGCTCCCTTTTGAAGCTAAATAGCTCTTCCTTTGTTCAAATGGAAACCTTTCTCTTGCAGCCCGGTATTTTGAACAGGCCACGTGGTTGCTTGTACAATGCGCATTGTTTTCAGTGCGGACAGCCTTGGATGAAGGAGTTCTTGCTCTGATTATACCTTCGTTCACCAGTGCCTGATTCTGCGCCTTTTTCTTTCAAGCCCACAAGTTGGCTCTTTTGTAAAAGCAGCTGTTTCCCATGTGCTACATCTTGGTGCCACCTCGAACAGCAGACACTACCCACCAGCTCTACCCGCCACTGGTGTAAATGATGTAAACACCAGGAACACTGAAAATACATGCTAAACCTTGTTTATTTTCAGCGCTGTGTTTCCAACACCACCAGATTTTCTGTGGCAGAAGTTACTCGCCTGTTGCAATTGGCAGAGACTATTTTCCTACCTCTCCTTCCCTTTGCTGTGACTTTCAGCCCTGTGTTCACTCTGAGAAGGGAACCTGGGTTAGGGAACGTCTGAATTTCAGAGGAGACCCAGAGAGGCACCAGGCAGTGTTGCTCGCTCGGCCTGAACAGAGTTCACAGTGCTGCTGCTGTGACCAGCATAGTAATCAGCTTGGAGCTGGGAGCGTGTCTGGGAGCTTTCTGAAGTCGTAATTACCGGGATACCCAAAGGAGGTTCAGTGGGTTCCATTTATTCCATTTTCCAGGAGCTGCTGGAGAGGTTCTACATCAAAGTTTACTGACTAAGGCACAGAGACAAGAAAGCCGGGCAAAACAGCCCTTTGGGTAGAAAAGCACTTCCTAACAGAGCAACTATTTACAAGAGCTGTACTTAAGCACTTCTAGAATTACAGATACAGGAGATGAAAAGACTTATTAAAGTGTTTTGCCTGACAAATGCTTTGGGTGCAAATAGGCAAGTGCACGGTGACGCGAGCGATACCTGCTCGGACCAGGCATAAGACCAAGTAATAAGCAGTGTTGCAAGTGGATGTGCGCAGGCAGGTGAGGGCGAAGGGAGATGACGAGTTGAATCGGAGCTGCAGGCCAGCCCAGGACAGCATGTGCTGGTGGCCTGGCTGGGCAAATTACTCTTGGCTACGGTCGTGGCTGGGATGCGCTCAGAGGTGGGGTGGCAGCACTATTCGTCTGAGTAAACCTCTGCTGGTATTAATGAGGGCAGACAATTCCTTTAAGRCATTGAATTTCTGGGAGTGTTTTCTGTTGGGTTTTGTCATTTGCTAATAACGATGCATTTCAGAGGATCCTGTTGCAATGTGACTTGGGCTGCTGAGACACATGCTGAAATATTTATGTGCAATTCTGCACAGACAGACACTTCTCTTCAACCATGAAAAGCGCATACGTTTTGCTGCCTTTTTATTCATTTAAGCTGAAATGGGTAGAGAAAGAAATACTTGTTCTCTTCCTCCTCTCCAGACAAGATGACATTCACATTAATATTTACCCCAGTGAAGGGTGTGCAGGGGTGGCTTTGTGGTTCAAACTTACCTGCTAAACCAGACCTTTGAGGGCGGGCACACACCTACCCAGAGAACTGGTGTGTTCCTGGTTGAAGATTTATCTGGCAAACTAACTACATCTGTGCAAAGCAACTGGCTCCGTGAATCCACTGGCTGGGAGAACTGGATGGTGACTGGAGAAAGAGAGCAGAAGTTAGCTTTGCACACTCAGAGGAAGGCAGGGGTGGCCTCTGTATCTTTTGTCCTCTTGCAGTGCACCTTATAGATAGTTGTCTACTTGAAAGATGCCCCAGCATTAACTCTTGGAAGTTGTGTCCTCCAGTGGGAATTTGCCGTTGGGTTTGTCTGCTGCTCCGCCTGGCTCTGGTCTGCAACCCCATGCCTTCTTTGCCCCTCCATCCTATCCCAGCCTAAGGCTGCCAGCAATGACGGATTGTGCTGCACTTCTGACACAAGTTGTAGGTAACTGTCTGCCAGCAGTATGGGTTTGGCTTACTCATTAATAGAGTTGGCTTCTGCTTCCAAAAACCAACAGGCAAGGCATTTGTTGGTGGGGCTTGTGACGGGTGAGCTTAGCTATGAGTAGCCCAAAAATCTGATTTTGGTACTTATTTCCCTCTCTGTGCTCAGAAGTGGTTGAGATGTTGAATGCAATCAGCAAGAAAGACATTCATAAACCAAATTCACTGACTAAAAAGAAATCAACACGAAAGATCAAATTAAAAATTTATGTAGATTAAGAGCAAAAAAAATAATGTCTTGACCTAGATAAAACAAACGCCTAGGAAAGCAGCACATTATCAGCCACGTAAAATCTCTGCCAATTATAAATTCAGATGACTTGAAACTCGTAATTATGCTTCTCCCGGTGGAGCGTCACCCTGCTCCGGATCCCGCCTGCTTTTGCAACCTCACACTGTAGTGTTGTGTGGTGTGTCGCTGCCCACCAACCGGAGCCCCAGGCGCAAAGCGCGGGAGGTTACATCGCAGAGCAACACTGCTCAAGAGAAAGATTAGAACAAGAAAGCATTTGACTTGGAGCTCTGGCCAGGTCCTCCCATCTGTGATTTGCGTTGGAAGGAGAAATTTTCAGAGGAAGGATTTTGCTTTAATTACTTTACTCCTTTTCCTTTATCACTGCTGAGGCGTTCTGTAGTTTGATGCGCTAAAAATACCAGAGAAATTAAAAGTGCCTTTTGTAACACTTTTATATAAGCTCTTTGCTGAGGGAAGAGCAATACGCCAGGTAGAAAGCTCATCTTTATTAAGTTTCAGATAGGCGTACTGATTCTAGTGGATTTATGCAAGTGTGTCTGAAGTCAGAAAAATCCCTGTGCTACACAAATTGTATGTAGAAAGTTGATGGTTATTCCAAGGCTCTTAAGAGAGTGGTAGAGTAGAAATCATGAGGGGAAAAAACTTCCATCACACTGAAATATAGGACTTCTTTGCCTAGGGACTTTTGAACATGTTCTCACTTGCGCTGTGTGAGTCACCAAGACTGCTGCTTAATTTATAATTTACTGTACCGCCATGGGGCTAAACTGAATTATATATAGATAGATAGATAGATTTCCCCTACATAAAAAAGGAGTTAGCTTAGAAATAGGGGTACAATTGTGATTGCTGTGACTCCTACACAAAATACTGGGGAATGTTACTAGAAAAATATTAAAACCTCTAGTTGTTTTCTGGGTGAGTTTGTATGTTTAAACTACTTTACTCTTAAAGAGAATAAGATATGCTTTTACTGGATCTCTTCAAGACCAAACTAGAGAAGGGGATCCAAAACCGAGTGAGACTTGGTTCTGACCAGAAGCTCCTCTGACTTGGTTTGGCAAGAGGACAAGGTGTTGAGGTGGCAGCTGGACATGTCCTGCTCATTTCGGGTAAGGTGAAGCATGGTTATCTGAGGGTGGTGAGCTTCATCTGTGCTGGCTGGGGGGGCAGTGTATGGTGCCCACCTCGGCACAGCCCTGGCTTGGCCATGACTCAAGCTCATTTATAATGGGTGCAAGACCAGTGCAGACAAGTCCACCTCTCTCCCCGGTGCCTGCGCTCGCAATCACCTGCTTCCTCTATTCTCACGTCTTCTCCATGACTGCTATGGAGACCTAAGCATTCATGACTAGCTGCAACAGTTTTGGGATTATGAACTAATGTCACTTCTGTGGTTTAAAATCAAAACTGCTGTGATTATGGACAGATGTTTCATTATAAGCAGAGTGCAGAGCAAGACCCTGTCTTTCCTTGTCACCCCTGATCCTCAGCAAGACCTAGGATTTGTCTTGCCTTTCCTTTTGCATATGCACAAATCCAGATATCTGTATTTCCCACCAAGCTCCTGAAACATTTTAGTATTGGCTTATTTCTTCAAAGGCAGGTAGATTGTGAAAAAAAAATTGTTTTGCTTTATCTGAGTGGGTTTATAATGTAGTGATGGGTCCTATTAAAAGATCTCTCTGAGCTGAGGAAAACTGTGATCCAAAATAGGCTCCTCTGCACAGATTTACCATTGTCCTCATTTTGTTTGCAGCAACAGGCAAATGCATTGTATATCAACAAGGCCTTAATTGGTGCTGAACATGCACAAAAGAACATCTCCTGTTGTCCTTTATGCAGATAAAGGCCACTGGTCCTCTGCCAGATTCTCCTTTCAACTGATTGCTCTGGTCTCCATGCAGCAGTTTGGTGAGCCTTTCACATCAGAAGGACTTTTGGTACCATACAGAGAGAGTCAAAGCAACCATTGCTACACAGCCAGGATGCCAAAAATGTAACCAGCTGGGGACCTGTTAGTGGGAAATTGCTAAGGGTTCTAGGAGGTTCGTCTCATCTGCCTGAAAGAGGATGCCTGGAGCAGTGCCAGCCTCTTCTGCAGTGTCCAGGGGGACAGCTGCAAGGACCTGGTGTGCCCTCTCTGTTCAGATGGAGGCTGCTGGGATGAAGAAGCAGCACTGTGTGCTGGGATTTGTAGCCTTAGAAAGGAAGCTGACTGTTTTAYAGAGCCTTTTAGGCTAGCTTCGAGCTTGGCCCAAGTTTTGTTCARCGTGCTGTGAAGAAGCATTGGGGCTCCAGTGTAATAGAGCCATCTGCAGCAGGAGACATCTGCCCTCTGCTTAGAGTTGGCTGCACCTTACTGAAACTGGAGACCCTTGAGACAGGACAAGGCTTGCGAGTAAATCTGGGCATCTTCAGTGTGACCTTTGCACCATGTCCTGGAGCACTGTTACCTTTTTGTTTGGGCTTGCTAACCATCCTCTGGACACATGCTGCAGGAGAGTGGAACCAAGTCAGCCACGGCAGTAAAGCACGCGAATGAGTAACGTGCTTTGGGCTTGCTGCCGAAGCTCTGGCGTCAGGCAGCGGCAGCCAGGGCTGGCGTGAGTGGAACCCTGTTTCAGTCCTAACATTTACTTGTGGAACATGAGTCATATTTAACTTCTGAATTTTCCTGGCTTCTTTGGTCTGCTGTAGAAAAGAGATCAAAACATACTCTAGTTTTTGATGTAGCTCCCCATTTGTTAAGCTTTCCATCAGGGCAGAAGATGTAAATATGTTAGTATTAATAGGTTTTGTAGGTCTGGACTCCCTGTTTTTATTTTCAGTTGGGGGTGTGCTTTTTTTTTCTTTTTTTTTCTTAAATCAAAGTTATCTCAAGTGTAGAGATATCAGTGCTGAAAATATCCATTGGTTGGATTAATCTCTTGCTTCTTCTGAAAATTCATTCACTTCCAGACTGATTTCAGTGTTGCTATCTCAAGAGCTGCTTGGGTGGGGAGTATGAAAGCATTAAGCTGTTCAAAAAAATCCCTCAAAAACTGTCTTTTAGAAGACATGTAAAGCCTTAATCTCTAGCCTTTGCGTTGTGGGAGATAGCAGACCAGAGCTGAAGACTGTGGATGAAGCATGATAGTAATCAAATGATTTTTTTTTTAATAATAGGTGCCACTTGTTTTTTATTGAAGTTCTCAGAACAAAATGCCTTGATTTCAGAAAGTAGTTGCTAATCTGTTCACCTGGCACATCATCTGCAAGCTCAAGTGCTCAGAAGTGATGAAACTAATGGTTAAGCATATAATAAATATCACCCTAAAGGGACTTGATAAGCCTCAATTCACYTTTTTTTTTTTTTAATCACCTATATGAAATAAAGCATATTTCCTTGCTATGCATCATTCTAAGCAGTGACCTGTTTTTTCTGGAAATTTTTCTTATCTCAGCAAAAGAATCTGCAGATTTTCCTGGAGGTATGGATTATTAAATGAGCATTTGTTTGTTGTTAAATGAGCATTTCCATCAGCTACCATATTTAATGAATAGGAAGTAGAGTTTACCATCCCTGGACAGTACTGTTCTCAGAAAGCAGTAATTTCAAATAATCCAACAGTAAATATTCTATTTGCAGTTGATAGATGCTATCATCATCAGTTTATTAAAATGCACACGATCCTTTCAAGGAAAAAATAATGGTTGTGGAATGGAGAAAAGTTGGCATTGTAGCTTTTRTTTGTTTGTTTGTTTGTTTTTAATCCTCCATTAATCCTGGGGTGACGTTCAGACCACAGCTTCACATGTTCTGAAAGGGCAGTCAGCTATGTGACCTGGCAACAGGAATATTTCTGTTATTAGTCTGCTGCCTAAAGGTGTTTTAGTGATTACGTTTGTGAAAATTCTCTTTAGCTGTGTGTCTGGTGGAGAGATGTGTAAAGCCACATCTCTCATGCTGGCTACTCGGAATTAAAAATTTAGGTCAGTCTGAGTCCTTGCTAAGCCACCTTTTGAAGCTAGAGGAGGAGGGGAGCTGCAAGACTATTTCCAATGACGTTCTTAGTTTTGAGCTTGTGGACCGAACTAGCCTTGTAAAATGTGGTCCTCGGCCTAGTCTGCAGGTGGAAATGCCCTTTCTGGCAGTTACTTCTTCGTCCTGATGCAGGTCTGAGCTGGCAGAGATGCTTTCTGAGTTGTGTTRTGAGGCAGCTGTTGCAGAACAACCCATTTCCCGTGCTGAACCTACAGCAGTTGGAGTCCCTCTGGTCTTCGCTTGGCTTCATGTTCAGGGAGCACTTCTGCTTTTAAGAACAGGGGTTCCTAGAGCATCAATTGCAGTACCTTTTCACTAGCGGCAATGTAGGCTCCTGTGATTCCCATCTTTGCAGGGATTACAGTGCRGCTTTGCACAAAAGTAGCCCCATACTGTGCTCAGTTGGGCACAAACTCATAGGGGAAGTGAACTGCTGTGACATGAGCAGCCAGACCAAGAAGATCAAGGTTGAAGGTGTTAAAGGAAGGGGCAGATGTTGCCAGGGAAAGGCTGAAGGCAACAGCTGCTGCTGGCAGTGCAAACAGTGCCAAAACTTGCTGCAGCGCTGGTCCTTCAGGTCCTTGCTTTGGGGAAATGTCTTGTTTTTGAAAGCACCTGCTCTTAATGGAAGTGGGAATCCCAGAAGTGTAAATTTGGGTCTTCTGCGTGCAAAGACTGGCTTTATGGACAAATTTCAAAGGGTGTAGTTGACTTGAACGTTGTGCCTCTGTAACTTTGCAATAAACAGGACTCTGCGACTGCTGGTGCTGGAGGCAGGTATCAAGGGTCTCTCCTGCTTCTCACTGTTCATTCTGCTTGTTCAGCGCTGCTTTGTGCAGAGCTGGCACAACTTCCACGTCGTGCTCAGCTTTTCCCAGGCTTAAAGACTCCTAGAGGCCTTCGGTACTGCAGCAGCAAGGCATCGTAAAAGGGGCTGTCTTATTTAAGGAATCCTGTTACCATGAACACTGGCAGCATACTAGTGGGGTGGAAATGTGGCCCACATGGACTCTTAGTCCAAAGGGTGTTAAGCAGCAGGCTGCTCATATCACAGTCATCACTTATAGGGACACCAGTAACCTCCCAGACATTTCTCACTCTCTGAACAAGTCTTAATTTTAATTAGGCACTGCCCTCTGGGCTCCTCACAAGGTGCCAGCACAGGCAGCGGTCGGACAAAGTTTAGAAACCATCACCCTGTAAAACTGAAGTCCCTTTATGTGTTTTATGGACACAGCTGCCATGCTCTGGACTTCCAAATGTGTGCTGTTACTGAGTTCCTGGCTGGCAGTGGCAGGTTTTCCRTTTAGCTCTGTGCTTGTGAAGTGAGCAGGTACCTAGTGCACATGGCTAGAGGTCTTTCTTTTGAAGATGCATTTTTTTTTTATTGGTCCATAAATAAACAAGGCTCTGAGGCTAGGAGCACTAATACCTCCAATCTGCAGGCAGGGGATTATCCTGCAGAGGAATTTAAGATTGTGGTTTCCAAGACAAGTAGAGTATGAGATTTCTACAGGGGTTTGGGGCATGAGGCTTGAAATAGAGTGTTTTCTTTGAGCATGGGGCTACAAACTGTCCCCTAGGAAAGCAGCACTTTGATTACTGGGCTAACAAGAAACAAAAACAGGCCCAAGTTACCAAAGAGAGGAGAATATTTTTGGCAGAAGCTGTTGCACCACTAAATGAGAAATGAAAAATTCATGAGTGTGTTAAACCGTCCAACTGTAGCAGCTCCAGATCGTTAGGTATTAAGTTCCTGGTTAACTTTATACTTTGTGATGATTGACTTTTATGCTGTGATGAGTTGGATGGGAATAATTTGCGTGTAAGTGTTCCTTGCGCCTCCCCTCCCTTGAGCACTCAGCGCTTGACAGGCTGGCCTCAGCAGGCAACCCCACGCTTTGGGAAGAGAAGCCAAGCACAGACACTGGAAGTAAATGACTTCCTGCTCTGAAGGTCTTCTAGAAGAAATGGGATGTGTTGCAAGGAAAGGAGCACTTTATCTCGGCAGCAAGGTCTATGTGGCTGCTGAGGGAACAGGAAGCACATTTCACCTTCGTTTAAGTGTTTTCACTTGGCAGAAGCTGGGTTTTATGTCTCTTTTTGAATGTTTCTGGACCTTGGAGTTTAAAGAGTGCAAGAGTGCAGAGAAAGTTAATGCTGATTAGGAAGAATCTGTACKGCTCCAAAGAAGGCTCTGTCCTTGGGTGGGCTGCTGTAAAAATGGAGAAATGAAGACAAGCACCAAAATGCTAGACAGCAATATGTGTCCTGATCACGATGCATATTTTCTTGATTCCCCAGGCCTGCAGGCCAGCACGCGGCTTGTACCCTYTCATGCTCTGCCTGCGGTCCTTGCTGGGAGTGTGGTGTCGGAGCTCCCTCTGGCCAGTTGCAGCAACTGGTTGCATCAACTTGTTTCAGAGGGTTTGCAGCATCAATCAGTGCATGAGTTACCAGAACCAAGATGCAACAAAGTAAGTGTTCACCAAACCTGTGCAAGGCAATTCCCAAGAAGTTCCTAATTTCCCAAGTTCCCCCAGGACTTCTGGGAGTTTCGTCTAGCCAATGCGGTCTTTGCTGGGAGAGGCCAACAGAGAACGAACAGGGTGTGCAGCTTGTCAGTGCTGGAATCACCTGATGTGGGGAGAGGATTCCTTCGGGTACCGCTGGATGCTGTCTGTCCCTGCGGTTCTGCCAGCAATGCTGTTTGAGTACCCGAAATGCTGTGGATCTGCAAGGTGATGGGGAGCCTGAGCTCACAACTGCTGTGAGTCTTTGGCATGCAGTGCTCTTACAGGGAATGAATGGGTTGTAGAGAAGTACTTGTGCAGAGGGGGTGGATGTGTTTCCTTATACCAACCACCACTTCTGGTAGCTGAACTGGACCAGAAGCTCCTGTGGCAGCAAGAAGAGGTTATGTCTCCTCTTTGGAGGGAAAATATACAMAGTACTAATGGCACTCAAAACCATATCTTAGTTGGGTTTTTGAGCCTCTGTGCTTYGTTGCACCTGCTTTTGAAACGCGAATCTCTCCTACAGCCTCATTGCTTTACTCAGCACAGCGCTGTCTGAACCAGCAAGGCTGTTGTGACCTTCTCTGCTTTGGATTTTGGGGCTGAGCCTGTCTCCTGCACAAAGATTTCTCCTATTTCTCCTCTCTCCATTCGGTAGCGATCTCCTTGCATGAGCTGGAGAGGCAGTTGCCTCTTCCTCCTCTATCTCGGTGTTAAGTGCATAGCTGTAGCCTGGCGATGGTGGAAGCTGCTGCCTATGTGGTCCCTTACTGTAGGCTTTGGCTAGCGTTTCGTAGTATCTATATAAATTTACAGTAGCTCTGCATTAACTGCTTTAACAGTTTTAACAATGTCTCTTAATTGGGCAGGCTGGTCCAGGTGCTCCCATTAGGCAACGTTTTGGCAGATGAGTTTTTGAGATGCTGCCCCATTAATTCAGTCAATGAGCCACTTTCTGAGGGTTTTATTTTTAATGCTGTTTTGCACAACTCTGTTAGATGGTGGTTGCCCGGGAGCTGAAATAATGTGTTCAAACCCTATAAAAAGGAGAATCTTAGATGTGTGCAGCGTCAGACTGTAGCTTCTGCTGGCTTCTGTAGTTGATGTGGTGCCCATCAAACAGATTTATGTGTGAGATCACAAGCTTAACAGTCAAATTTTCAGTGCTATTTCTGGACAATGGGAATAATCTCTGAGAACTAATATGTAATATTTTTTCCAGCATAAACAGATCTATGCCAGGTGTTGAACTACAACCCTGTAGTTTTTCAAGCCAATTTATGTTCCCAGCAAACACTAATCTTTGTTCTGCCCATCCCTTGCCATGTGATTTAACAATTTTTTTTCTCTGTCAAGAGGTTTGTTAACAAAACTAATGCTTTTATGTTATCATTTTCTTTGTGGCATCTCTTTGGATGTTTTGAATTTGTGTTGTTTGTTGCAGTTTATAAATTTCCATTTAATTCTGCTTTTCTTTCCATGTGCTCCCACTGTTCCTCTATGATATAAACTCTGGAAGGAAAAATAAGTCTTGCATAGATTTTCTTCCCTAGCACAGATACTGTCGTTGTTTGAAACAATTGCAGACTTTTATCTTTTCAAGGTTCCTATTTTATTTTTCTTTCTGCAGAAGGATTGTGTGTCTGAGGGCATGAGCTGAACTTCAGCAGTTTCACAACTAGGATTTATTTAAAAATTTTTTTGAGTGTCCCGTTTATATACAGTAAGGATGCCTTGTGTTAGGAAGGTGATATTGCAATTGCTCTGATTCGTGTGCCTGATTCCTGTACTGATAGGTCTCCGAATCTTCCCAAGTCTTCCCTTAGCACACCTTTGACACCACAGGTTCAAATCTGTCACGGGTATCTCAAGGGCTGGGGAAAGTTATTGGTTCTTATTAAATTTTTAGGAGATGTTTTTCACGTGACACTCGTATCTCAAAAGGTTTTCCATTGTGTTTGCTTCTGTACGGCCTGGTTCTGTCTTGCACGTGTCCTCTCGCTCTTCAGGGTTGGACCTATGATGTGTTTTGGGCTCCCATGATACAGAGCACTGGATGCTGCTGGGGAGCCATCAACTCAGCTAGCCTGAAGAGGGGCCTTGATAGGGAAAAGCACTCTCGCCCTCTTCTGCCTGGCATCCTGAGTCATTCGCTCTCTTGAACAATTAGCAGCTTTGCCAAAAGATTAATATTCTTGCCCTGAGTAGATGTTGTTTAATATTCAGGAAATATTGCATTATAGGCGTAATGAATATTCAGTGTGCAAATTAGCATTACTCAGTTAATTATACTCTGTGTGTGATATGAAATGCACTGCTTTTTATTAGGCCTGTGCTCAGCTATTCACAGCGCATAGTCTCGCTTGGAAAATGTGTCCTAGGAATGTTCAGTATCTTTAAGTAATTTGGAGAATCAGTTGCATGCGCTTTAGCAAGCATAATATGAATTTCTTAGCAGGTTTGAAGTCATGCTCTGAGATACCGAATATTGCTATTATTATCACATTAGACCCTTAAATAGGTTTACAGGTGTTATTAAGTGATTTTACCATGACAGGTGACATTTTTTTTTAAACTTAATTTGAATATCCTATAAGTGTATGTTCGGTGTGCCCTTTTAGGGAAATTAATGTTCATAAATGCAGTGCATTTACTGATAAAAATCCTTCTGTGTTGGGACTGGAAATGGATCTTGGGACCTTCAGATAAGAGATGTAAGAGGTTACCTGCTGTATTGTTCCAGACAACCGCAGGGCTGTTCCCTGAAGTACATCCTGCTTTGTTCTTTTGTCTTTTAAGCATGCTTGCTCAAGGGAGTCCATGCTCTTACTGGAAAGAGCATGTTATCTGCTACAGAGCTGCCTTGGTCCCTCTGTTGAGCAGACCTCCTGTGGCAGAAGGATTCTCAGAGGAGGGCAAATGTATCGTGGAGCAGGTTGCTGCCACCAGGGTGACATTCAGGATGAGTAGTGTGAATAAGTGATATATAAGTGATATATAAGCCACAGATTCCCATTGCTGCCTTGTTGGGAGGTAGTCACTCTGCCTCCTTAAAGCAGTTGCTCCAGGGCACTGGTCATCGGAATTACTCTGAGTATGCTTTGATTTTTCAGTCTTCTGGTTGTGCATCTGGAAATTGTCCTGCTAAACCGATGCAAGTTGTTCGCTCTTGTGCAATGATTCCATATAGAACAGCACTCCTGGAAGATTATCCAGCTCCTGGGCTTCTCTTCGTCAGCAGTGCTGTTACCCTTTCCTTACCACCCTGGACGGGTTGACTGTTTAGCTAAATCAATGTTTACACAGAGTCTGAACTAGTRGTTGACAGTGCCAACTGCCTGTGCTACAGGTGTCTCCTGTCCTTTGTAGATTCTTGCTAACTTCTCAGTAATGATGCTTACTGCATTGATGTGTGTGGATTACTCCTACACTGCATACAAAAAAAGAGAATTCATTTGGCCTGATGAATGGCTGGTAGTGAATCAGTCCATGTGATTATAATATTTATCTATTAACAGGTAAGTCTGTGATGAGGGGAAAGGAGATGTGTCCCCAAAACCGCTCAAGTAGGCTTCCAAAGGATCAATTTCTTGCACTTCTGAGATGTTTCTACAGCTCCTGGCTGGGTGGTCCRTAGAAGGCCACATCTGTAGCATTTGAAAAACTCTGACCTTTTGGGATGTTGTGACTGTAACAGAAGCTATGTATTTATATGTTATAATGGCAAAGATGGAAGCACCATCACGAACTATGCAGCCAAGCTGGATTACAGCACTAGGTAATAACTGTGAGTGAGTTGTCACTTACTGATTAAACTAAGTGGACAGTCAGTCCCCCAGACCTGTTTTTCTCCTGTGATTGTGTTCTGGCCCTACTCAACAGCATTAGTATTTTTGTCCTTTGTTAATGCTAATGRGAACTGCATTCCTGAGCTTCTGGAAGCACTCCTGCTTCCTGCCTGCTGCCCAGAGTCCATGTGCTGGCCTGCAGGTTTGGCAGAGAGACCTGTTTTGAACTTGGACTTCTCTAGGAGAGAAAGGGGGAATGCAATGTTTCCGTGGACAGCTCGCTGGTGCATCCCAAGGGTGAGCATGCTCCCCGTGTTCTGTAGTCTGAGGCCGAGGCAGTGCTAACCCCGACCTGGCCGGGCTCCCAGATATTTGGGCAGGCTGCCTTTGAGCACCGGCTTGAAAACCAAACCTAAACTGTCTCATTCCTGCAGAGTTTACAATGCTAACTTCAAATGCCTGAAGTATCCAYGTGAGCCATATAACTTGTAGGCTTGAGAGCTGGTGAGCTGATTTGCCTATTTTTAGGGATAGAGCTCTATATCCTGACCATTTTTGCTGCTTAGAGCAAAATGAGTTTCAAACAAGAAGAACAGAAATAACTCTGACAAGCTGGAAGTCATGGATTAGGTGTCTCTTTTCTGCTCCTGTCCATTGCATTTATTTTGTTTGGTTGGTTTGGGACTATATTTTGCTTTGAATTGAATCTTGTCCAAAAAATGTTTTGAGGGAGATGGCTAGCGCAGTCATCTGTGTGTTGCTCAGAGCAACCCGGATAAGTAAGCATCAGTGCCTTATCCCGTCAACCTTGGGCACAGGAGCAATGCTTGCTTGGGCAAGCAGTACTTCATTAATCTTACCCTACAAATAGACCTCGGACTCCTACAGCAGAGAGAGATGTGTGGTGTATGGCTGCTGCTCTGCTGTGCAACCCACCTGTTATGTGACTTGATTTCTCCCTTTTCGACTCCTCCTGGGCAGGCTGTGTAGCTGCAACTTCCACTAGGTGTGCACAGGGCTTGGAAAAGTTCAGCATGAGGATCACAGCTCTCCAGATTATCAGTTGAGCCAAAGGAGTGCATCYCTGGCATATCATATGGTTTCTGATGCCCCATGTAGATGTGCAGGTGGGTCACCCATTGCTAAAGTTGTTCCTTTCCAACTAACAGAGCTGGGGGTGTGGGTGCAAAGCTGGTGCTGGGAAGCACTTAAAGTTATATATGAATTTTTCATCTGTAGAAAGTTATCAGATTATTCAGCAGCATCCCACTGTCTGCCCCAAATACAGCATTTACTGAATCTCATCCAAATTCAGCTGCCTCKGCTGACTGGTGGAAGGAAAGATGTGTGTGGAGTTTATTTGGCAAGTAATATTTGTTGGACAGAGGCTCAGAAGCCTCGCCCATGCTTCAATCTGAAAAGCAACTGGCCATAAAAGGCCAGACTTCCCGTTCATCCTCCACGTGCCAGTATCCCTCCCTTTGGGGAGAGAAAATATATCCCTCAAAGGAAACATGGTTCTTCTGACAAAGCTTGTTTGCATCGTTGGCCAACTGGCCATAGGACAAGGAATGAGTTTTCCTGACCGTCCTGTGTTAAATTGACATGGCATGCAGTATTATATTCCGGAGTAGCTGTGCTTCCTCTTACCAGGGAAAAGGCAGTCTTTCATTTTTTCTTGGAGACTGCTTTTATTCTGCAGTTCTCATGGTGTGTGAGATCCCCGATGCTCATCCAGAGGTGAATCTCAATGTGCCTGACTTTTGACAAAGCTGTGTTCATCAATGGGATGTTTCTGAGTGCCGTAGCTGAGCATGCCAACTTTATGCCCAAAATAAGTACCACAAGTTTCAAGGCAAATTAGRTTGTGAGAGGTCAGGATTTCGCATTTTAGTTTTCAAAACTGGGCTGATATGCATCTGAATCTTTGTGAGGCTTTTGAGCTGCTTTCCACTTTTCTGGGCATCTCTGGTTTATGGGATAAGCTCTGAAAACACCTTGCAAGAAAGAGTGTGTCATGCAGAATATGTCAAAGCAATAAGTCCAGAATCTTTGCTTCCTTCTCTAGAGGACTTTTGGGAACCAAACATCTGGCATTAGAAGAGATTCAAGAGAAAATGTATATGGGTTGTCTTTTTATTTTATTTCTTTATTATGTTTTGAAAATGAAGGTCRGCAGGTGAGGAAGCCCGATTGTTGCACCCAGTGCAGCTCAGAGTCCTGGTGATCCATAAAAATTGAGACTATTATGTAGAACATCAAAAATGCTCCCTCTTTGACCTTCCAAGGAAGGAGTTATATTCTGCCCAAAGATCTACCAGTACTATGAAGAAGGAGATGTTTTCAAGGCTAGTGTTTTAGGATAAGGGGACAAAGAATGTTTGCTATATGTAGTTAACAAAACTGGAGTCTCTTTCTAATCTCTATTTGTAAAGGCTTATCTCAAAATAACTTACACTAAGTACTCCCACACTGCTTAAAGTGATATTCTTCTCAGATAACTAGTGTATGGAACCATTTTTATTAAAGTTGGATGGAGTTTCATGGGTTTATTATGTGTGAAAGTTTAAAGCTGGAAGTTCTCTGACAGTATCTGCAGGCATAAAAATGGGAGAAAGTCTTGAGGAAGTCATAAGCCCTGTAGGGGTATCTAGGGAGCTCTAACTTTTTAGGAGGCTAATAGTGAGGCTAAACCTATATTTCCTTTATAAGTTCAAATTTCCTTTAACCCATACCTTGCTTCTGACAAAAATATCATTGTTATGAGAAATGTCTTATACTTGATTCCTCTACAGGCAGCCAAGTAATCTTTAAAATTTTAATACTGTAGAGATGGTGTCCTGGAGAAATAAGCTTGGCTGATGAGGTACCTATTTTAGGAATTCTATTTGTGACTTAAAAGTGCCARTTTCATTTTGAATATTTGACTCTTCAGTGAGGACAAATGCAGAGACTTATTTATACATATCCAAGATATATGGGTTTAGGTGAGAGATGGGAAATACATTATAGTTTGCAATATGTTATCCTCCTAGATTCTTCCAGGCACAGGCAGTGGAGACCGTAATAACTGATAGGTACTGTCATTCAGGCGTTTGACTGGTGAAGGAGATATGGCTATGGCTGATGATAGTTGTTCTGCTTTGGGCTAAGAGCTACACTAACTCTATTTTCAGAGAAAGTGATTTGTTTTATGACTTGGTGGGCTCTGCTGCCTTGGTCATTGGAATTGCACCTAGAGCAAAGTCTTCTTTCCATGTTTTGCCAGTGCTGTCGGCAAATCCATCTATGAGACCAAAACCTGCCGTGGAAGTCACGAAGTGGTTTCTTTCTTGAGACACCTGTATCTTTCAGCTCTGGAAGGTGTTAGATTATCCTAGTGCCACCCTTCCCTTTGCATGTGAAGCTCACAAGACTTYGCTAAAGCTCTATTTTGAACAATTTGCCAAGCTTATGGGCTGCACTGGCTTCCCCCAAAACCTTCTGAGGTTGCAGCAAAGCAAGAGTGTCAGGATGTGTTTGCAAAGGTCAGTACATGAGCTTCGATCTGAGAGGTTCCCTGGACACGAGGGACCAAACACATGGTGACAGGGCTGACGAGARTTTACAGGGAGTGCTACCTGGCCTTATCTTCTTGCTCTTTGTGGCCAGGGGAATCAGAGCAAGAGACAGCGTTGGGTTGACAGGTATGCATCACTGCTGCCTGGGAGAGCAGGGGATATGTTAAGGTCTTCTGCCTGCCCATTTCTGCAATCTACCTGAAAAGCAGCTGTGTAAAGATGTGAGCAAGAACCATTCAAGCAACTTAAATTGGTTCTTGCGGAGCAGTGGCTGGCTCAGCTTTTTCCGTTCGCTGCACTTCGATCTGACAAGCATTCACTAAGAAAATTAGCTGCAAGGTCTTTGCTTTTGTGAAACCCAAGCAGTTCTGAGCATGAACTGTGAGCTCTAAGGAGCTGTACTCCACAGGCCTGCTGTGAATAGGGTGCTACACAGAGCATCCCTTTGTGGCTTCTCACGTGTTTGCATTGATCTGCTTCCCAGTTTGGGGCTTTGATTCTCCTTTTAATGAATACAACTCTTACTGGCACCAGGGACCAGTGGTAGGGGTCCTGCCTGAGCAAGGACAGTGGGACTGAGCTCAAGAGATGACTGTCTCCTGTGATCACAGCACGGAAAAGACCTGTTCTCCTGAAGCCTTCTGTTGCCTTGAAGAGTCTTTTGAGTTGGGGGAAGAGTTTAATGCTTGCCAAACATAGAAGACCTAATTAGTTATTGATTGGTTCAGTTAATTACTTAAGATCATAGTGGTGGATGCTGTTCTAGTCCCTCATCCCCAGATAAGAGTCCTCTCTTGTGGCTGCGCRGTCATCTTTCTCCAACATGCTGGGCTTCTTTGTCCTCTGTCAGCAGTAGCTTGAGCTGCTGTTGCCCCAAAACAGCTTACTGTAATTCAGCCTCTGACTCTTTGCTTGCCTAAGACAAATTCTAAATTTCTCTGCCTCAGTTTCCCACCTTGAAAACAGTGCTGTATCAGCTTGGCATTTGAAAGACAGAAWATGGCTGAGAGAAGCTACTACTGACGGGCAAAATGGTCTGCTGAACTCAAGAGCTCAGCAGGCAAACGGAAGAACTATTGATTTTTCCTTTACCTTGTTTTAAAATGGAGTTCTCATTTTTATGACTAAACATTATGTGCCATTAATGATTTGCTGTCTTAACTTTTATTTTAAAGCTTGACTGTTCACCTTTTTAAAGGTTAAGTGAGCAAGTGATGGCACACAGGAACTATTCTGGAGAGCAAAACACTTTCCCCCTCCTTGGCCATTTCTTGTCAACTCCAAAAAAGCAAAATTATTCATGAAGGCTCAAAGGGACTTGATTTCTTTTGAAGTCAAAGTGAGAAGGAAAGAGTGCAGRAAAAGAAACGAACTGGCAGTTAGAGATAAATAATATTCTATAGCTTATGTAAAAACCCTTCAAATGCAGTTTAGCRTGCTGAAAAAATATGCCCAGGATGGTGCACTGCTTTTATGGAGAAGTCTTCACTGCCTGGGACAGTGAAGTGTATTGGGAGCAACTTCTTGCTGTGTTTCTTATGGTTTGAGTTGGCTTTATGGCTGCCAGTATCTACTGCTGCTTTATCAACTGTATCTGGATTCTTTCTCTGGTTCTTCTTGCCCTGTTTTCTTTGGCTGAAGGATGTCTGAGCTGTAAGGTGCTCTCTTAAGGTTCTTAGTTCCCTTGAAAGGTTTTGTGCAAGCTGACAATGAGGGTACAAGCCACKCTGTCTTCCTTGCATCTCCGAAAGGGTGTGTGGACTGCACGCCTGCGACTGCAGGCCTTCTTTAGGATGAGAGGGAGACCATGGAGTAGGCGTGCTCTTCTCCTGTCTGAACGGCTTCGGCCATAGCAGCACGGGGAAAGTTCTGTGCTGTGTCTCTTTGAGTAGCTAGGCTAAATTTGGTGCCACCTTGGTCATGGCACAGAGAAGCTGGAGGGCTGTCCAGCGCCCAGGTTCAGTAGAGGCCGTCATGTGCTGCTGTTGTGTAACTAGCTTGGACTGACAGGTCTGATAAGAGTCTAAGCAAATTTGCTCTTAGAGGCAGGAGCTAAATAACCMCGTGAAATTCAGCAACAATGGATTCCAGGAGTATGTGTGGAAGCAGATCATGGGCAAGTTTGTAGTATCTGTGTTGTCCCCCATGAGAAGCTCCCCTGTTTCAGTGACAAGATTATTTTAAAAAATTAAAAAACACAAACAAGCAAACAAAATCCACTTGATTCTGCTGTTATACAAAAACAAGCTGATGAGGGAAAGTCAGAGTGATTAAGAACATAGAAATTACCAGACCAGAGCAGGCATCCATCAATTCTAGTATGCAGTGTGCCTTTTTGCTTGCAATTTCCATCTGATGATTCAGAGAAGATGGAGAAAACCTCAGAGCATACTGTGGTTAATGAAAGTTATAACTTTAGGATGAAAGTTTCTTTCCAAACCCTCTGGTCAACTGTTGAGCCTCTTTCAGGGTCTCAAAATTATTCTGTAGTTTCTTACTGTTCTACTTCTGGATGTTTTTATTTGGAAGGTGCRGTCTAATTAGAGATGTGCTGTTGCTGTAAAGTCCTGTTGTTAAACAGCAGACCCATGATGGGGGTGCAGATGAGTAGCATGGCTTGTTGGACAGTGAGAAAATAAACTCTTGGTTTGAGAAGAACCATCTCTACTCTGTGGTCCTGATGCTCTGCTCTGCAAAGCTCTGCATTGTCCAGGTAAGACCTAAAGCACTGATAATTAAAAGGACACAAAGACCTTTGGACTGCTTTACATCTACTTGCATCTAGAAACAACCAGATGTACTTGGATGTACTCCATGTGCACCASAGGATATGTATGGATGCATCCCAGTAGTTGGTAATGCTCAGTGTACTCTTTCTGGGATGGGAAAAGTTAAACTCATTATTCATAAAATATGGGGAAAATCTTGCCTCTTGCTTCTGTTGAAGCATCTTTCTTCTGTCTTTAAAGTATAATTCCTAAATCAAGCATGAAATCAGAACTGTCTGGAAATGATGCTTTTCTTGTCACATCCTTATGCCCACTTGCCTGCCCAGGAGGCTAGGCAGGAGGAGTGATTTGGGTAGGCTGGGCAAGTAYGCATCTAGACCTCGAGGAGCACATCTGAACCCTTCCTGGGACTGAAGTTATATGGGCTGCTGAACGCTGARGCAAGCACTCAGGTACATCACAAGCGATGCTCGTGTTCGTGAGCAGCACTCGGGGTTGACAGCCTTGAACTTTGCTTCTGCTTGGATTCAAACTGATGCACCTCTAGGCTCTTAACTCCAGCCCCTGCTGTGTGTTTGCATTTTGCTCAGCTCTTCCATGGCTCAGCAAGCTCTCCGTGAGTTGCCGATGCAGTCAGACCTCCAGGCTGTCAGAAGCATTGATATGCCTATGAAAAAAACAAGGGTTCATGACATCTGCTTTCCTCAGTGCCCTCTTTCAGGTTTACAAACTCTGGAAGCTGCTTTACGCAGGCAGATCAGGAAGTGCGTGAAGTCGGCTGCATCTCCAGGGGCCTTGGAGCTGCAGACCCCAAAGCTTCCGTTTCCTCTAACCTGAAATCAGAAGGACACATGCGTTTGCGTGTGAGACAAGGCTCTGATCTGTGTGCTCCTGCTTCCGGAGCATGTGTTTATCTGCAGTGGCTGCTCCTTCACAGACTTCACGCTGGTGCATCACTTGGCAAGTCACTCCTTTGATGCAGTCCTTGTGACAAATTACTCCTTGGATGCACCCAGGTTCCTAGTGCGGTCTAAATGTCAGATGTTTACAGAATACTGGAATAAAGGAAGATTTACATCCATTTTAGTTATCTTTCTAATGTCACTAGGTTTTGGGTGGCTGGTGCTATTCCCTCAGTGCTGGAGTTCTGAAATTTGTTTTTTCCTTTAATCTTAAAAGTCCTAAGAACAAAAGATGAATTTTAGGATTTTGACAGCAGAGCCTGGCTRCATGCAATGTCTGCATGGCTGAATGGAGGCTGAAAATCCTATCCACAAGCTGAGAACTTACMAACTGGGAACCTCTCCTCCATTGCTTCCTCTCCTTGCTGATACTCAGGTGTTGGAGATTAAGTACACAGAGGTATTATTCTCAAATGCAGTGTTGTCAACACACCCTGAGACGTATGCTGCAGTGTGCTCGCTTGAACACTGAAGGGATCTGAGCATGGGTGCACAAACAGGTATGTGCAGGGTTGCTGGTGACCTGAATGGGAGCCATGCTAATGCAAATGAGTGCTCGGTTACTTGGGATCATAGCAGTGCTCTGAGAGGAATCTTGTAGTCTGTCCATTTGCCCAACACTTCTGTTGGAGACAAATGGCTGGTTATTTATTGTTCTTTACCTCTTGTTCTTGGTTTCTTTGCACAYATCTCCCATGCTGTGCATGGAAAAGCACATGGTGGGAGGTCTGCTTCCCTGCGAGAAGGGACTYTAGAATCATGTGGCAAGTTTTTCCCCTGCAGCACAGATCAGGATGATACTCTCTGGTTATTTTGTCCTTTTTGAGGTTGGTGTGTGTCCTGATTACTGTTTTACCATTTCATTAATGGCTCTCTGAGCACAGAGACCTAACTCAATTGTAGTGTGGCTGTTAGCTCCTAGGAGAGGAGAAACAAATTATTTTCATGAGCTGTTTTGTTTGTATGTTCTTCCAGTTGAAATGTGAGATGAGACAAATACCCTGGGAATTTGTTAAGATGCATCAAACTTCCCTAGTGCAGCTCTGCCAGCCTGTAGTGCTGTACCTGTTAATACACTCAAAGAGAAGTAAACTGGTATCTTGATTTCATGTTGCTTCCAAGGTCAGCCAACATTTCTTTATCTTCAGTCAGAGATGACATTTGCATTGTAGGTAGCACTTAYGTTGTGTTCCCCTGCATCGGGAGCTCTGCTTGTTCCTGTGGGCTGCCTGTTTGGCAGCTCAGTGCAACGATGCGCCATGTTAGGACTGAGCTGAGCTAGCACATAAGGAAATGCATTTTCCACTCATGCTACTGTTTCTTATTTAGTTGCATCCTTGTCTTAGGATGTTCAACCCCAAGCATCCCTGAAACGCTCCATGTAGCAACATCTGCCCCCTCTCTATCAAGGCCTCAACTTGCCTTATGCCATGGTCACCACTTTCTCAGAAAGTGCAAATGTAGAGCTCTGTGCACATCTTTGAGTAGTTCTTACTSTGGCTCCTGGTTGCTGTGGCAGTGCCATCTTGGTGTCTTGTGTTTTGGTCACTGGCGTTGCAGTGATGTGGCGTGTGCTGCTGGGGAGCTGCTCTCTCCTGGTTGTTCCTGCAGCAGTTCCTTGCAGCAGTGGGGCAGGTGTTCTTCACAGTGCTGTCTCTAGCCATAGCAGATCCTAATTGCCTCTAAGGATCTGGGTGATCATATAAAAATGAGTTCTTACAGTTTAAACGAGAAACAGTTCCAGAGGATGCACAGATGTGGCATGGCCACTTGGAAAAGTTTAATATTAAACCTTGGGATTGGGAGGAGRGTGGCACAGCCCTGTGACATCTCCCTGGAGAGGTGAGGGGCACCATCCTTGGTGGGGCCCAGTCCCGACTGCCCTGGGCTGGTGCTGGTGGCTRTGAGCTTCCTTTGCACCTTCACAGCTGCATTAAAAAAAAAAAAAAAATCTGATTTGTGTTGTGAAGCACCACCTCCCTTCTGACGAATGAAGCAAGGCAGAGAATGGAGACGTTCGCCCAAGGTCTGTGGGCAGAGGCAGAGGCAAAGCTGAGTGCCTAGTTCAGATCCTAAACTGAACCGGCTCTCCCTGCCGATTGAAATCCAAGGAGGGAAGAAGCATGATGCTTTTGTTTGGAGATCGTATCTTCGGCAGGGCACAGGCTGAGAGCCCCAAGCAGTAGCCAGGCAGTGCTCAAACCCTTCTGGATCATCCTTTGATTAACTGTTAATGATTGCTATTTTTTAATCTAATGTATTGACATCTGATTCTTAGAGCTCTGTTTTTCAATTTGTGAGTGTTTGTTATCTTTTCCAGCAGGAAATATGTTTGYGACCAGTTGGGAAACAGGGAAAAAATTATGAAAGACTTTTCTATGATTTTTTTTTATTTTTATTTTTTTAAACAGGAAGCACTGAGGGAAAATTACTGGTCTCTGGCAATCTGTTTGCTGCTCTTTTGCTATTAGAGGATGATACCAGCTGTGCTGATTTTTTTTTTTTAAAAAAAAAAGTCTTAAAAAAGAATAATCCCAAACCCACACTAGCAATTAAACATGTCACTTGCTGAACTCTGGAGTTTAATCAAATTTTCCCTGTTTTTGCTTTCCTTTTTTCCTTCCTCCCCCTCCCCCYTTTTCTTTCTTTTTCTTTTTTTGTTTCTCTTTCCTTTTGTTTCTAAATTCTGATTTGAGGATGAGCTAGTTAGTGTCTCACATCAGAAAGATGCTGAGTTATTTCGTATTCTAGTTAGGCTTAATTAACGTAATGCCTAAGTGTGTTAGTGCCGTGATGGAYGCAGGAAGGCGCTGTAGCAGGAAGCACATTTTGCTGTAAGGTGGTGGAGATGGCCAAAAATAACAGCTCAAAAATCCTGTTTGGGTGATAGATTTGTGAAGCCTTTGAAGGGTTTGCCACGTCACTGCAGAGGCCGGCAAAGCTGGTGGACTTATGTCCATCCGCCAACTCTGCTGCTTTTGTGCTCATCTTCATGACCTGGCTGCAAAATGACATGCTGGAAAAGTGTCAATCTGTTATCACTTTTTCTAGAGGGACTTGTGCTTTTGTTGATAAACCGAAGTGCCATTTGCTAGAACGGGCTCTGTTGCAAGTGTCTTTATCTGTCAAGGTCTGTTGTGACTCTGCATTCCTCTGGACTTATCTCACTGTCTCTGTGCTTCTTAATTTCAGAGTTGCAAAGGTTCTCATTGTAGGAGACAGTCACCTTTATGAGAAGATGATGCACTTTCCCCTGGAGCTTTCCAGAGTCCGCAGTTTGCAGGGATGAAGACCTTCTCATTAAGTACAATGATGTCTAGTGATAAACCTGTGTTCTTAAACTGCAGCCAAACAGATTTAAACTATATAAATCTGTAGGTAACTTTCCCAGCATATCTTTTGAACAGTCAAAAAAAAAAATTTTGGAAGCCTTTAGCCTTAGTGTTGCAGGGATGGTAATTGTTATGAGCAACCACAGGGCTTTTATAGGGGTATTTTAGTCAGATAAATAGCGTCCACACTTCTTTCACTCTGGAGAAAAAGCACTGTGTAGGCCAGTTTGGCAGTGCCTGCGAGATGCTTTGTCAGCACCAGAGACAGGTTTCTGGTGTTGCTCCCTGCCTGTAGCCTTTGCTCAGGCTGCTCACTTCTSCCTGATGGCTTTGTAGAAGGTGAGCAGGAAGGAAAGGTGAGAGGGACAGAAGAAAGAATCTTCCCCAAGTATGTGGATGCAGCCTGAGCTGGAAGGAGCAGCTGCGGAGGGATGTGTGCTCCTCCAAAAACAGCCCATGGTGGTGTTTCTACTGCTTCAAGGACAGACCCCAGACCCAGGGCACGGCGTTCCTCTGGGATAAGCAGGGCACACCATGCCCAAGCRCAGGGGTAGCCACGTTGCAGTTACCTGACATGAAGATAAGTTGGGTGTACATTCCTCCCAGGGGAGGAGGGGCTGGGAGCTTCTGTTTGGTTTAGTTTATGTTCTAGTGGGTTTCAGGAACTGATTTTGATTCATCTGTACTGGGTGGGTGTCGATAGCATGYGGTTTTGGACAACTGATCCATGAACCTGGGGCATTCGGGTTAAACTTCACCTTTGCCTGCATCAGCCTGGCTTTGGTGATCTTGTTGTAGATCAAGGGGCGTGGATGAAGAAAAGTGTGGAGTCCCACCCCAGAGCTTTGGCATTCTCCGTCAGGTACTGAAAGACAGGCAGGGGCATGTTGCAGGGCTGCTGCTCACGCAACTAAGTTCTCCCTGCGCCCACAGAAGTGAAATCYGTGGTGTGCAACTGCTGGCTTGATATGCTGGAGAACTCAAGGGCTCTTTGTAGCCATCACTTACAAAGAGAATGCCATGCCAGAAGGTGACTGGCCAAATGTTTATGTAGGCTGCTGAGGTGTTGCATGGCAGCTGATGCTCTCTGGAAACCCTTCCAGAGCAGAGAGAGGGACCAGGGGCCCATTTCAAGCACAGGGATAATGTTCTCCTTCAGCTGCTGTGAATACCAGCAGGAGTTAGCAAGACTAGAAATACTGTGTTTCTGTGTTTGCATCCCATGCGAAGGGCCCTCACCCCCTTTCTTGGGAAGTGAAAGTGGACAGTATCTCTTTCCTTCTCTTAGTCTGAAGAGTTTTATGTTCTGCTGTTGTTTTGAGCAGTGTATTCCTGGAGACAATACCTTAACCAGCAATTCTCTTCAGTGCACAGTGTGATTTGAAACACATGTTGATKTGCCAGTGTAGCACTCTGGCCCTTACTGAGCAGGAAGAAAGGCAAAAGGCCTACAACAGCTCCTTTCTGAGGATCTCTGCTCGATTGGCAAATTGAATGATGGAATTTGCAGCTCCTCCTCACTTGAGAGGTGTGTTTGACTCATCTGACACAATTGTTGCGAACTTGGACTGAAGCTGCATGGATCATGTAGGCTATTATAGTAGTCTTTCATCCRTCCCAACTTGCCTGAGGTTGAATATCCTTTGGACACAGGGACCAAGTGTTAGCCCTGTAGCTGTGCTGGTTTCTACTTTACTTGATTTCAAGCTTGGACAACTGAAATAGTGACATAGTAAGAAGGGCTAAGAGGRTACTGAGTCATACCTTGTGAATCCCCCAAAATGGGCTTGGATAAGTCAATATAGTTTTGCTTTCCTCACRGAGGGAAACGTTTATAAAAATACAAAGCAGAACTTCTGCAGAACAGTTCTTKTTGTTCAAGTAGCTGACGATTTGCGCTGGCTAGGAGGTGTTCTCAGATGTGATTTTCGTTCAGGTAACTGTCAAGCTTCTGGTTCTCTCTCTCCTTCGTTTTTGCACATGCCAGACAGTCTTTGAGCCAGTTTGGATGTATTTCTCAGCTTGAAGGGCTACTGGCTGAGTACTAGGCAGAAGCTGGGGCATACTTGTGAGTTCCTGAGGGTTGTTCTGGGCACAGGATCTTTTACATCTGGGCTTTATTTGGGCTTCAAAGGTAAGTGCTTGGAGCGGTGATAACTGAGGTGCTGTGCCCTTATACAGAAGGTATTCCCTGACGGACTGAAGAACAAATGTTTTTTTTCTGCAGCAGTGCTGGACCCCAGGAGTGTTGTTGAACAGAAGCAAAGTCTTCTTAGGCCCATGTGCTCTGGAAGGACCTTGCATTGCTTTGAGCCAGGTTTCTTTGACTCCCAAAGCAGTTGCATGGTCCAGTTCTGTTTGTCTTGATCAGCTCTCCCTTGAGTCACATCTTCCAGGGTAATAGCGAATGCTGACTTGATCACACTGCTGATCTCTTCTGCTTTGTTGGAGTGCGAGGTGTGCACTGGTGGAATGATGCCTTTGGATCAAAATTGTGAGCAAGGTGTCTCAATGCTAGGAACCTTTTTAGTTGCAGCACTTCTGTGTATACTGTGCTCCTTGTGCAGCCTTGGAGGGATTTACTGAAGGCAAGAAATTCATGGATGGGTGGGCTCCTCCCATGTCTTTTGGGAGCCAAAACCTCCCCCTTGAAAGTCAAGGTGGGTCAGTCTTTCCATTAAGCCATTGAAATGTCCTGTTTCAGCACATCAGAGCCTGCCCACTTTTCCTTCCTTTCATCTTTCTACCGTTGCTTTCCATTCTGTGGCCCTCATTTCCATATTTTATCCGTTGCTGCTGCTCCTTACATGAGTCTTGGCACTTCTTCAGCCTGCTGATAACAGGCAGCCCCCAGTGAGGTGTTGCAGTCAAGCGCATCATTGAAATAAATTGTCTCATAAATTATCAACAAAACCAGCTCCTCCACTCTAACRTACAGCGGTGTCCCAGGCAAGGAAGCCGAGTGCTTTTAATATAGCAGCGTGGAAAAAGAGTCATTTTTATATTCAGCCGGATCCTTGGAAAAGGAAGGTATGAAGCCAGTGGGGGAACCACCCCTCTTCCCACCCATGTCCCCCTTGACCCATCCACCTTGTAAAAGGTTTGGAGGCCTGAAAGCTGGTTGTGCTTCACAGTCTGTTCCTCCCCRCACTCCAGCAGGAATCGGATTTTAGCAAAACAGGAAGGCGTCCTGTTGCATGACTTTCTCCACCACAGGAGGTCAGAGGGGAATGAATTCRTTTGGCCAAATTTCAAAAATGAGAACAGAAGAGAGCAGAGCAAAGGAGTTGGCACAGAGAAGTGACTTTTACCCTGTCCTGTCATCTCAGTTGCTGCTTGTACTTTGGAGAGAGAAGGGAATTGATTTTGTGCATTAAAATGTTATTTGCCTCTGAGTTGCCGGAGTTCAGCCTAGACAGTGTGCCGATGCGGGTTTTTCACACGGATGTACAGGAGCTTTTGTAACATAACAAAATATCCTGCCCAAAGCTGTGTACTTAGATGCAGTAGTGTGAGACTATGGCAGAAATGCTCCAGAAAAGCACCTTCCAGAAGGGTATTTGATACTGCTGTCAGCAGTTGCATCTGGCTAGCAGAGGTCCTTCTGCCTTCCTGTCTGCAGAGCATGGTGAAGCCCTGGGCCAAGATCCTGGGGTACATTAGGAAGMCTGTTGCCAGCAGGTCGAGGGAGGTGATTCTGCCCCTCTACTCAGCCCTGGTGAGGCCCCATCTTGAGTGCTGTGTCCAGTTCTGGGCTCCCCAGTACAAGAGAGACATGGAGCTACTGGRGAGAGTCCAGCGTAGCACTGCGAAGATGATCAGAGGGCTGGAGCATCTGCCCTATGAGGAACGGCTGCGAGAGCTGGACCTCTTCAGCCTGGGGAAGAGAAGACTGAGGGGGGATCTTATCAATGTGTATAAGCACCTTAAGGGAGGGTGCCAAGGGGGTGGGGACAAACTCTTTTCAGTTGTCCTGTGTGATAGGGCAAGAGGGAATGGGCAGAAACTGAACCACAGGAAGTTCCGCCTAAACATGAGGGGGAATTTCTTCCCTGTGAGAGTGACAGAGCCCTAGAACAGGTTGCCCAGAGAGGTTGTAGAGTCTCCTTCTCTGGAGATACTCAAGGCCTGCCTGGATGCAACCGTGTCTAACATGCTCTAGGTGACCCTGCTGAGCAGGGAGGTTGGACTAGATGACCTCTCCAGNCACTGCGAAGATGATCAGAGGGCTGGAGCATCTGCCCTATGAGGAACGGCTGCGAGAGCTGGACCTCTTCAGCCTGGGGAAGAGAAGACTGAGGGAGGATCTTATCAATGTGTATAAGCACCTTAAGGGAGGGTGCCAAGGGGGTGGGGACAAACTCTTTTCAGTTGTCCTGTGTGATAGGGCAAGAGGCAATGGGCAGAAATTGAAGCACAGGAAGTTCCGCCTGAACGTGAGGAGGAATTTCTTCCCTGTGAGAGTGACGGAGCACTGGAACCGGTTGCCCAGAGAGGTTGTGGAGTCTCCTTCTCTGAAGATACTCAAGGCCTGCCTGGATGCAACCGTGTCTAACATGCTCTAGGTGACCCTGCTGAGCRGGGAGGTTGGACTAGATGACCTCTCCAGAGGTCTCTTCCAACCTTACTGTTTCTATGATTCTGGACCCCCAGCCCATACAGAAAGAGGGAGGCTGGGGCTGTGTGTGTTGTGCTACATGAAGTGCTACAGTTTGAGTGAGATTTAGGTCCTGCCATGTTTCCCACTGCTGCTGTAGAGCTAAGCTTGGTTCTTGCAGCAGATGCATTGGCCATGCTTTTTGTGTCCCGCAAGTTACTTGCTCAGCCGAAGCCCTTGTTAAGTTTTTACTTTTTCCTGTTAGTAGTAAATGAAGAGCCTTCATAAATGCCCCGTTTTAAACTCCAGTATCTCACGGCCTTTCAGGAAAAGCACTGAGCATCCCAAGGAGTGACTGAGTGGCTTCTGATGCAAGTTAGCCTTGCAGATTTGAAAATGTTAAATGATTTTGCCAAGAAACATGTTTGAGCATAAGTCTGTCTTGCTYGTTGGATGGGTGGTAATTGCTAATTGGTGTGCTCTTCTGGGAGGAGCAAGCAGCACGATTGTAGGATAATTCAGGTTGGAAGGGCCCTCAGGAGGTCATGTAGTCCAGCCTCCTCCTGGAAATTGCTGGAAGGGTGGTGCAAGTCATGCCAGACCRGGTGAATCGGAGAAGCTGTTTCTCTGTGATCCATGCCCCTCTTGCTTCTGTGTTTGTGGATTATTTAATTGCGAAAGAGCTGACAGTGATTCCTTTAAATTGAGGAGGGACATACAACAACATTTATGTGCAAATTAGTATAAYTGGTGTACCACAAATGAACACAGGCTCTTCTTGATGATGAGACAATGCTGGTTTTTAACTTCCTGYATAATGAAAATGTGAGGCTGCATGCCCTGGGAGTGGCAAGGATGGTGSTGTGCTAGGAAGGAGCGCAGGGCTAGGTCTGGGGCTGCTCTCTGCTCCCTGGCTTTGGGAGAGCGTTGTGCCAGGATCAGTGGTGGGCAGTGTCAAGGTAAAGAAGAGATCTATCTGTTTTTCCTACCCCAAAGATATTGTGGATCTTTGACTTTTTTCTTTTCCGAACAGAAGTGGAGGTAGATATGAACCTTTCTTTAAGAGCCAAAAGAATGTAAAAAGGAGCAGAGAGGAAGTCRCTGAGAACGGTGAGCTGCTGCTGCTGGAAACACCACACCCTTTCATTCCTCCTGGTAATCCATTTTCATCGGACCTTTTTCACCGATTCCTCTGTCTCTGAGCACYTTCAAAGAGCTTCTGTTTAACAATAAGAAAACTTCAACAGCATGTGCACACAGCAAAGCAGCCTGTTAGAAGCAGTCCTCATTTTTATAGTGTGAAGAAGAACAGATCAAAAATGCTGGTCAGGAGCCGAGTGTGGAAAAAAAAAATCGGCAGTGAGCCGGAAACAGTTTTTTTTTAAGCCTTGTATTTCACTGCAATAACAGGACCAAACTCTTTTCTCCCTGGAGGAGGGACCTTTCTTGCAGGATGCATGTCTCTAGCGCCTGGCTTGGAAGGGTTTTGAAGAAATGATTTGTTGAAGTACAAGGGAAGTCATGCTTTTTTCTTCTCTGCTAGGTGGCCTTCAGTGGCTGGAGTGGAGCGCAGGACAATCAGATGAGGGGGTAAATCCCTAGCAGTTCTCGTGGCATGCCCTGCAGCCCCTCTCTGCATAGTTTTTCTGTAACAGATGGGCTATATGTCCAGAATGCCAGAGCACACAAATCCTGCAGTTTGGGCTTTACATAACACATGGTACGGTTAAGCGGGGCGGCAGGGAGATTTATGACAAACCATTTTTCATCTGTGAGTATGGATGTTTGTGGAAACATTATGCTGAAATGTGTTTGGGGTCCCTCCAAACTTGGCTGGCTTTCTTACTGATATGCCTGGCCAAGTGGAGGAGACACCAGATTTGCTGGGGTCTGCGGTTCCTACGTGCAGATTGCTCCCATGTGGTTTGACCACAGTGAATCATCTGGGACGGGAGGTTCTTCCTGATGGAGAATGTGTCCTTCTTCAGTCTGAAGCAGGATAGGGCAGGAGAGTTCCTCAAAACTTCTGAATTTCATGCCAAATATTGTCATTGCTACTAGCAGTAGCTTCAAAACACAGCCATGCTGCAGTCAGCGCAGTTGCTGTTTCTGGTGTCTGGGCATGGATTCTCATCTCTTTTGTAATTAAAGAAGGGCAATGAGGGAGACATGGGGAAACTTCTACTAGCTAGCAGTGAATAAATCAAGCAAACTTCTGAGGCCACTGTATGGCAGGACACATCCATGGCATTTGGTGGGCCTGCTCCTGCAYGGCCCATCTTACCGGCCTGGTTTATTGAAGGACTTTGCCTGGTACAACCCAAATGCTGCGAGCGATTCTCACTGGCTCCCCGTGAGGCAGGAGCTGCTCTTTTTTTCAAACAAATGGGGAAACTGAGGCAAAGAGACTGTAAAATAAGATGGCACGCAGACCTGTGCCTGACTTTGTAGCTGAACCTGTAGCAGTCTTGAAAAAGTTRCCTTTTCCTCTGCCTGTAGGAACTTGCCAGAGCAACATGTGCAGCACCTGGCACTGTATCTGTCCTTCCCAGAGCCTGCAGAGATTTTCCCCTAGGCTGACCACCCGCTCAGCTGTTCTCAGAGCTCAAAACAGGGTTTCATGCTTTGAAGGGAGAAGCTAAAACCAGGGTCTGCCCTCACCATGTGTGCACTTCCCAGTTAAATTCTCGGCATGCCAAAAACCCCACCTAAGAAGCTATGTATTTGGGGGGAAAGGGGACAGGGAGTCTTTTTAAAGCACAATGCCATCATGCCTGGAAAACTTGCAACAAATCTGCAAGGAGACAATAGTTCTGACCACGCCACAGGAGTTGTCTTTTGCAAGCCAAGAGGACAGATGGGGCAAGCTCTCGGATGAGCACACAGAGAAGGGCTGCACCACACTGGCCTCAGCATTAGTTTGGGGTCCTTTGGGGCCAAAGCGAGACAGCACTGCATGTGTGGCTATCATGCTCTGCAGCCTTGCCATGGGCAAGCCCTGCTGTGAAAGCGGGRTGCAGAGAGGCTTCTCCTAAGCAGCTTTTTTTTTGGGGGGGGCAGTTACTGGGCTTAATATTCAGTGTGCATTTATCGCTCCAGAAAAGTAATCCAGAACAGCTCACATCTCTCAAAGGCTGATGTGTTTGCTGTCTGATTGATGCCGTCTCTGTGCAGGCAAGGTTCCTGTTGGACCGTGCTCCCCTCTCTCAGAGGGAAAGGTGAGGGGCAGGGAGGCTAAGTCATTTCCCTAAGGTAACACTAAAGAGGCAGAAGTTAAAATTGAGGAGTGCTGGCTCCCATAGCATGTGCCTTCTTGTGGGCTTTAAAATGGTTGTGGCCAGTGCCAAAACTCTCCACGTAATGCGAGACCTGGAGGTTAAAGCAGCAAAGTGGAATGTTCTAGGTTTGCAGAGCCGGCAGAAAATGCATGGAAGATGCCTGCTGCCATCATGCATCTTTGCACAGGGCTGGGGTCTGCCTGCAGACGTCAGTGCTGCTCTGAGCTGTGGTTGTAGGGAAGCCAGAGGATGGAGAGTGCGTATGGGGTGCTAGGAGCTGAGAGGAGGATGTGTCCTTGCTCGCACCATGGGAATCTCGTGGATGTGCTGGCAGTCAGCTCAGAAAAGCATTGTGCATCATGTGGAAGCTGAAGTCTCCTTTGTGGATGCTGCGTGGGAGTGGTTATTGTTTTCCCAGAGGTTGTTTTTCTTTGCCTGAAAAGTGGATTAAAGAAAAAAGATTTTTTTATTTTTTAAACTAGAGAGACTGTTGATGAAAGTGACTGCATTGTAGGAAGACTCTTTTTCCATTTTGACAAAAGAGAATTYCTGGTGCCCTGTTTTGAGGTAAGGTGAGGCATGGAGATGGGACCGTGCTACCTTTCTGGCAAGCCGGGCACCTCAYGGGCAATCTGCTGTCTGCAGGGTCCTGTACCCATCAGAGAAGGGATCTTAGGGTCCACTCCCATCCAGACCTGTGAGAAGGGAGACACTGAGAGAGCTGAGCATTATGTTGGAGGTTTAAAAGCAAGTGGAAATGGCAAAATTACCTCCACACAGTCCTCTCCTCTTCTTGACTTGCTGAGGCCATGTTCTCTTTGCACTTGGAGGTGCTGAAATATCAGAGAGGCTTTAGAGAAAAGCCAGAGAATAAGCAAGTCGGGCTCAGGCTCTTTAGCTTTGAAGAGAAAGTGATGGAGAGACCAGCTGAAAGCTCATAAATAGCTGCAGGAAGAGAAGAGCCATATCATGGCTTAACAGAGACCTGCAACCGGAACCAGAGTGGAGATAAATTGAGAGAGCGCGCTCTGAAATTTCTCTGTAGCTGGGTAAAAAGACCTTCTCTCACAGGTCTTTTTAAATGTAAGATGGCCTGTCTTGGGAAGATGTTCTGGGGTAAACCTGCACGGTGGTTCCTTCTGCCCACCTTAGCTGAATTTACCATCTAGTTTCAGGGCACCTGGACAAGGTTGTGCAGGGATCTGGTGCAACAGGAGGTACCTGCAGGCTGATGTCCTCCCTGTGGAGCTATCCCTCTCCGCTGTGGTCTCCGCTCTTTGTCCCTTGCAGAGGAAAGTGCCCCATGTTCACACTGAATGACTATTTTTGCTTCACAAGCTGGATCCCATGCAGAAACCAGAGTCAGGCACTGTCATCGTCTCCCTGCTCTAATATTTCTGGGAAGGCTTTACTGCCTGTGCCAGACTTTTATTTTCCCAGGGAATTGTTTGGATGTGTGGTCGAGGTCACGGAGGGATTTATTCTGGGCAAGATCCGAGACCGATGTCCGGTGTTCCTGAGTCCCAGTCCCAGGAGGTGTCTGCTGCCCACATTAGCAGAGGTAATTACTGGAGGGACTTTCCCTCCTCACCTCTACAGTCCAGCCACGAGGCACAGCCACCTCGAGGGCAGCATATAGCATCTGCTGGTCGGCATGGGGCACAGCAGCAGCAGGCAGGAGGTAAAGTAAAGCAGCTCTCCAAAGCTCCTGGCTTTTTTAAAAGACTTCTCCATTTTGAGCACATGGGAATAGCTGTTGCTGCTGAATGTCCTTGAGGTAGTGGCAGGTTCTAGGCACTTGGATTACATGGGATGTGGTCCTCAAAGAGTCACTTTAATTTATGTGTAGAATCACTGTAATTAGCATATATAGATTTTATGCGTTTTTTTTAGGAGTGATGTGATGATGGAAGACACTTTTGTATACTTCAGTGTCTTCCCCCCCCTTTTTCTTAAGTGAGCATCACTATTCAGAAAAGCCAAGTGCCACTGGTAATATTAAAAAAATACACATCATGCAGCTTTTTCAAGAGGAGGCAAGCGCATATTGAACGCTGCGAGGGAGGATTGTACTTTGCTAGCAGGAGATTCCCTTCAGCAGTGGCAGCTGAGGTCACGGCAAAGGCTGTGGTGGGGCAGCTCGTTGACGCGGAAGGAGAAACTAGCCGGGAGCTGCAGATAATGAAGGAATTGTCTCCCGCGGGAATAATGACGGGCATTTGCTGACAGTCCCTACAGAGAAGTCAGCATTGAATTTCATTGACTGACTGTTCTGGCATTGAGTTAAAGCACAAAGAAAGGTGGACAAAATAAGGAGAAAACAGAGCAATAAAAGTGACAGCTTTGGAAATAATTTAAATCCGAGTCGTGCAGAACTGGGTAGTTTATCTTTCAAGTTATCCGCATCTGAGCTTTGTTTAACCTTGGGTAATTCTTCTTGGGTAAGCACAAAGATCCCTTATACCTGCGATAGTGTATGCTGGTGAGTTATTTAGTGTTCAATACCTACTTTTTAAAACACTGTAAAACATTTCGGTTGAAAAAATAAAAATAAAATGCTAATTGCTCTGGTTTCAAAGCTGGTGACAAGGCCTCTTACAAAAGATGTATGTTTGCAGACATGCTTGCCAACACATATATTAACAATGTCAGAGGGAACAAAAAGTTCCCCTTAGCAAAGATTAGCTTTTGAAGAAAGATGAGGGGATGGGGGGGAATGAGGGGCGGGGGGAAGCTTCTGAGTAACCCTCTTTGTGGAGGTCCCTGCCAGGAAGATCAATGTGGTGGTTTTATTATTGTGCCTTGACACTGCTAAATTATGAAAGAGGCTTTTGAACTATTTGTTAATGTGCATGAAAAAAGCTGCTTTAGTTAGCTGGAGGAGGGGGGTGACAGGCGTATGACAGTGGAAGGGGGCAGGGAGTGTGTTTACCTTGCCAGCGCTTTATTATAATAATGCATGGTTTTGCTAAAAAAAAAAAAAAGAAAAGAAAAAGTCTCGAGTCCCTTGGATAAAGGCAGAAGGGGCTTTTGTGTTCTGGCTGCTTAATGCAGCAAAAGAGTATGGGCTAAGGCAAGGCTGAGATTTTCCTGGAGATGTGGGATCTCCTATTAGGTATAAAGTCTTCCCCAGTAATTGCTTTTCTGATGAAATTTCCATCCTCACTGATCTTCCTCCAGGATCTGTTGCTAGAGATTTTAGGCATGCCTGTTCCTCTCTCCTACAGAGAGAGGTTGCAGTTTGGGAGCTAGCCAGGTTGGGTCCCCTGCTCCACTGCAGTTCCATCTGTGGTCTTCACCCTGGCCATAGCTTCTGCCTGTGCTGCAGCTCTGCCCCGGTGGATCTGGGATTCCCCATGCATGGGGATGGCCTTGCAAAGCGTCACTGCTTTGCTGCTGGGGCTGCACAGCGAGCACCGTGCAGGCAGCAGCAGAAACAGGAGTGGACCTGTGAGGATGCACTGTCCTCCTTGCTGAGCAGGAGGCCCTGTCCTGCCCAGGGGAACCTTCTTGCACGCACCTGGCGCACGGGGACAGAAATGCAGGAGGAGGAAGCACTCAGCCAGCACCTTGGCTACTCTGAAGTCTGGGAGAAGCAAGCTCTGCAGTCTGCTTTTGCGTGGGCAGTGCTTGCATGGGCTGAGCTGCCCGCCCAGGTCGGGGAAGTCCGCTCTCACCCTAGCGTTTCCCTGCTTCCTGGGAAATTCTGCTGGCAACCTGTGGCAAGGCAGGCACGTAAATCTCTCAAAAGAAACAACTTGCATCCAGCACTGCGGCGAGCGCATGGGGTCTCCAAAAAATGAGCAATGCCCTGGCAAAAGGGAGACTTCCCTTTTTTTCCCCTGGCAGCTGAACAAGGCTTTCTGCTCAGCGCGCATCACGCTGCATTACGCGCAATCACTGCGATAAAGGTTCTGCCGCTATTTTCCGCCGGTGTGAAATGACCCGTATGTGTTGCTGCTGCCTTCCCCGGTGGCCCGTGCTTTTACTTGCATGACTGCTTTGCACCAAAACCAGGTAAAGATCAGACCTATCTGATCCCTAGTTGCTCTGTCAGCATGACTGCGTAATCCTGCTCTTCCAGCCTCACTAAAACCTCACCTGCACCCTTCTAAGTTCAGCAGCACCAGCTCTGTGCCGGTAAGGTGTTTTCCTCTGGATGAAGCTCACTGGGCAGTGTGTTCAGAGCAGATACTGTGTACCAGAGATACAAACATCAGCTGGCACCCTCTGCATGCTGTCACGTGGGGAAGCATCCCGCTTTCCTGTTGTGCAGGCAGGGCAGCGACTAGAGACCTGTTATTTGTCTGTTATTTGTGGTTTGGGGCTTTTTTCTTCTCTCTTTTTTCTTTTTTTAATGCTTCACCATGGTGGGACATGCTACAGCACATGCTCGGGGTTGGAAAGCAGCAGCTGAGGTGGGCTGAAGTTGTGCCAGTGGCTTACATGCCTGTGAAGTATATCTGAGGCTGTTGGGTTTTTGGTGTTTTTTAGGAAGCCTGTCCTTTGATGAGGAGAGGTTACGTGAGAACCTCCACTTGCATTTCAAATGAAGTATAAAGTAAGGGGTTGGGGTATTATTCTGAAGCTCAAGCGATGACTCAAATTCACTCCAAAGGCTGGAAAAGACATAGAAGGCAAATAAAGAGTACTCACAATGGATTTATTTATTTTTTGAAACTCTCAGGATTTTTTAGCCAGTCTCATGACTGACTTGGGTTCTGACTCATAAGGTTTGAATGCCTGGGCTTGGCAGCCTTGCGCATCTGCAAACACACAGTATCCATCAGCAAAACAGAGAGGCGACTTTCTGGTGCAGTCCCTAATCCRGTAGCTGCTGGTGTCAGGAGAAATCTGTGAGTGCTTTGCTCTGAACCTCTCTCCAAACATTAAAAGAAAAAAAATACTTTGGAGAGGTCTGGACTGCAAGGAAACCTTCAGAAATGAGTTYGGGAGAGTGGAGTGCCTGTCTCTGAAATAAAACAAGCAAAGTTTGCCAAGAGGGGTAATACTGTTATTGGATCAGGGATGGAGTTGGAAAGAATAGCTATGTTTTTGGCCACACAAACCTTTTCCTGAGTCCTTGGCCATCCATTAAAATATATAGAGTTTGCTCTTTTGAGTGTCTTCCTCCAGGCTGCCTGAAGCGTCATCGCTGGGGTAGCTGGAAGCCACAGTTGCTTCTTGCAAACCTGATGGGAGAAGCCAGCAGCCTGCGATCTGTCCTGTGCCAGAGTAGCGAGTGCTTCTGGGATCTTGTCTTGGGACCAGAACCTAAAAGCAAAAGTAATGAACCCTTCAGTCTGGGTGCTGGAACCGATTGGGTTGCTGCTCCTCCAGGAGCAGCGTSGTGCCTGCTGATTGAATGCTCCTGATGCCTTAATGCTTGTGAACCCTCCTCCTGCCTTTGAACGTGCTGCCTTTCACCAGGTCTACTCCCAGCAGCTGCCGAGCTGCTGATAAACACGTGAATATAAATACGGCAGCCAGATAAGCACACACTTTCCTCCACCCCTCTTCAAGCTTGCTGAGCTGTGATTTGAGTAATGTGAAGTGCAGCTCCTYGTCAGTTTGCAAAAAACAACAGAAGGTGCTATCGCTTGCTCTCCCTCTGTATTAGTTTCCACCGAGGCCTGTTTTTCATTTAAATGGTAGGAGCCGGCCCGTGTTGGGAAAGCATYGTTCTTGAAGCCCCCAACAGACTCAAGCTGTGACCCACTGCAGGATCTCCCTGGGTGGCTYGAGGGGAACGTCTGGCCCCAAGCACTCCCCTGCAAGCCATCCAGGTGGCATTCAGGGAGTAGTCGTGCCTTCCTTCGACAGCAAAGCCCGCTCTTCCCCCAGGGTGATCCATGAGCGGTAGAAGCTGCGGGAATATCTGGTTTTGGAAATTGTTCCCCGAGCTGGTGCCTGCGATGGTGAGTCATGGAGCTGCCTGACTTACTGTAAGTGACTATTCAAACGGTTAACAAAGGTGTAGGGAAGTCTTATGGCACAGAGCCACGGCACAGAGCGGTCGCTGCAGGGTCAGCTGGTTGACTGCAAACTTCTCTTTGCAAAGCCAGTGGCCTCATTCGGCAAGACGCTGGTTCCTGCTGCATTTCGCGRGTGGGCTGCTCCCTGCGTCCTCGTCTGTCCAGCTGAGCCTCCATAGGGAAAACCTGTGGACTTGGACCTAATAGCRCTGTGGGAGCATTTAATAACAATCTCACTTTTCTGTCCTGTTGTATTTGCCTTGGGGTAATGCAGGGAGGACTTAACAGCGGTCTGAGATTTCCTGCCTAGGGCAGAGCTGTGGTCCAGGCCAGGGAACGTGCAGAGCAGCCTTGGATTGCACGCACGTATTGCTCATAGTGCCCAGTGGCAGGGTTGACCAGCTGTGACGTCCAGAACGGCCACCAATCCGGGCTGTGTCTGCGAGCAGAGCTACGGCAGTGCTCTTAACGTCACACCTCGACAGGGGCGGTACGTGGCACAGCCGGGGATAAGCCGCTTGGTGGTAGGGCAGCTCTGCCCACTATTTCTGATAAACCATGATCCACTCCCCAAGTCTTTGCCTAGCTATTAGGCTTAAATCTACAGCCCTGGGAATCTCGGGACTATATAAAAATCTCCACTTGCTCTTTAAATACTCAGATACGTGACCTTTAAAGACTCAAAACACAGGAAGCGGATAAGAAAAATGCCAGGTTTTTGTAAACCTTATGATTTGGGAGATGCTTGGCTGATGGTTATCAAGTATATTATGAGCTGGCAGATGGGGAGAGGTGAGTTGCAGTGAGTTGAAAAGTGCAATATTTGATCCAATTTCAGTGCAGAATGCTGCTGCTGAGTACAGCAGAGGTTGCTAAGGGCTCTCGCTCGCTTAGATGAAACGGAGTGGATAGCTTTGTACAGGGGGAAGAATGCCACTGGCAGGWTTTCATCAGCCAATAATTTTTCCAGAGCCACCTCGGCTGCAAATGAAATTGTGCATTTTTTTTTTCCTCTCTTCCCTGTTCTAAACTCACGGAGATTTTTGTGTTTTGCAAAGCAGTGCTGCACATAGGAGCTAGATGCTTTTCATAATACTTTTGTCACACGCTTAAAAACCTATTCGTTATAGGAATGTATTATGTGAGCCTGGCAGCAGCTCCAGGCTCCGGGCTTCAGTTTGTGTTTATTCCAGATTTCAGCACTTGTATTCYTCCACTCAGAACAAATGCTTCTCCCAGCTACACATGTATGCTCACCTGCTGCTTAATTAATACTTCACTAAGCTGCACAGCTTCCGTACCTTTATTCGAAACCTCTGCATTGTAGCATTTTCAGCTGTTACTTCGGTGCATCTTACAAGATGTGGTAACCTGCATTTTCCTTTTCAGCACACATCCTATCTGCAGTCAGTGCTGTTGACTAAGTCAGTAAGACTGCTTCTTTCCTATGTTAGATGGCGTTTTCAGTAACTTGTCCAAATCACCCCTGTTCAAACTGAAATTTTTCAGCCTAAAAGGCTGAAATTGGGTAGTGTTTTTTTTTTTTTGGTTGATTAGTTTGTTATCATAAAAGGATTTGTTTGCGTCAGAGAACAGGACTGGAAGAAGACAGGGGAGAGCTTTATTATCACTACATGTARAATAAATCTGGACCCCTCCTCTGTGGATAGCCCCTTGCTTTACAAAGAAACTTGGACTTGCATCTTGGTTGAGCCTCTTACTGTCATTTTCCCTGGACCTTTGAGAGTTCTGAAGCTGCAGGTGCTTAGAAATTGCTGTGATCTCAGCAGGCAAAATCTCCAAAGCCTCTTCTGAGCACTCTGCTCATGCATCATGTCCTCCAGGCAGGGCTGGCTGAGCAGTGCAAACCAGGCAGCCTTCCTCCCTGCTCTCTCTGTACCTTACCTGTGCTGGCTCTCGCCTTCCTCCCTGCCATGAGCTGCCTGGTTTCAACAGAGGCAGACAGAAATTGTGCTGGAAGCGAGGAAGAGGGAGAGCAAAGAGTAACAGGGACAAGGACTGTAAGTGGCACAGGGGTTGTGAATCCCAGGTTACTGGGTTTGAGGGTTGAAGACTCCATGGCATGATCACCCTGATGTTCTCCTGATGGGCAGCCTTGCTCTGCCCCAGGGGAGGACTGGCTCATTTGGGGGATGCCGCAGTCCTCTCCTCCAGCTGAGCTCACAGGATCACCAGCAGTGCTTGTAGCTGGCCTACCTGCCACTGGACCAGCAGCAGAGGAACCCAAAGAGTAGTCAGCACCACCCGGCAGCATAAGACTTGGGGATCCTTGTTGACGTTAAATCTTCTGCAGGGCTACCATCTGCTAGCTTGAGCTAACCTCATCTCGTTTTCCTCCCTGACACAACCCTACATCCTTTACTCAGGTGCCAGCACCCTCCAGCTGCTATGTCTGCTGGAGCTGGGCTTGAATTTGCAAGCTCCAGGCTGCTAGCAGGCGCAGAGCTGAAGGAYGCCTCAGTCCACATTCCCATGCCTGAGGGCCTCTGCAAAAGAGCCCATATGGTCATTTTGGACTGGATCCACCATATAGGCAGAGCAGCTACAGGGCAGCTGCAGCTGGAGTACTAGCTAACCCAGCTGCCTGGATTTACTATTCCAGGGCTTRGCATACACTCGGTGCAGACAAAATCTTTGGAGGACATAGCCTCAGCTTCACAGAAGCTCAAAGACRTTTGGTTTTTTTCCATAAGAACATCTAAAGGTGCCCTCTGAACTTCAACTTTTACTGAATGCTGAGCTCCCTTGAGTTTTTCTAGGGAAATAACTGAAATTTTGGGGCTCTCCCATAGTATTTGTATGAGGGAAGTACTTTTCCTTCTCTCAATGTGAGAAATGGCTGGGCCATTTTTTCCTGAGAAAGCAAGGAAGAGCAATGGGAGCTTTATGCTTCCCCAGGAAAGTTTTAGCAAGGTTTAAAGCAGCTGAAACAAGTCTTGGCATGATGAGTTATCCGTGCACTTGGCTTGAAGGCTATAGCAGTTCCTCCCCTCTGTATTTTCCAGATGTTGTAACTTTCTGAAAGATCTTTCTCRGTTGACTTTTGTCCTTTCTGTTCAAGACGACCTTTAGAAAGGTTTCAGCAAAGTCCATTTGGTCACATGGAAGCTGTAGGGGAATAAAGGAACATTTTTCCAGTTCTCATTAATCTATCCCCAGCAATCGAAAAGAGCGTTCTCTGGGCACAGGCTGCTTTTGTGCCCAGTTGTGGACTTTTCAGCCAGTTGTTGAGAGGCAGAAGTCCACTTTGAGGACGCGGGGAGGATAAGAGCCTGAGTGGGACAGTGCCACAGAGCTGTCGGGGGCAGCTGCCTAGATGCTTGGCACTGCTGACATCCGCTGGCAGAGATGAGGTCTTGATTTTGGAGAAATCAGTGGGAATCCAAGATCTGAATGAAAGCAGGCCTGGGTAACACATGATCCCTTTATCTGGACTGCCCAAACGTACTCGTCTTCCTGCTGAGGTGGGGCCTGGAAAATTTTGTTGCGGGAGGAGTATCTGCAGGACTAGGCTGGGCAGGGCTGAGCTGAGCTGCGGTATTGCATGGGAGTGCGGGGGCAATGGGGAGCATGACAGAAGGGCAGGTCTCACTGGTTAGGAGCGATCTTTCTGAACCCAAGAGTCACAGCCTGCTGAGGATTTTGCTTTGCCAAAGGTCAAAATTTGCCATGTTGCCCTGCCCCTTCCCCTGTGTTAGGTTTGCGCTAGTGCACCAGTTATCTGATGCCATGGAAAATGCCAAAGACCATTCACAACATCAAAGGGCTCTTTGGGGCTGGTGCAAGTGCTGAGCTGTGTCCCCTATCCTCCAGTGGCGGGATGCGGAGGCCAAGGAGGGGAGCCAAGGGCTTACGGCAGCTGTGCTGTTTTCTTGAGGCAGGAAACCTGTTCAGACCTCTTCTGCTGCACGCGTTGCTGTAAGATGTAGGAGCTTATGTAATCGGCAGCGTAGCAGCCAACACGGCAGGCTGCAACACAGGGCTGCTGCTGTCTGTGATCTGCTCAACAAACCAAAAGGCACTCCGCGGCCCCAGCTGGGTTTCGCCACAGATGGGCAGGGACATAGTGTTCGGTTGGGGCCGTCAGGACAACCCAGGCTAAGCGTGCGCAAAAGCACGGGAGGAGATCAGCCTTTGCTCCGAAGAGCACAGAGGCATGTCCCAGCTTCACGGACAAGGGGCTCTGGGCACATTAAAAGCAATCCCTGCGCTGTTGTGGGTTTGCTGGAGGAAGTACAAGGGCTTTACTCCCCCACTTCACGCTCTTATTGAGCTTGCTTGTCCAGGATTTCTGCATGCAAGGAGAAGTAGCTGCAGTCCTAGCGAGGTTGCCTGACTGCTAGGGGTCTCAGATGTAGCCTGTGCATGTGCTCACGAAATTCATTGAGCATGCACCTCTGACTCCCTTTGAATTTGCTGGCTTCGGAGTCCAGCAGGGATGCATCAGACCTGCTGCGCATGACCCGGGGGACACGTGCGCCTGTATGCTGCTCTGGTCAGTTGGACAGGGACAACAAAGTTTTGACATGGTCAAAGCTCTGAAACTCTTGGCTGTACTTTTCTCCCACTGCGCCAACTCAGCAAGGTTTAGGCATAAATTTACCATAGCATCCCAGACATTGCAGGGGGAAAAGGGGTTCCTCAGCAGCGCTAAGACTCTGGGGTGCTTCCTTTGCCCCTTGCCTTAGCAACGGAAGAAACTCCCAACAGTGCTCTGTGTTTGGCTGTCCCAGCCCTTGGTGATGCTGCTTCTGGAAGCTTCTCGGTGTTCCTAGGAATTTCTAGGAATTTTTTGTTTGCTTTTACTGCAAAAAAGAGCAACCTGGGGGAAAGGAAGGCAGAAAGAATGGGATTTTCTTATGCTCTCAGCTGCACAAGGAGTTAAAGTGTTCTTGCAATCTCACCCTGCTGAAGTCAGTGCGTTTACCCTGAGGCTGAGTTTGTACTGGTATACATGTATCTCCAGATCTCTGTCTCTGGTTTTAAGTGCCTCACTGTGGCTTAACATAAGCAACAAATCAGCCAAAATAAGCCCCATCCTGGGCAGTTGGTTGGTGTGTTATATCTGCTTCCAAGAGAAACCTGAGGGTTTGTATCCGTCTTCACACTTTGGCAATGTTTGTGTGTTGCCCTGCCAGCGCGGCTCTGCTGAACTAAATGACGTGGATGGGAGCATGGGGGAGAAATCCAAAGCTGCTCTTCAGGCTTTCTCATGTCCTTGGCCTCTCCCTCTACAGCCAGGTGCTGCGACTGTGGGATTGGTGTGCAAAGTCCTGGAACGTCCCCAAAAACAGCACAGCTGAAAGGCTCCCTCTCCCCAGGAGGCAGCGTATCTTGGAATGAGATGAGGAGAGAACTTGGGTTAAATTCCTCACGAAATGAGTAGGTACCTGGCCCGACTAAACATGACCATCTTGAACGTGCCCATGTTCAGTTCCCTCTGAGGCTTCGGCGTGTTAGTGCCAGGGAGAAGAAAAAGTTTCCCTGTTCAGTGCAGGCAAGTCCCACATGAAGCAGGAATTCAGGAGAAGTTGATGGCAGGCCCCAAGGGTTTTCTCACAGGTGTACTCCTGCCCAGCTAATCCCAATTTTTTTGTTCAAGTTTGCTCTCTTGCAAAGAGCAGGACATACCTTACGTTGCAGTCCTCTCTCTCCAGCCCATCCTTTGCTGTTAGTAGCACTGCGTGCTCTGCCCACCTCCTGCTGGAGCTGCTGGGTTTGGGGGCAGCCCTGGTGCTTCTCGCATGCGTCAGGGACTATTCTGAGATTTCTCTTGTTGCTTCTGAAGTGCGCTTACTTTGAGGGTATGTGACTGTGGCTTGGGGAGAGGTTGCGGGCCCTCACAAAGTGCTCGTGGCTGGTGGCCGCATTACGCTGGAGGAACAAGGCCACACTTCTCCAAGCAGCCCAGCTTCCCGTGGCTCTGCTTTGCAGAGGTCTCCGGTGCTTGCTAAGGTATAAACTGCAGCTGTGCTTTCCCATCTGTGTGCCCTGGGCCTCACATGCCCTCTCTCTCCCATGTGCCGGGGTGCTTCTGCCTCTGTAGCATCCCTGGGAAGCTACAGCCCAGCACGGCTGCTGCAGGGCAAGGGCTTGAGCTACGGCTGTGGCACCAGGCATAACTCGGGGTAGGCTGAGAAAGCTCCGCTGGAGTGGTTGCAATGTTTCTCTCACTCTGCACTGTGCTGCCGAGGTGGGAATAATACCAGCCTTTTCGCTTAATGAAGCAGCCTAACAGAAAGAGGCAACTGCAGATTAGAGGTTAGGGCTCCCCAAGGACACATTATGCTTAATCATTCCCATTTGTCGCCGTCCTACCTTTGCACAGCACGAGGAGCTGTGTTTCCAAATCTGCCGACGGGTCTCTTTCTGCTCCTGTGAACAAGGATGTGGCAAAAGCCCTGATTTGAACGTGACCCTTCACAGAGCTCAGTGGGGCTCTGACTCACTTGCTTCCCCCCTTGGGTATGGGGCAAGAGGACTGAGTGATAAAACAGCACTCACTGCTTTCCTGTAAAGAAAAAGCCGTACTTAGAAAACTTGAGAAGCAAAAGCGTTTTCCTGTACGCACTTAAAACATGGCTCTTTATTTGTCCTCAGGTTATTAAAAGGGAAAGCAGTTGGCTTTATTTCCTTCAAATAAGCTAATAATTCAATAGAGTGATTTAAATCTAAAGCAAACAAGACTATGAGGGCTGAACATGGACAGAGGCTCCAGGAATATCCCAGCCATGCTCTGGGTATTCAAGCATGGTCTAAATCACTAGGTGCTGTGCATCACTCGGCTCCAAGCTTTGCCCTCCAGCCTCCAGTTGCAGTTCTCTGCTTGACTCCAGCTCCCTTCTGGCAGTTCCTGCCCAGAGCCTGCAATGCGTGGGAGACTGGACCTCCTTGCCAACTGGGAAGRATAGCCTGGGGCTGGATGCTGCTTCCACTCCTGCACATGTGATTTGCTTGCTGCAGCAAGGGAGAGGGGATTCAGCCCTTAGGGCTGCACCCAGGACTGGAGCTCCCAGGGTGAGCAAGGCTGGGCCACAAGGACATTGTGCTGGGAAATTATTCTGAATGTTTTGTAGCCTGCTTTCACCTGGCTGAGCTGAGCAGGACTGCACTGTTTCCCCATGGTTTCACATGGTGTTCAAGCTCCTCTTGGGACAGAACTAGGCACTGGGGCTTGCGTAGCACCATAGGGCTGATGCAGAGAGATGGAGAGATGGCCATGCTCCATGGCTTTGCTTTGGGTCTTGCTCCCTGCGTGTCACTTCTGTGTGTGTGTTTGAGGGGTTCCAAGGGGGAATTGATGCTGTCCTAGACTGGAAGGAGTTTCGTTAAGGAATAAATTAAGCCTTCCTGCTCTGCAAGAAGGCAACCTCTGGGCAGCCGCAGTAGTGATGTTGTACACACCAGGCTGCGCACTTTGTGCATTAGTTTCAGCACACGTCATGTCATTACGCAGCTCATTACAGCTTCCAAAATTGACAGAGCACTCACACTGCTGTCTTGGGGGGAAAAAAGCCCAAATACAGCTGAGCCCCCAACTCCTGCTAGAGCTAAATGAATAAATCATCACTCAAGCAAGGAGCAGTGGTGTCTGGGGCCAAGTTTGCTGGAGGGTTTTTTATCTAACGGTGCACATATGGCGGGCTGCTGGCGGTCCATTCCCTGCTTGCGGTTGTCTGACAAGGCCGGCAGAGCAAGGCAACAGCTTAATTCYTGGGCTCAGAAACGTTTTGCTCTTGTCTCTTATGGCCCCTATGCCAGAGTGCTGACAAACAGTGGCATGGTTTGAGGGATGCCTTTGAGAAGCTGATACTGATGTTTTGTGACAATTAATCTTGCTATTTATATCAGTATAATTAGCTATGTTATTAATATTATCAAGGCGCCACAGTGCTAATTATATGTCTGCTTAACATGTCCTATCAGTGCTGTTTAAAATCCAGTGTAATTCTGCTTGACATTATCCCTACCATTAGTGTTATTTGTTGTATGCTACGGAAGATAATTTGATGCTTCTAATCACTGCAATACCAATTATGCAAACTGTCCCCATTTGCAGAAGCTTTGGAGGACAATGCCACCAAGTGGTGTAACTTTCCTAGAGATATTCCCATGAGTTCTCCCCTTCTTCTCCATCTCCTTTCCCTTTGGCTCTTTGAGAGGAGAGGAAGTCCTGAAAAATCCTGCCAAAGAAAAGCTGGAGCTAAATCTTTGCTCTGGCTTCTGTAGGAAGTTCTCTCTCTCTCTCTCTCTTTTTTTTTTTTTTTTTTTTTTTTTTGGTGCTCCTACCCCTCCCACCAAAAAGCTTAAATATTACAAATTTGAAGAAAAGTATAGCTGAGGTGTCACTCTGGCTTTAGAGTGATACCTTTAGTCTCAAGACACTGTCTACGAACTGTACAGAGGTTCTCCTTCTTTTCCACCACACAGCTAGCTCAAGAGTGTTTGGTGTCTAAGCTGTGTAAAAACTGAGACCATCCTCTGGCACTTGGCTGTTTCCCTAATAGGCTAGGCAAGGCAAGTGGGTGCTCACTTGAGGCCAGGGAGGGTTCGTGCTTGTCCTGCATTGTACGCTTCATCGGAGGGGTTTACCATCACTTGTTTAAGATCCTCTTGCATTATTAAAGGTAGTATTTGCCAAACCTAAATATGTAGTGAGGTTACTAAATAAGTATTTGACACTAAAAATGGTTTAAATATCGAGGTAGATTTTTTACAGCCCATTGCAGCAGGATTTATTAAAATCACAACTTTGTACGTAGGTACCTAAATGCAGATCTGAGAGAGAGCGGACACAGATCAGTGCTTTCAGGGTTGTCCCAAGCACCTCGCTTTCAGCTGTGTAGCATCCTCAGACTGTGCTTGCCCCTAGGAGAACCGAAAAGCCCACGGCTCTCTGTTAGGTCATGCCAGTACTTCTGGCGTTTCCTCCCTGCAGCTCCTCCTAGCTGTGTCGATCTTTGAGTCCTGCAAGCATCTCCTCCCTTCCTTGCCCTCCCTGCTGTCCCGGGGCCAAGCGGTGGCTGGGCTGCAGAGCAGCAGGTCTGGGCGACCTGACCCCCTGGCCRGTGTCCTGAATGCATGTGATGTCTGAGCTTGTGGCTGCTGCCATGGCTGGTTTCTGCAGGGAGTCTGCTGGGTGGATGGGGTAGTAAAACATTGCAGGGTACCCTGTCCTCATATACAAAGCACTTGTTGGGCTGGCATCCAAGCTGCCTGCCCCTGCAGCACCCAGAGAAGGTTTTAAGGGAGACAAATCCTTAAGTGTGAGGGCAGCAAAGAAGCATGTGTTCTTTTTGCCTTCCTGACTTTCTCATGCCGGCTGTTCATGCCTCAGCCTGCTTTCTTCCTGACATTACAAGCTCCTGTTAGTTCTCCTGTGGCAGAGATGTTGCAGCCCTGTGTTTGCAGCCTGGGACTATGCACACACAGCCTGTGTTTTGGAGCTGCATGTGAAAACGCAGAAGAATCTCCATCCTTGCAGCAGCTGAGAGGAGAAAAAAAAATTAAATGTGTGCAGGATTTACAGCAATGGGGAATTCAAGCTGAGCTGCTATAGTGTTTGATCCTTGCGTTTGATCCTCAGAGCTGGGAGCTGAGTTTTTAGGGCACAATGGGAGAGGAAAGACGCTTAATAGCAGGCTCAGTATTTCATTATCATTCATTTGCAGCAATCTTGCTGCCCTCTCTCTAGCACAAGATCCTGAAAGAGGGAGCAGGCATGATGGTAGAAGGGTACTTGAAAAAGGGGCAGGATCAGCTTGGAGCTAGAGGAAAAAATATTTGGCAAGCATCTCTCCTGACCTGCACTGGGATGGACTCTAACCTGTAACAAGTGGATGATGAGAAGGTTTTCCCTTGGGCAGGTTGTTCTTGCACTTCTGTCCACTGAGCTCCTTGCTCAGAGATGCCAGGCCCCACACTGAATCAGTGGGTACCTCCTGTCCCAGAGATGAGTGTTACAGACTCAGGGTGGCAGGCTCCTTCTCCATCCTGGCTGTGCAAGTAGCCTTTTTGTAGCTAGAGGCCGTCTTGCATGGTACATCCCAGTATAGTGTCTGGGGCAAAGTTTTGCTCTGGGTATAGGTTTTCAGAGGCTCTGCGCAGTTTTAGGTCCATCCTCCAAAGTCCCATTTGGAGGGAGCTGCATGCCTGGGGAATGAAGGGAGGCTTCTGGTCTGATAGGCTCTCCTTGTATCACAGCCCCTTTCTGTGGCTGAGTTGGGGGTGAGGAAGCTTGGATGAGATGCAATGGGAGATGCCATCCAAGGCATCATTAACGTCTTTGATTACCCTGGAAATAGCCTGCTGTGGCAGGAAGGGCAGGTGGTGGCTGTGTATGCTGTGCCAGAGCTGTCCTTTGCTGTTATATGAGAAGAGAAAATCAGAGCGCTTCACCGTGATCTGTTCCTTCCCCTTGTATGGGCAAGAAGGTTTCTCCATGAGCTCTTCCTCCCCGACCTGAACCTGCCTCTCTCTCCATCCTTGGCTATGGCTACAAAGGCCTGTTGGCCCTCCTCCACATTGTCCTGCTTCTGAATCCCTCATCCTGCTGTTTGCATCCATCTTTCTCTCCCTTCCAGCCCAGACTACTTCCAGTCTGGTGTTCGGTACGTCAGTGCTTGTCTTGCTCATCTCTTGGCCAAGCTGCTTTCTCCTCAGCAAACTTCTGCCRTGGAGTATTTCCTTCGCTCTGAATGATGTACTCAGGGATTACCAAGGACGAGTGAGCTCGTTTCGTGTGTGATTTGCTTGTCCTTTTCCCCCAGCCTTCTGCATTTCAAAGCAGGACCCATTTGGGAAGTAACTTGCACCTGGTGAGTGCTGGTATCAGTAAACTGTAGATGAAAGACCTGAGCCTGCATTCTAGCCGTGAACACAGCAGTGGGTCAGAAGTGGATCAGAAGCAGAGTGGCAATGGAAAGGGTGTAAGCAACTAGTGCAAGGAAGATGATGAGCCAAATAGATACAAAATGTGGGACAGGTCTTCTTGGAACTGGGGAACAAGTGGGAATGGTGGAAAATATTTCCATGGACTGTCTGTTTCTTCCAAATAGCAATACTTCTGCTAGGTCACTGTGTTGMGGCCAAATTCTTGGAATGTTATGAAGGCACTGAGGGCTGCACTAAACCTAGCTGCATAGACTCACTATGAACAATCGTTTCTCAGTCTCAAGTAGCAGGCAAACTGGAGGAAGGGCCGTTTGATGACATAATTTATGCATTTTCTTACTGATTAATACTTCAGATTAAAATCATGTTCTGCAGTATTTTGGCTTAGTGAAGCTAAACTCTGTGATATGGTCATAATACAAGTCAAGCTTCCCTTGAATTGATTTTTCCCCCTTCATTTGTCATTGAGCTCTGACKCTCTATCTTTCTGATCTTTGCAGAATTCAATACATTTTCTGCAATAATTTGAAATGCAGACACTTTCAAGCTAATTTTGTATTTGTAATTCAAAACATATCTCCCCGTTGTTGAGGCTTGAATTCTACTTCTAACTCATTTTGTGCATTTCATATACAGTTTTTGAAAAGCTGAATCTAAATATTGATAAGCAGATCAGGCAGAGAGGAGAAGTGGGTATTATARGTACCTGTCTTGAAATTTGTTGTGGGGTTTTTTTGCCTGATTTTTTCAGGCAAAATTTTTAATTTTTCACTAAKTAAGTGTGGGAGTTGAGATAGAAATTGAATGAAGCAATTAGCAAATCTTTGGTAAAACCATTAGCTATCCAGTGCAAATCACAAAGCATCTTTTTATTGTTGAGGGGAGACCAGATGTTCCTCTGTATGAATCTTCCATGACTTTATCCCTAGCACTTTTGTAAACTTTCTGTTAAGTGAATACTCATTGAATTTCAGCTCGTCATTTCTGCAACAGAGGGTTGATTGTTTAGTAAGTGCAAAAGTGAATTTGCCTAAATTATTTGCCAAATTACAAATTTCCTTTTTGCATCCCAAAACAGAGCATTTAAGCTCTTTAGATTATATCATTCAGTTGGAAAGGCTATCAAGAACTTTCAAAACTCAAGCCATACACTGAATCTTGTGTTGCAAATGGACCACTGAATGCACCACTTAGGGTGCATCAGACAGATTTTTCAGCTGTCAAATCTTATTTAAAATATGGCTGAGAGCCTATACAGTCCACAACGATTTTATATACTTACTCATTACCACTTTTACTGAGGAAGAAATCTCAGGTACTAGGCACCTGGTATCAATCATGAAGATAAAATTGGTATACTAATAACAGTCTTCCTATATAACTGTATTCTCCAATTACAAGACAGCAAGCTTTTCACTAGTGAAGATTTCTTGGTTTTGAATCATATTGAGATCTTGGGAAGGTGGGGGTGAAGTGTTTCTGTAATCAGAGGAGCTCAGGAAATTATCAACAACACATTCAACCCTTTTGGTAGTACCCAAGGCCTGTTGAAATTCAAACACTTCTGATGAAGTTTTCATCAAGAGATTTGGGCCAAGGGTAGAATAGCTTGGGAGTGGAGAGAGCGAATTAGTTAGAAGCCCACAAGGTGAAGCTTAATGGAGACCTAGTTTCTTGTCCCTCTGTGTCTGATTCGGAGCTACAATTCTCCAAATGTTTTAAAAAGATTTTATTTCATTGTAACATTATGAATCATTGTCTGTTTTAATGACCCATCCCACTCTCTTTTTGTCAAGAATACATTTTTCCTATTGCAGATAATTGGCATCAGGATTTCCTCTATTTTCTCAATTTAAAACTTACTTATCTTCCATTATGGTTATGTTTCTGTTTGGTCCTATCCAAGCTTAAACACTGCAGGAACAGGCTTTTGAGGGATGCTAAGCCAAGTTCTCTTGCATTATCTGCGGTGGGTTTCCGCCTGCCTTCCCTTCCTTTTTTGGTAGTGAAGCTTCTAAAGGCACCTTTTGTGTCATTCTTTGCCTTTGCCTGCCGTGTATTCATATACATTCTTCATTCCATCAATCTTTTCTTCTGTGAGKATGTACATATTTACGGGAATGAAGGTGTGTTTTCTATCTCTTTTACTTCGAAAAGAGGTTTGTTCACTTCTGGCTTCAAAGCCAATGGTAACATGGTATTACAAGCTACAATCCCAGACCTATTCCATGTCTGCAATAGTCCTTCCTCAGCTGTAAAATGGAGTGGGCTTGCTAACTTGGCGAGGTCTGTTTTCTCATGTCCTGTTCTATTGTCGAGCTGTGTTGCTGATTTTGTCCTCTAGTTATTCTTTTACATTCAGAAGGGCTCCTGGCTCAGCTTACCTCCAATTACTCTATGTTCTGATTTCTAATTCTTTTTCCATGTATGAAGTCATTATTCTGCATTATAGTGTATGATTTGTTGAAAGTCCCGTGACATTTCTGCCTTCTAAGGGTTGTGTGTGTTACTTCTACTTCACCTTGAACTGGACATGGGATGTGTTTCTGCCTCATCTGGCTTACGTGATGTGGCTGCCATAGCTGTCTGTGGGACATCTGTCTATGTGGGTATGGGAACATGTAAGCCTTCCCCCCCTACCTAGGTCTTGAAGACCCTAGGAGACCTAGCCCATCTTGCCAAATAGGATACATGTTAGCAGCCAGCCCTAAACTCTTCACAGCATTTCTTATGCTCTTGAAGACAAGTTCTTAAAACCATTTCTGTAACTTCCTGTGCTACTCTCTACATCTGAAGTAAATCTGTAAAAGTCTAGTGCTTAGACTCAGCAAGCCAGAAAGAAATGCAGAAATGTCCTGGAAGGGCAGGAATTAAACATCTGCATTGGCCCAAGATTTTATCCTCTCCAGCATTTTTTTTTTCCTGGCATCTTTACTGTTGGGTTTGCCAGTGCAAAGTCAACTGGGATGACTTTAACTCCAGTTGTGCAGGTTGCCACCACTGGCTGCTTGTCACAAGGCCTTCACCTCCCTTCCTCACAGATTTGCCACAAATGCTGCCCGTGATGGCACTCTCTAATCAGCTAACATGGTTCATTTTGACTCAGACTACCAGTGTTGGGAACTGTGACACAAGCAGCTCTTCAGACAGAAGGGGCTAATAAACTCCTGGATGTTGGCAGAGGTTGGCAGAYGGAGGAACCATACCTTCAACCAGCCCAGCCAGATCCAGAGGAGTACATCCATCCAGCRGTTGCAGATTTGCTGACCTATTCTTTCGTGTTACCCACTTTGCACCTTTTAGGATGTGATATACTAAATATTTGGCCACCTCTGATGTCCTTCAAATCCTTGATATCTCTGAAAGGAATCTGCRTTGCTGCTGGCATACAAATCCTCTATCTGCGATCTGGGGACCTGCAGCAGTGTCTCAAATAGGTGAAATTAGCTTGTTCTCTTACAACCTCTAGGGAGTTATCAAGAAAAATCATCAAGTTRTTGCTTTCCAGTTAAACAAAGCTTATTTTCTAGCAAGCTGTCAGATTTGTCATCTTGTCACCTGAGTGAGCAAAACAAGGRGAGGGGACAAATGGTTGCTGGACTGCGACGGCTGCATGCTTYGGTGCTTCGATGTCAGGGAGAGCTAGAGCGAAGAAGGCACATGGTAAATCATTTGTTTTTGAAGCGTGCCACCTTTTTACTRCTGAAGTATTTGGCAGTGATATTTTTCTAACTGCAACTTTCCAAGACACAGGAAGAACTTTGAAACTGCCTTGAATTTTCTTAATTTTAAATTATTTTGGATGGTTTTCCTCTTCCTAGCTGGAGTCACATCAGTGGAGATGTTTGCATCCGAGCCAATCGACTGGATGTCCTTTCTCATCAGTGGAGAGAGAAMTGCTGCTGAAGCAGTTTGTTTAACCATTTTTTTGATGTCTCTCATCAAGAGATTTATTTTTTATTAAAGTCATCTGCTTCTTGCCATTAAAAGTTTGGGAAGCCCAAATACTTTGTTCAGCCTTAGAGGTTATATTCTAGCTGCCTGCATCTCATCAGGTGATTCGTACCTTCTCCTCCCATTAAAGTAGGTCAGAGATTAAAAAAGAAAAAAAATGTTTCAGGCTACAGAAGACATTTGATTTAACCACGTATTCCCTTATACTCCTTTTTTCAAGAACACAGTCCTCGTACACCATCACATGCAGGTCTTTCTGCTTGAGTGCCAAAGCTCCTTGCACTTTCTGTCGTGTTGACCGAAAAGGATGATAAACCTAGCTAACCCTGATAAAAATGAAGAGCAGCAGGAAGCTTCAAAAGGGTTTTGAAGTCCCTTGTGCTCATGCAAAAGATATAAATGGAACTTGGCCAGAACTCAAGGCTGCTCTTCTAATGATGTATCTAGCATACAAGGTGTCCAGCATGGAACAGCCCTGCAGCTGCGTCCATGCCATATCCTGGCACTTGCCATGGCATTCAGCTCGAAAGATGCTCAGATCTATAATCAGTTTTGCAGCATAGGAACCCCTAAGAACAGCTAGGATTAGGGTTGAAGGAGCAAGTGGATTACCTTCAGTACCTAATTTGTTTTCTCTTCACTCTCATCTTTGTTGTATTCTTAACTGTGGTAGAATAAAACAGAATGATTATTAATTGCTTGTTTTTCTGGCAGATGTGATTTCTCTGTGAAGCAGGCATGTATGCAGTGCTCAAGTCCCATGGGGACAGCAGAGCCATTTCCAGAATTTCTCTGGAATAGATCACAGAGACCACAGAGATTTCTGGAACTGGTRTGAGAGGGTCGTGTCTAGGGAGGGCTTTGGGAGGAGTACTGAAACTGCAGCCCTGCTGTGGGATCAGTCTCCTTCAGCACACCGTAATCTGTCCCCACCAGGGAGCAGTATGTGGGGACGGAGATTGGGAAGGTGGGAAGTCTCATCCCCTAGAAGCCCTACCACCCCTTGGGACCTTCAGCTGCCTGTGGTACTGACCACAGGACATAAGAAAATGGCCTCTCTAGACTTCCTATTACAGTTTTTGAAGTAAGTYGGTAGAAATTATTCAATAGAGAAAACTCCTGGAAAAAAGGCAGTGATTGGAATGGTGGAAATCTTTTCCTTCCTTTCTATCATTTTAACAGAATAAGTAAAAATAATGAAAAATGCACAAACAAGCTCAGGACTTGCCACAGCTAGGGAATTTCTACATCAAATGAAACAAATTTAATAAGATGTCGGAAAATCACATTCTTTTAGGTTGAAAAGCACACAGCCTGAACTGGGGAATAAAGTCTCAGAGTATTTAAATAGGACAGCTCAAACAACTCGATAATGGTTAGATGGCTTCAGGAATAAGAACTGGCTTGTCACAGACAGGATGAATTTAATAAAATATTTAAACAATTTTCAACAGTGCTGTGATGATACAGAAAACCGTGATAATATCCAATAGAAGAAAAATTGCTTTGAAAAGATTAAAGGATGTAAATATTGAAGGACCTAAATAAGCCTTATGCACTTCTGCAGTATTGTGTAAGCATTCATTAAGTGAGCCCTGTAGTGACTCCTTAGATCCTTTTTATAGCTGGATGGTTTTAGGATGGAACGAGAAGGAAGCAGCCATCTGCTTCCTTCTGCCACCAACACTGAAACAAGAATAAGAGCTGCAGTTCAAATTTGAATGTTTGCTGTCCTCTCAGACCTTGCAGGGGACAAGGATAAAGCCCTCTCAGACAGGCTGTGTCCTCTRGACTCATCTCTGTGGTTGTATTCTCTGTCTTTGGGGAGAGAAGCTGTAGAAATGTGTGGCAGTTGCTGCTGTGAGTGTGCTTCTCCTTAACCCCTATCAAACAGGCTGCTGGGAATGCTGAGACCAGCCAAGCTGCACTGGGGCCAAAGATGTCAGCGTTTATCTTGCTGCATGAGTGGATTTTTGTGGCATCAAGCTCCACGTCAGCGCTGCCAGGATGCTCCTAGGAGCATAACTTGTGTCATGCGAAGTAAGACTGAAGAGTGCTGCCTCGGCTGTGACAGCAGTGTGGCTATTCTCTGAGTGACATTTGAYGGAGAGTAGTTTAGTGATGGTGGAACCCAGGCTCCACACCCAGTCTGGTCTTTGGAGGCTTCTCTCAGTTGACTCAGAAATCAAAGATTTTTGATCTCCAGTAAATCTRTTTTTTTCTGATTTCTTAGTTTTTCCTTAACTTACTCATATTTTTGAAGTCAGTCACACCTCTGAGCTTGGGTGGCTAGGAACAAGACCTTCCCTCCTGCCATCCATCGCAGCAGCATTCCCATCAGAACCAGTTACCAGGTTGCCTTTACATCAGGCAAGAGGACCAAACACTTCTGGGGTGGTTCCTCTGCTCTATTTTAGCTAGAAACTTCAGAGATGAATCGCTTCTTTTGAGCATCAGTCTMTTTCTGTTGACAGATGTGCAGATGCAAACAACTAATTTTGGACAAATAAATGCAGCTGTGCRTCCTCCCCTACTCATGTCATCAAGGCACCACGCAGCGGAGGGCTATGCAAACAAGTTACCAGTAAAATCTGTAACTCAGATCATCCCTCTTGTGCTTACTGCTGAGCAGAAATGTAGGCAAGGGTAGGTACCACTCAGTAGCTTATAATACTATCATTCAACAGCTCATTTGTGTGGCCTTCTTATTAATTAACACAAATGYGGCACTGGAAGAACCAGCTTCCTCGTTCATTGGCTTAGGGGGATACAGAAGGCCTATTTTCATTCTGACTAACAGGCAGCAATTATCCCACCCATGAGTTCAGCCTTGGGCAACCAGATAAAGGGGAGAGATGCCACATTGCAAATATGTAGGCAGAAATACAGCAGCAGACACATAGGTTCTTGTAGGTGACCTACCAGCTGTCCCTGCTCCTCCTTAGCCTGGAACCAGCTRTCATAACAAGATCTGCACCAAGATGCCACAGTTGGAGGGTCATTAATGAAGAAGAACGTTTCTCTTCTCCACAAGAGAAACCACTCAAAAGGCTGATGTCCTGCCTCCCTGGAGAACTACATTGACTTCATAGATATAAAAGGACATAACCTGTGTTTGGAGTTTATTTGGTGGAAATATGAAAACTGAGCTCTTATTTGTGCAGTTACTGGTTTTCGCCTCCAGCTCACAGGATAAAGCGAAAAGAGAATGCAGGAGATGCACGCTTTCCACTGCACTAGAGGAATGTGTTATGGCTCTAGGAAGTGTAACTCAGTAGCTTCCCTCTGCCCCATCTTGTGCACAGTAGGCAGTGCTTACTGCTGCAGCTTTCATRTCATTTGAACCTTGGTGTCTTGCAACCACTTATGAGAAGTAACAAGGATGAATATCAGCTGGCTTGATTTGGCCTTTGTCTCGTTTTACCCAGGATAATGGGTCAACACTCCTTGGCAGAGAATGGTTCGTTCCTTAGGCTACATGCTTGTGCAGATGAGCTCCAGCAGCAAAGGCTTATTCATTGACACTGGTTGAGCACAGCCATTCCTCATCTCTGTGTGGTAATGAGGACAACCCATTGTAATTGTCAGGACAGCCAAGRGCTCGCAGGTATTGGGGTTGTTACAGTATATCTTTACCTGAAGGATTATTTTGGAAGTGAAGTCCTTGTGTCTGTATGTACCTCATGGACAGAAAGAGCAAATGGGAAATATAAGTCCAAGAGATGCACACTAAGCAGTCAGACAGTGGGACTTGCCAAGAAGATACTCTAGACCAGGTCTGCAACTAATCAGTTATGGAGAAATGACAACATTAAACTATTGCATGTGATTTCTCCACCATCACCACCTTGGAACTGTGCAGACAACTTTGGTTTGTAAATAAATGAAATAGTGAGCTCTCCCACACCCCATTCTTCAGGTTGCCTTTGTGTAGGAGCAAAAACATTTTATTGCTTTCTGTGTGTGTGTGTGTGTGTGTGCGCGCGCATGCGTGTCTGAAAGAAGTTGAAATCTCTGCCATAATTGCAAATTTACTTTGATTCTTTCTCTGTGATACACCACATTGTACAATGGGGATGAAGTGATGTTCAAATGCATTTCCAGACATGACAGCAGTAAGACAACACAGAGGTTTGGCTGTTAGCCCCATCCACAGGACTGGGCTGTAGAAGTGGGGTGAGCTTCCTAAAAATGTGTAGGTGTGATTACGTAGCTTGGAGTTGCAGACATTTGAGAGAGGTGCCGTGCTGTCCCTCRCAGCAGATGCAGTTTATGATAGTAACCTTGGTGGAATGCGGGGAGGAAGGAAGGGAGGGGAACAGGAAACAGGACAGGAAACAGTAACGCTGACCCATACGCATTTCTGGTGGTTTGTGGAAAGCTCGCTGACCAGTGGGCCAGAGGTGGTTCCCAGCTACTATTTCACGTTAAAAGGAGGCTTAAATAGACATTTGCCTTTTGTAATCTTTTTCTGTGCAGGCTTTTGCTTTGGTTGTGACAGGAACACTGTCATTGCAGAGGGAAGAGAGGAGGTCCTGGCAATGCCGCTGCAATTTGGAGGAAAGGTGTCCAGGGATTGCTTTCTCACATGGTGCCTGGGAGCCTCTTGGTCAGGTGTATCCTGGATTGTTCACATTCTTAAGATCTCTTTTCCAGGAGCATCCAGTCCCCAGAGACGTGAAAGGTAGTTGTGGTCCAGCATCTCGGACCACAATGGAAGCATCTCGGAGTCTCGTGTGAATCAATGCCTGAGTTTGGTAGGGAAGGTAGGTTGGGGACAGGATGTTGAAAGAAGTATGGTAGGTGCTTTGTAAATGCAAGGGGCCACCAGGCGTGCTGGGGAGCAGCCTAGAGAATGGAGAGAGTGAAGAGAGGTAAAAGGACCAAAATGAGGGAAGCTCACTTGCAGAATGCCGTGTATGTTTGGATGTCTGGCTGCAATCCCAAATATCCCTTCTCTGCACCTCATTATGGTGTTTCAGGGCCAGATCCCAAGCAGAAGCAGTTCTTGGAAGACTGAAGAGCCAGAACTGAGCTTTTTTCTTTACCCAGCCCAAGAATCCATAACCTCTAGGGTCACCTTGCTTGCTTGGAGAGCAAGGGTGATGTAACCCAGCCAAACTGCAGGGTTTGATTTAAAAACAGGCAAGGAAAATGTTCCTTTGATTCTTCAGTCTTTCACCTTGTGTGCACACACTCTAGCAAGAGCAATGTGGGACCACAGCACTGAAATGCGTAGGGAGGGCAAATGCTGGCTATTGTTAACATTCTTTCAAAAAAAACAAAGGTACCCAGCATTTTTATAGCTGTTCCAGACAATTTTTGGCAAAAGGAAATAGAAAGGCCAATCTTCAGATCAATAGAACTAGCACTGTGCAGTAATGCTTTTCTGGGATTTAGTATAGGAGAATCTGGGAATGGTATGAAAGAAAAATCAAAAATCCATATATGCTAAACAGCCTTGTCTTTCTCCCATCTTTTTGTACCCTTTGGTTACCTCTGATTGTGAGATTTCATTTGTTCCACCTTGGCCAAATTTGGCTTTCTTTACAGTGTTAATTTTAGAGACTGATTATGCAGGGCAGGTCTGGCTAAAAACTCTCTTCCTAGCAAGGCCTCACCTGATCAGAGCACTGCAGGAAGGTGGTAGCTGTTTAGAGGGCAATGCTCAGCAGAGAAACTGTGGATGTTCTACAGGCACAAGTAAAAGTTGGCAGCTGCTCTCCAACTGTGCACTTGGGCTGTCTGAAGAAAAGCTATGGTGCTGGCTCTGCAGCGAAAAGCTTCGTTGGACCTTCTCAAGCACAACTGATGCCTGCCAGAGGAATGAAACGTGTTTTCAGAATCGAGCTTTGTTTCCAGAAACCATCATGGAAAAAATGCTGGGTATTCTTATAAACCTTGAAAGAGASAAGATTTCATAACAGATTTGCAGGACAGAGGCTGCAGTACCTGGCTTTCCCAGCTCTTGCCCTGCAGGGTGTAAATTTGTCTTGCCACTGTGAATACTTCAGAAGTGCAAATGAATCTCCTTATGCAAAGTTGACAGCATTACGAACCTGGGTGAGCAAAAATATGACATGTCCTTAATTTTAAGGGCCTATTCATTTTGATTGCAAGATTTTCCAACCACATCTGTGTAAATTGARCATGATTACTATAATTCGCCTCACGAGCAATGTCTCTACAGTTTCCATTCCCTCCCTCTTGCTACCTCTCCCTTCCCTTTTCCAACCTGCCAAAAAAACAAAGCTCTTATGAAGCAGCAGAAGGAATGGAATTTCCTGGAAAGGATAAACAAGCCTCTTCTCGTTACTATGTCTTTGCTGCTGCAAATGAGCCTTACCCACCCTCATATTAAGGAACCCCTAACAACTGCTCTATCCTAAGTAGCCACTAGCTCATGACAGGGCAGAAGGACATGAAGAATGAACACCTCGGCAAAGCAGGGGGAGATGGCTTGGCCACTTGTCTTGGCTTCTTATACCTTGTCCTTTGCATGTTCAAGGAGAGGAGTGGCTACTGATTTCATGTCTTCATTATTAACTCATTTGCTCTTCAGCACCAAGTGATTGACCCTCATGAAGCAATTTGCTATTCATGCTTCATAGTCACTCTGTAATTCAGGCGACTGTACGCAGGATAATGAACCCTTCATTTAATGTCCAACTGATGGTTCCTATCAGTGAGCCATCCTATGAGGCAAATGCTGGGACTATATGTGAAGCAGAGTGCTGCTTGGCCTCCAGGCAGTGCAGCGAGGGCAAGGCAGGCTTGTTGGATYGGCAGAGATGAATGAGTAATTTGCTGGAGGAATTTGGCCAAAGCTGTTCRGAGATTTTCCTTCTATCCTGTAATGCGGGTGGAGCATATAAAAAGATGTGTCCTGGCCAGGGTGGGTTTACTGTGCTCTCTTGCTATCTGACATGTCCTGGAAGCTCCTTGTTTTGATTTATAGGGACATRGGGTTGTGACTTAGAGTCACAGTTACCTCAGTGTAGTATTAGCAGGCATATATGGATGTATGCAAGAGGGTCAAGTGAGAGGAAAAATTAGGAGGCTGTAGTACATGGGGATCTGGCTGGGCTGGATAGTAGACATACACATCTGCAAAGGCATAGAGGCCTTGTGGAGAAGAAGATGAGGCAGGTGGCCAGGGCACGTTGGACCATTGCAAAGTCTTGACTCCTTATCCCAATGCATGCTTCCCCATTGCAAAGCAGGGGATGAGGCTACCCAGAACTTTGGGATCACTGGAGTCAAGTTTCTGCAGCCTTGCACCCACTGCAAAGAGATACTAGCTCTTATAAAGCACAAACCAGGGTGCAGTCTTTTGGAAACTGTCTCCTGCAAGCTAACAGCTTGTTACAGCCATGCACAACCCTCCATATGGGGTTGCTTCTCCTTGCAGTACTAGTAGAGGTTTTCTGAATTTCAGTAGCATTCCTACCCGATCCTCACGCTGATTACTTKAGCAGTCCTTCCTTGTAAATGTTGTAATGAGGCCAAGAAGACCATGGGTTCTCAGTTAGGAGAACCACTTAGGAGTTAGGCTTGTATGAACATCTATTAAATCAATCAGGCAGTACCACCTGGACAGCTGATAGACAACATTGCATTTTTGCTGGCAAGTGCTGCGCTTCAAGCTACTTTTGAAACAATCCTGTGGCTGGATTAATTGTTGTACCCAACTGGATGCTGATAAGAGTAGATGCTGTAAGCCATGGCAGTTTTTTCCCATTACCCTGGAATAAGTATCTCACTTATCACTCTATAAGTAGAATGATGTGTTGTAAATGTTACATTTTTTGGATGAATCTGCATGCAGAAAACTCGCCTCCCTGCCCAGGAGCACAGGATTGCTCTGCTCAACTTCTTCCTCCATGCTACAGGCCCTTCTCATCCCTCTCCCTGATAGTGCAGTTGCAGGGTAGCTYTTGCATGTCTCTGAATTGGCCAACCTTTGGATGTTGGCGTTGTTAAGCTCTGTCAGGCATGTGACCGTGTGCCTRAGTGCACGTGCCAGGCAAAGCACGCTTCCCTTTCTGCCAACAGGGTAAGTGCATTCTTGCTGTAATGAAGAATTCTGCCTTGATGTGTAGCCAGGCCCTTGAGGAGCTGCTGAGAAAATTACCTGAAGCCCATATGTCCAGAGCAGTAAAAACCACAGCAATTATGGGGAGAGGAAAAAAACTTATTGTCCCCTTAGGTGATGTGTTTGAGAAAGCCTGGGTGCTTGGCTTTGAAGGAAGTGAATTTCTCATTAAAAGGGAGACTGGCAAGCAGACAGCAGAAGCCCTGGAAGTCCTTTCTGGGGAAGCAAGGGCTTCAGACATGGGCATAAGCTCCCTGCCAATCCAGACCTGTCACAGACACCCCTTATGGCCCCAGGTACTTCCTGTTGGCATGACTTGCGCAGTAGCTCTCATGGCATGTGGAGAGTCACCTTAGATCCAGACTAGCTGCATTTTACTGACAGCCTGGGCTATTTCAAAAGCATCAGGACATTTGATTTCCCACAGGAAGGTGTCTCCAGCATACATGTGAACTGCAATTCCTCATCCCTCAGAGGCTGACTCGCATCATTTGTGGCCGAACAAGCTTTTGCTGAGCCAGCAGGACTGTGAACTGCCGTTACCAGGCAGTGGCCAAAGTAGCGCTTGTTACAGACTGAGAAAGAAAAAAACCTGTGGATGATACATCTGCCTGCCTCTGAGAGCCACGTGCTTCCTTCCTCTCCTTCATAYAGTGGAGGAGAGCTGCATGGACTTTAGTGCAATTGGGAGTGCGCTGCTGCATTTGTGGTCATCAGYGGCAGGCGCTTGGCCAGGACACTCGGAAAACCAGCAAGGAAACAAGCCTGGTGCAAATTGACCTTGTGTCTGTGCAAACCTCTTTGGTGCCACGATCAAGATGTTGTGGATGTTGTGTCCCCCACCACCACCCCTGGCTGTGACTTTGCAGCGGTAGAGGGGTCAGGAAGAGCAGAGGCACCATGGGGTTGCCAAAGGACAAAATAGGAGCAGAAACGGAAAGCAGCAGTGAGCCAGCTGGGAGCAAGCCCCTTCTGCAGAGCTACTGCGGGAAGGCGGAGTAAATAATGCATTGCCATTTTGGTAGTTAAGTAAACTTCCATGCAGGCCCATCTGCTCTCATTAGGCTGGCTTGGGGACTCTGCAGTTAATTAAACGCTAGAGCTGCTGGGAACCTGACGTGCTTGTAATGGTGTCCCACTGGGTAGTGGATGTGGATCTCTGTGCAAAGCACGGCCAATTGGGGCAGAGAGGAATTGCATTACAAACCCAGACTGTTTTGCTATCTTTAGTGAGGCGAGACATGAGAGGTGTTTGCTCTCTGTAGTCGGATGAGTTAGARCAGGATGAGTTAGAGCAATGCTGATTAACTCAGTCCAAAAGAAGATGCTAGAAAAGAACTAGTAAGACTCAAATCCAAAATGTGCTAATTAGGCAATGGCACAACAAACAGAGCTGCATTTTTTGCATTCATTTAGCCCTGTTTACTGGGGGGTTTCCTTCTTTCTTTTTCTCTCCTAAATTGAAATCTGCAGGCAGATGTTAGATACAGTATATGCTAATGCAGTCTGCTTTGAAATGCTGTGTCTAGGAGCACTGATTTCTGAGTCTTCCTCCCCAGCTCCCTCCCTTCTCTCTTCACCCTGCTGCCATAGGTGTGTCCCTGCCCAGCACCAGAAAAGCTGTGGGTCTGGGCTCGCAGGCTCTTTTAGCTTGTTGTGAATTTTGACTAAGGACACAGAAGAGATGTATTTGCATCAATGAGACCAGAAGCCAGCCCCAGGTCTTGCTAGGCTTAGATAGCTCTGTGCTTGRTGGATCCACCCTCCTCCTCCTTTCTCAGTGGTACTGTTTGAATAAGGAGATTATCCAGAGCGCTTGGATTTTGTGGTACATCCGGAACTGCCTTCGTCTTTCTCCTATTCTACCTTTTGGCAGCTTATGGAAACACCCATGCCACATCTCCTTCTTTCTTTAGCTATCTGCAGGAAGAAGCGGATGGGGTGAGGAGCCCCAGTACTCCAGGATGGGGRCTAGGAGACTTTGCTTGAGGACTAAATGCCATGGAAGCCAGGCAAGCACGCTGGCTCGGCCCTGCAGCAACAGCCAGATGCACCCCTCTCTGCAGGACTCCTGGTGCCACCCAGGTTTCTTGGCAAACAAAAAGCAGAACAGACTTGTGGGAACATCTGTGGCCTGGTACACTGTCCAGGGTCACTTTGCACATCCTTCACACCTCCCCACCAGCAGCTCTTCTCATCACAGGGGGAGGTTTTCTCTGGAGTGGCTTCCAGTGCTGGCACAAGGGAAAATGTACAATGAGCCAGTGATCTGTCAGGCTTTGAACATGATAAATATGTTCAGAGCAGCCCTTAATTGCTCTGGCCGGCAGAGGGAGAGGCATGTTAGTGTGAAAGGCAGCAGCAGGGGTGTCTGGTGTCTCTGCTGGCATCCCGAAAGGTTGGCAGCACAGCCAAGTGCAGCTGGAAGCCATCTCTGCTCCCAGCTGTCCTGCCTGCAGCGACTCCTGCTGCAATCACTGCTTTGCTGGGGGCCCCGGCCCAGGGAAAATGCCACTAATTGTTTACTGTGGATGTAGGAGGGTTTTTGTTGCAGAATTTTTGCCCTGTAAGTGTGGGGGTAGTCTTCAAGCTCTCTTTGCAGTGCAACATCAGGCAGCCTCAGATGCATCCCAATCTTTTGCTCATGCACTTCATCTTGTCCCTTGTCCCCCTCCTTGGAGGTGACCTACAGGCAGSTTTGGGGATTTAACAGTGCTCCCTTGTGCTGGGCTTTGAGGCTCAGTTGCAGCCGAGGATCAGCTGAGGAACAAAACCCACGAGGACACGATGCCTTTTCTCCCAGCATCACCCAAGCACAGCCGTCAGTTATGTACACTCACATGTCAGACCCCTGCCAGAGACACAATGATTTCATTAACGTCGGTGGCTGGGATGTGACCTGAGAAAACAGTGGATGTATGAATGCTCTGCTTAACATTACAGTTTAATGTGTGACCTCATGCTAAGTAGGCAGAGCAATAAAAGATGGAATGATAAACATGCAACCTTGTCATGGCCAGGCCTCCCTCTAAATGATGGGATAATTATCAGAGACTCTGCTTGGCTCAGGGCTCCTTTTCCAGACTGTCTTCAGCACAATTAGAAATACTGTCATAACTTCCCCATTACAAATTGCTTGATTTTCTAGGTCAGCTCTGCTGGTTAGGGTGGTATCCTTCAATGAAAGCTGGTATTTTATTACAGTTTATGCTCAGTGTGCTCCAAAGCGACTTAAAATGCATTAGCGTCAACACGTGAGTTACATAGGAGATATTCAGCAGGCTAAATTGTGTCTGTCTGTAACTTATTCTATTGTGTATTGCAATTCTTATATTAAAAAAGGGCAAATGACTGTCTTTTACCATATTTTCCCACTGATGTTGTTCTTGCAAGTCTATTTTTTCAGGGATGGGAGTTGATTATAAACATGCTATCAGAGAGATGTGTAGCTGACAGCACATCTGTCAGTACATAGTGCATAGGCCCAGTGCTGAGTCCTTCCGCTGCACTGCRAGTAGCAGAGATAAGACCAAGAACATCTGCCAGCATTATAGTAATTTAAAGTGCTCTGGACATGGCATTTCCATGAAGAGGAGCCTGATTGTAGCATACTTGATAATGTGCAAGAGCCCAAGTTTTGGTTTGGCAGTTGTAGTTAATGGAGCTGGGAGAATGCAGCAGAACCATTCCTTCATCCTCCTACCCCAAAATGCAGTTCTGAAGGAGTCAAAAAAGTGTCTGAGGCTGAGCCATCCATGTGCATTGTTTGCAGCTAAATCAGAATAGGCAGCAGCGTTCCTGAACCCAGTCGTCTTGGTGTCCCTGTCTCTCCTCCCCAAATCTGTGAGGCAGAGGCCAGTTCAGGCTGGCCTCTTGGCTTGGAGTAGGGGCATGAAGGTGGATTTCTCAGGCCTCCGAGCAGCAAGTGGAGCTCATATAGTYGCAGCCTCCTGCTCCCCAGGAGCTTTGACTTTGTTTTCAAAAATCAGAAAAAATCCAGCAGGAGCGACTGCAGCAACCACCAGATGCTGTGGGCAGGGCACTGCTGAGAGAGGGGCAGCTGGTTTCCTCATGCTGCTCCAGATCAGGCAGGCAGATCTTTCCTCCACACCCTCACAGGGATCCTTCCCCATCCTAGGGACAGACRTGACAGCACTTCCCTTGCCTTTGCAGGTGGGCCCTGCCTTCCTGCAYGGGCCATGCTTTCTGTAAGGAGCAGCGTCCCTCACTCCATTAGTGCTGGTAGTGTGCACAGCGCTGTACAGACCATACAGTCCTGGAGTCAGTCCACTCTGGGGAACACAGCCAGGACAGCATTGCCATTCCCTGGCCTTTTGGCAAAGCTGCTGAATTGTCATGTTCCTCCAGCACCAACCCGAATGCAGCACATCTGCRAGCTCCTCACCCACTGGGTTGTGCCAGTGCCACTGGGGAAGGTGGCCTGTGATGCTCGTGGCAGGGAGGGAGGGAGGCAGGAGTCTACTCTGTTGTGTGGGTACCAGCTCACGGGTATGCAGYGGTAGCACTTCCCATCTGGTTTGACTTTGCGGTCCGTGCATGCACGCGCACGCGCATGTGTTTATATGTAAACATACGTTTTGTGTTTGTGGTGGGGGGGCACAGGGAACATGTGCCCTTTATTTAAAACAATTAAAACGAACAAAAGCAACAAAAAAAAAAAAGCCCTAAATGAATCATTGAATGTAAACACTCTCCAGTTTTGGCTGCCTTTGCACAAAGACAAATGTGGAAAGCCAGTCTTATAATAAAACAAATCCGAATGATTTCCTTCTATGCCTTCTTGCTARGATCATTTGAGGGTGAACCCTCACTCTCCCCATCAGAGCATCAGTGGAGCTAGTTATAAATCAACTTCAGCCCAGACCAACAGAAGTAAAAGCTCGCTGCTACCAGTGATAGCCTTTGCTTGCAAGTATCTAAGGCTTTTCTYGGCTATAGGCACACTAGATCCTCCTGTTCCATGCACGTGCACTTACTCCTGGTTTTCCTGCTGATGGGCAGGACCTAAGACTCAAAGTGAAGGAGCCTCTTGGGGACTCTGCAGGAGTTGGCCTTTCTGTTGTCCAGGTTGGCTCCAGTGCAGCTGGCCAGTCATGGTTGCAGCAGAGCTATGCCAAGCACATGGGATTGCTGGACACAGTAATGATCTCTCATGGCAAGGTCTGGCTGTAGGTCAGGCTTGTGAAATGCTACRGAGTGGCTGAGCTGGCACAACCATGTCGTGTCTTCTGCCAGCCTGCACTGGACTCAAAAGGAGCTGGATGCTGCGTTCACATCTCCTAGCTGGTTAAAACTGTASTTCCCTGCGGTGTTCAACTTCCAGAGAGATGCTGAGGAGTCATCAAAGGCAAAAGCAGACACCCTGCTGAGCTAGTAGTACAGCGATACGAAGAGGGAGCAAACTSCCAGTGCAGCCGCGTTTCCTGCCATGGACCATCTTCCACACCGATCTGTGTGGTRGAGCCCTGCCCGCTGTGCTAGGAGTGGGCTCTTCAGCATGTTTCCCAACCTAGAGGTTCTGGAGTGTAGGGGCCTGTTGGGATTGCAAGCAGAACCACCTTTCACAAAGCACAGTGTAACAGGAGGAAATATAAGATTTATCATTCTTGAAGTAGTCTTGACCCTTGACATATTACTTTCAAATAGAAGCAGACAAATCTCTGTTTAAATCAGCTTCTTATCTGACGTCTTGAGAAAAAGGAAAATCCAAAGGTTGTCATGCATCATGTACATAGCTAATTAACATGAATGTCCATGCTGGCACACCAGTGTTGGGTTATTCAGCTCCTTCACTCGTGTGCCAAAYGCATTTATTCTGCATTTGGTCACATGCAGGTACGTGGGGAGCAATGCAAGCAGTAAGCTTCCTTGTGAAGCCGTAGGAAAGGGCTTGACCTTCAGATGGTGCTTTTGAGAGCTGTACAGATGCTGCCAACTCAGGTTGGGAAAGGTTCAGCTCCTTTCCAGCAGTGCAGAGCTGACCTGTGTCTATGCACTTTGCTGCACTTCAGCCCCGCAGTACCCATGCGCTCAGGTTTCCTCTCTTGAGAGGTCCAGCCCCTTCTTCACATTTAGTCTCAAATGAAATGTGCTCAAAGGCACAATGTTGCTCCTTTTTTTTCTCTCTTTTTCTCACTTCTATTCCCAGTTCTCCCCAGAGAAATCATATAGTCTGTATTTCAGGCCAGAAGGTGAATGTTTGGGGAAATTATGAGGGTGTTACAATGCAATTAAAAACAAACAAACTATAATTGCTATAATTTATATAAACATACGAATAACCACCTGGAATAATTAAAGTGTCTAGTATTTTTTCCAGCAAATTGAAGAGAAGGAACTAGTTGCATCTCTATTTTTATATGGTGCACAAGCGCTTTTATTAGTAGCCACAGAGAGATATGCCTTTCTAAGGAAGCCCTGGAAAGACAAGGGTCAGCAAGAGAGGTGTTCAGGTGCTTTCTATTTAAGACATCATTAATACCTGTAAAACATTGCTCACTGCTTTTGGCGTTGCTGGATTATCAACGTGCACTTAACGAATGGATAAGTGCTGGGCAGTAATCTTTGTGCATATTTACATGAGGGGGAGGAGTGAAGCTGTCCCCTGGAAAACTTGTGATCCTGCAAATGGGTGCTTCAAAAAACTTCGGTGCTTCAAAGAGCGTGTCTCAGAGYTCGTGCCCGCACCTTCCCCCTTCTGCCCTCTATCAACAGCCCGAGAACATTAAAGCAGATCCACTGCGATATCAAAGCTGCGACTTCAGTGCAGCAAAGTTGGTGATGAGGAAGATAATTAGCAAGTTAAATGTTCAACGCTTCAGTCAAATTATGTTTAATAATACTGAACTATACGGAAACACGGTGGCAAGARCTGTTAGCAGCTGGCTTTTTCATTCTCAGTGCAGCATTGTTGTGCAAAGCACTTTCAGTTTAATGAAAGCACTGGGAGTTTCATGCCATTTTTCAAGCCTATTTCTGTATTATGCTTTACCAGCCATTGGCTAGTAATTTGCAGGACTGCAAATGAGCTTTGAGTATTTTGGGAGCCAGTGGTTTTCAGGGATTGATGCTTTGCCTGTGCTTTATGACTATGACTTAAGTTCTTTAGGCTAGCTAGCCCCCAAATTATCTGTGCATGCAGAGAAAGGCCTTGTTTATTGGCCTCTTGGCATCTTGATGAAACCCTTGGGCTGCAGTTTCTAGCCAAGTGCGAATAAAACACCACAGAAACTCTCTTTCAGCCCTGAAGTTCAAAATATTAATGGAATATCCTTTCCACAATAATCATTGCAACAGGTAGTGAGCACTTTGTTATAAAACATTTTCTGTTAGTGGAATCATGTATTTTAATGGAAATGTGGTGTCATTTGAATTATTGATATAAAAAAATACAAGTCCACTGTGTGTCTGCAGGTACTGAAATCTTTTCTAATGCTCTCTTTTTTAGCTGCTCCAAGCTCTGTTAGATTGCATTCTCCCCCATAAATACTGCGTAAACCAGCGCACCGGCTCTGATGTGGCAGCAAACCAGCATTTAGCGTAACAGGCAGCACTGGAAAGTTGATTGCAGGCTGCTCTGCTTAATGCAAAGGGTCCCAGCCTCCACATGCAACCTGCTAGGCACTGCAATCTGTGAACTAGTCTTTTTTCTCTCCATTAGGTTCGATGCCTCTGTCATTCGCCTTAGATCACTGGGTTAAAGTGAGGATGTGTGGGCTTTCTTGAGCAACTTGAGGGGTAAACTGTGGGCCACGCTGCKATTGCAGAAGGTGGTTCTGCAGCCAGCAAAGGTGCTTAGGTTGCTCTGCGTGCACTTGGTTGTCTTTCTTTCTTTTCTTTTTTTTTTAATCTCTCTCCTCATGCTATGTGCAGTGCCTCATGCAAGGGGGTCTGGGTGGACAGGCAAAGAGCTTGCAGTGCTGTGACACAGAGAAGAGCTGCTGGCACCCAGATGGGGGTGCAGTGCCTCTCTTGACACTGTCCTCCATTTACTCAGTTTGGGTTTTTGGGCACGGGGCACTGCACTCTATTTTCTAGCCCTCTTGGCAACGTGGTGCRTGCTGACAAGGCAGGGCAGAGTGCCAGGAGGCTTCGGGAGAGCTTGAGGCGAGTATGGCACTACTGAAACCMCTTGCCCTGCTCTCTGGCTAAATGCAGGGCTGGTTCCTTGTTCTGCATCCCTAAGGAGAATCTGCCTTGACTCCAGCCCTGCTGGCTGGCCRCATTTTATGCAAGAGGCTTGTGCCTCTTTCGTGCACGCGTTTTGGCACTGAGAAATGAACAGCAGCTTTCCGGTTCCCCAAGCTCCCTTCRTTGCAAAGGGCTTCTGTGCAACACTGTTTGCCAGGCTAGGTCAAGGATAGTCCCGTGAGCGTCCTTGCACATGCACTAAAAGCATTTTCTCTGTTTGTGTTTCTGTGAGCTGGAGCTGGCGGCCTGCAGAAGCTAGAGGCTACAATGATAAGGAAATGCATCAGCATAAGCGCCAAAACAAACTGCAGTCCCTGGGGATTCCCAAACTGCTTTGCTTGAAATCCTRCTGTGTTAATACACTGCACTTAACAAGAGCAAAATGCAGTGTGACTGGGGAGCTGGGAACGGAAATGAAGGCAGCTTATATTTATGTGGCAGAGACCACAACCTTCTCCCAGGAGCCTTTTATTTCAGTTACAAACAGAGGATGAGGAGGGGAGAGAAGGGATAGAAAATAGAAGCTATTCATTCATATCGTACAGRCTTCCTGGCTGGGAATTGAAGCAGAACAGCTTTTTATGCTGGAATAAAAAGGTGGGATGTGTTGGGAGGGAATGGCCAAACACTGCTGAGTTTAGGCRTAGCACCGGCTTTTGTGCCCACTGCTTGGAGGAGATTCTTGGTTCCTTCGTTCCATACACAAGGAGAGCGGTGCTGGCCCCGGATCCCTCAATGCTGTGCACTCTGTCTGTAGCAGTCACACATCCCTCCGTGTTTTTGCACGTGTTGCTCCAGCAGAGATGACTTGCAAGGAGGGAGAAATTCCCTTTTTGATGACTTAGGGGTCTTGTTTAGCTATTTTACAATGTGCAAGACAACCTGATGACTACAGTATGCTTGGTTGCTTCTTTCTGTTAGGAACATGAGAGATCTTGTCAGAGGGTTCAGCAGAAGTGAGTAGGTCTGATATGACCATGTGTGAGATTGGAAGGCAGGAGACGTGGRGCTGCAGTTCTCACAGGTGCTTGTATGGTCTGGCTGTTCCAGGCTTCCTGCACAAGACATCTGKGAAGGTTAGGTAGGGCTGCTAGCCTCAAGTGTCTGAAAAGTACCCGTCAGTCCAGGAGAAATTCTGGGTTTGTAGGAGGAAAGGAGGGAAACATGGATTTGAGATTTAATGCTGTATTTTAGACCTCAGGATTTTGAGAGTGAGCATTTTCACAGAAGCGCTTGGTAGCTTGAGAAAATTAAACATTGTTGATGTTTTTCTTGGTGCCCATAACATTTTCCAGGAAAATCAGGAGAGACTCACCTTTTCTGCAGCAACAAAACCATCAGTTTCTCCAGGTGTCTCTAGAATGAGGCAGCAAAGGCCTGGCAGATGGAAGGRCAGATATCCGCTCTTTTCTCCCCAGTGGCTCCCCCATTCTCTTACATTTCACTGCCCATGTTAGGTTGATGCTGGGCAGAGTAATGGGACAACACGAGTTTTAGGGAGGTGCACACTCTGGTGCTTTGTTCTTCTAGCCAAAGCTCTACCTCTCCAGGCTGGCACCTGCCAGCATGAGAAGAAGCTGCCAGGAACCCCAAAGTTATKAACATTTTTGCTCCCTGAGGCAATGTGTTTGATGACAAATGGTCTCATTTGTTAATGACCAACTGGTTACAGTCCTCTGACTTTGCTGATCTTGCACCTTCTGTCTTTAATATCTTTTTTTTTTCTTTCTCTCCTCTCCCATTTCTGTACTCACAGCAAACCCTGGAGACGAATCTCACCAACCTGGTTAAACGTAACAGTGAATTGGAAAATCAGATGGCCAAGCTGATACAGATCTGCCAGCAAGTGGAGGTTGGTGAGAGCAATGCTTTCTGGGGAAAGGAGGAGTGGGTGTGACAGAGAGGGTGTTGGTGTCCAGGGTTGTTCGATCTCTTATAGCTAATGCTCACAGTCAGGAAAATGTTGTGAGATAGGATGTCAGAAGATGGCCAAAGGATCATAATGAGAGTAACAGTAAATGTGCCACATCGTTGTGGARAGATGTACGGGAGAGTTCCCGTGTCCTTTCTCTAGGGGCTGCCCTAGAAGCAGTGAGAAGAGAGGGGGAATTGCTGACACCAACATGGAAAATGATGGAAAATGATACACCAGTCCCCTGCAGCGAGTGGCAGCCTGAGTCATGGCACCTAGAGCCCACCTCTCCGACGTAGGGAGGTGGCTAGTGTGCAGAGTGGGATGTGAGCTCCTGAGGTCTGCAGCAATGGTGTGAGAGAGGTACTGAAGGGTGCTGTGGGCATGGGGTGGACAGCGTACTGCAAACCAGTGGTGTTGCGGTGAGGTTTGCTGTGCTTTCCACCAGCTGTCCCATCTGCAGTTTCCACTTACAACTTGCCAGACTTGAGCCTATTGGGAAGGCTGCTCACCTCATACTGGGGGGTTGTTGAAGCTGAATTGGTTTAAAGAGTTTAGTCCTAAATGACTGAGGCCTCAGCACTGGTCCCTGGAGATCTGTAGGAGCTGAAGGAGAAAGGAGGAAGTGGTGCGATTGGGAGCCACTGCGAAGGGATATATTGGTTGTTGAGGTGGCTCAGGAAAGGTGTGAAAGGACAAGCAAGAATTGGCCTTGCTCGGAGCTGTCCCATTCCCTCTAGCAAATGGGTCTGCCAAGGCTGTGAAGGCTCCAGACCTGCTAACTGCTCCACACCCACCCTCCAGCACAGGTTTAGGAGTGTGCTTTCTGTGAAAGCCTGAGCGGCACTGTGCATAGAAACACAGCCTACCTGCTCTGCAAGGTAGAGTACTCTGCTGTTAGAGAAGGTAGAAATTAAGTTTTCCCTTTTGTAGCTTCCTTATGGGATCAGGGGCGGTTTTCCTGTAAGGTCCTCTTTGTTTGGTGCTCAGGTGGAAGCCATCAGGGAGGTGGATTAGGCTTAAGTAATTAAGAAAACTAATTTGTAGCTGGAAGGAATTAGGGAGAGTTTCCCTTTGGACATGTAGTATGCTATAGCCTGCACTGTGCCTTGAAAAATCTGGGCATCTCCAGCTGGGCTCCCAGAAACAACAAATACTTCTGACTATGATCTTTCTTTGCCTTAGATTCCCTATGAAAATCTGGGGTAATTACACTTCCTCCTTCTTGTSTGGGGGTGCTGAAGTAAATTAGTTAATATTTGTAGAGCACTTAGATATCAAAGTGACAAGTGCTTGAGGAAAGCCCGGAAGGAAGTGACTAATTTTGCCTGCAGAGCAGAATTTGAACAGTACGCAGCAGAGAAGACCTGGGGCCACCCTCCAAACASTGAAGACCTAAGATACCAAGGAGCTGTTTGTGAAGCAGGACACATCTGTCCTCCTGACTGACTGAAGTGGGRAGTCTCACATGCATGTGGTCATGTAATTAAAAGTTTGTGTCAAAAATGCATCTGCCCAAATATATGTGGGAACTTTAATAGTGGTAATTCTCAGTTTCAGGGAGCTTGGACTTCGTTAATTGTCTTTTAACCATGTCCTTTTCTGAAAGCAAGGAGCATCCACATTGAAAAGGAGGAGAAGGTTGATGTGTGCAACCAGATGGAAAGGATGAGGGGAAGTGATAGTTAGCTACAGGTGCTAGAAAGGAAGCAATATAAAACCTGCAGCCATTTATTGGGTGGGATGTAATCTGGAAGTGGTTGAGGGTTTATGTGGGATATGTTTCAGATGTAGCTGGTCCCCATCTTAGAAATGAAGCCAAATGAGTAGTGACAGTCTAGAATTCAGAAAGGGATTCAGAAAGAGTTACAGCAGAGGCAGCAATGCTGGGACTGTCTGGGGTGGGATGAGACAACCCTTTCCTTAAGAAGGCTGGGCTGGGACATGTGCTTTCCAAGGCACCTGATTCCTGAGATTTGAGGGATTTTTCCACCACTGAATCTCCAAGAGCTCCTCCATCCACCCACCTGAGAGGTGGAGTCATGCCATGTTTGTGGGCAAATACTTGATACTGGAGAACAACAGGCCTAGATCTTCTGCAGGACTCTGGGGAGGCTGATGAACCAGGGCTGGTAATTAGGGCATATCTTCCCAAGGCAGTGAAGGAGGATGTTTTCATTGGAAGTGATACAGGCATGACTTAGGTGAGTTGGGGAGTGTCCAGTCCTTCAGGGAAAGAGGTCCTTTATATTACAAGGCACCTCAAAAAAAGATGAAGAGACTGAACCTGTTAGTGAAATCAAGACTCACTTGAGTCTGTCCTTCCTCCTAAGAAGTTGGCATATCTGTAATTTTCCTATTGACGTTAGCACAAGCATGTTCCTTAAACCTTTACTGTAAAAGGTATTGCCTCCAGCTACTGTCTTCTCATTTTGCTGTGTAATTTGCTGGTAGCCATGTCACAAACCCTGGGGAGAGCCTCTCTAATTCTGCTGTTCTGTGAGCCTTTCAAATGCTCTGTGAAGTGAACCTTGAAACGGCAAGTCACAGACAAGGACTGGACGAAATCACCCCATGTCGGTGCCCATCTCAAGGCATGTTGCCATGTTCATGACAGATATCTGTCCCACTCAATCCTGAACGTTTGACAGATGTGCTGCACTCTTCCCACAGCGTCTGGCACTTCACACTCATTTGTGCCAAGGGTTTTTTACCTGAGTCCAACCTGTATCTTTCTTGCTGTAGTTTAAACCAGTAGCTCTCTGTCCTGTTCTGTCCTGTCCTGTCCTCCATGGACACAGGGGAATGGTTATTTCACTCRTTCTTCCAGCAGCCTGTGATGTGCTTGCAGATAGCCCATTTCCTCTTCTCTTATTTACACTGGATAGTGCAATTTTTTTTTCAGATTTGTGCATGATACTGTTTTTAATTCCTYTGTCATCTAGACTATCACCTTTTTGTCCACATATTCCTTAAAATGCAGTGCTCTGAAATAGTGCAGTTCTCCAGGCAATGCAATGCTCTGCTGTTCTTCCAATGCTCTAAAGAAAAAGGAAATGGATATTTTGTCTGTCTCCAGGATGTAATCCTATATCTGTATCACAGAGCAGTGGCTGCCATTTTCATACCTGCCACCTCACAGTTACCTTTTGAGCCATCCCACYTTAGACACTTTTCTGCAGGCTGCTAGTTGATGTTCTTTAGCTGGAGTTTGGATGAGAGATTATTCTTCAGCAAGAGYTGCTTATCAAACCTCATCCTGAATTTTAAAGATGTTTTTCTGATCTTTAGTCCATTCTCAGTTCAAGTCTCAGTCTCATCCTTGCAGCCTTCCTAGCTTGGTGACTGCATGGACTAAAGAAGCAAACTGTATCCCATTTTCCAAGCCACTGATGGAAGTACTGGATAGGACCAACCCCAGAGCAGRCAGCTGTAGAAATCCAGTTGATCCAACTTTGTGTGCTGCTGAGGAGCTGTGATACAAGGTGGGATGTGGTGTGTTGACCTRGCTTTGCCATCCTCTGGGAGATATCTCGGAAGATATCCATAGCGTACCTGGCAGGCAGCACCGTCTGGCCATCCGCATACCATGCAGTATCCACTCTGCATCTGGCCACTGCAGGTAACCCAGCCCAGCACTGGATGCAAGARTTCAGCACCTTATCACTGAGTCCAGGATAACTAGGAACAACTTGACTGTTCCTCTTATTTACCGTCTCTCCAAGGCAATTTCTTGGCAGTTAGGCAAAGCACATCATCAGCCCTCCTTCCTCTCCCTCTTCCCTGCTTTCCTAGCACACAGGGATGCAGACTACCCAGGAGGTGACTTCCTGAGAGGCACCATCCTGCAGAAGGTGCTCCGAAAAATGCAGGCTACTCTCTGCCTTGCTGCCCCTGCCCAGGGRTGGAGCCAGCCTTCCACAGTCAAGTGTGGAAAGGGCACTTGTACCTCTGCGAGACCTGCTGTCCCTTTGGAAACAGTCACACAGGTGAGGACCAAGACCCCAGCARTTCCCAAGCTCTGAAGGATGGTAGRCAGTGTGAGGGGATCAACCCTCTCAGTTCAGACTGGGAAATCACTGCCAACATTGTCTCCATCCTTGCCCATATAACAGCTTTGCCTTGCTGGGAAAAGCTGGTTCCAGGCCTTTCTCCTGTGCTGGAATGGCTAGCATCCTTCCCTGCTCTTTCCTTCCTCCTCCAATATATACAGTTTGCCTCCCTGCATCCTTCCTGCTGTCAGAGGGACTGAGATTGCAATCTCTCCTGCCTCAGCACCTGCTTTCTATAGCAGAGTAGCGGCACTCTGACTTAAGCCAGCAGCAAGTGGGAAAAGCTTTGTATTGGGAATTACAGGACAGCATCAGAGGAAGAGAGAGGATCACCTTTAATCCTGMTGAAGAAAGGGACTCAGATGACCTTGCTGCTTTGGTCACTGGATCTATAAAACTCTTTTGTGTTCCTGATGATGTGCAATCAGGCATCTTCCGTTTGCATTTCCAAGGGAGATGTTTGTGTGAGCTGTYTGCTGGGGGAGCCTGTGCCAGCAGATTGATGCTGCCTCTTGGCATGGCTCCAGAGGCAGGAGTTCRTAAGGATGAGCTCTCATAAAAGATGTTTGAGAGGAAGATGGCAGTTAATACTTTACTATTGTTTCAAAGCATATGACAATTAATAGCAGATTACTCTGCAGCTTTGCTTGCTGAGGTGATACATGGAGAGAAGTTATTGTAATTAGTTTCTAATTAATGGGCTACTGATATTCAGTTCCTGGATTAAGCAGCTGTTCCTTGAACCAGCACCTTTCCAGAAAATACAGATACCGGTCTACTCCAGATTTGCTGACATGGATTCAAGAGTTTTTTGCCAGTATTTGAACAATAGCTTGAAAATTATCTCCTTAGCAGCAGTATTTTCTTTGAGGGCTGAGCCCTCAGTAATTCCAGAGGGTACTTGCAGTGGGAAACATGCTCAGTCCTGGCTTCCTGCACCTTTCTGCACAAGGTTCCCCAGAGCTGCTTCATGTGCAAAGTAGTCAGCAGTGATGCAGCACACAACTGACTTGAGTTAGTCTTCTGGGGTGAAGCACATGGAGAAACTTCTGAACTGTGGAGCTGCCTCTTGATCTTCAGTATCTGCATCTTAGAAAGGGATTGGTGCTCTTGGGTCAAGAATATTTTCTGATCTCCAGCTTTCCCACAGGCAGCATCAGCATTTTGTTCTTCAGTTACTACATAAAGTCCTTTTTTGGGACCCCATGCTGTTGATCTGGAGAGAAGAAAAGAGGGCAACCCACACAGCTTGGTTATGAGCTCTCCATTTCACCAAAAACCCTCTCCAGAAGTGCAGACAGTGCCGTGAATGCCGTGAGTGCTGTRTGTTCCCAGCTCAAAGCACTCACTGCTTTGAGTCACCAGAACAGCGCTCTGCACTGTCAATGGATGGATTTTTGGCTCTTAAAAGCGTCAAGAATTCTTGTATGTGCATACCAATGCAGAAGGAGACTCTGTGGGAAATATTAAGGAACTATTCCCTGGYACCACATGTCATAATTTGCAGCTGAGGTGGTAACCATACTTCTAAACCTCTGGGCTATTTTCTCATTGTCTCATGGTCTTTGTGTCAGAGAAGGACTGTGACAGCAATCCAGGAACTGCTTCTCCAGCAGCTGGCAGAGATTGTCTGCAAGTGGAAAAGTTTTTACTCAGAGRTGTCTTTCCTGGCCTGCCTTTTCCTCTAGGACCTGACAGGTGTGAAGTGAATATGGTGGAATAGACAGCAAATAAAATGTTTTGCAGGCAGTGTTGGGAGAAGGAATCAGAACTTCCTTTGCAGAGCTCTGGTGACGGTCGCTAACATTCGAAGATTTTATAGGTCACACTGTGACTCAAAGAGCCTGCTGGGGATGGAGCAGGGACGTACCTGGATATGTCAGTGCCTTCACTCTGTGAAAGGTGGTCATCTAGGGGATTTATATTTAGAGCTGATGATAAGCTTTGCATGTTCAGCGTTTTCAGCCATGGAATGGATAAGTGACAGGGYTTTAGACTTGTGCTCCATCCCCAGGTGAGCTCTGTGCCAGAGCAAGCTGCTGCTCACTCGCTTTAGGCTGTTTTTAAGGTCATTTGAGAGACTTGCATYCAATTCAAAGGCTGAGCCTTTTCCCTGTGTAGCAGGCAGTAAGTGCCACACAAGTCCTGGTCCTGTGGGAATTTTGGTGTTAGGCAGAATGTCTTAAGCTGCTTCAGGAAACAGCAGGACCTAAATCCAGCCCTTGGGGAGAAGGGGCTAGACTCTGTGATGGAATGTTTTGTTGGAGAAGAAGGCAGAATTCAGAGCTGCTGAGGAGTCAAGGCCTTATATTTTATTTTTCAGCAGTGCAAAAGCTGTCGGAATATATCACCATCAGACAGGCCAGCAGAGTATGAGGGCTCTTCTCCTCCCGTGGGTTGCAGAGCTCTGATATAGCACTGCTTTTCATATTTGAATTACAATACATATGTCCTTTGATGTTTCTAACCATGTCAGTGTACTCTTTTCCCTGTTGGGGGTCCACGTGGAAGCAGAATTCATTCTCCAGACCGTCTGAGGAAGCCTAGGTAAAACACTTTGAGTGATGAGTGATGAAATGTGCTTCCAAACCTCCTCATTTTCTGAATCCTTCCCCAGGACTTCAGTGAACTTATCAGTGATGAGTTAAAAATGATTTGGTCTTTCTTTAGATTCCGGAAGTTTCAGACCTCTAGGCTGTAGTTTTTTACATTATTTAGAAGTTTTCAGCTTTATCAGTCATTCTGCCTGAAATAAAGAGTTGCAGTACATCTTTCAGCCTTAACTAAATATGCAGTCCTGGCTTTCAGAGGCAGCTTTTGCGAGAGCACATTWAAGTGTGAAGTAGAAAATATTTCTGCCTTTCTATGCTTCCCCATAAGTTCAARTGCTGGGGATTTGACTTTAAGCCATTTGTGGACATTGCTTATAGACTGACACATGCAATCCCAACATACTTTATCTGGTCCCATGTTCAACTTAAGTCCATTCAAGAAATTGTGCTACAGGCATCATGAGGTTCAGAAGGAAGCACTCAAAAGTGAGGCAATTACAAAGTCAAGTTGATACAGTTAGCCTTATTTTTGCTCTTGTTAKGTAATGCTGGAAGCCTGTACTGTTTCCGTATACAGAAGGCAAACAGCCTCCATTTATCTGTGAGGCTGTAGACCCAGTGCAGATGACATACGGCTCCAGAGTAGAGCACTGATTTTCTTGCCACATAATCAGAAATCTTTCAACAGTTTTTGGGGCTGCAGTACTGTGAGTGTGAGATGGGACTGCCCATCCTTGGCCCACTGCTCGATGTCGGAGCTGAGTTCCTGTGGTCTGCATACAGAAAAAGTTTGCCTCTGTGTGAAGGCAGAGATGGATTTTCCCAGTCCCTCCAACAGCTGTAGTGACTCATACYCCCTTGGCTGTACAGGATGTCTAGGACTGGGTGCTGAAAGACCTGTCAGGCACAGGGAGTGCATCTAGGTTTATTCAGACAGGTCCCATTCTGTCTTGTTCAAGAAGAGCAGCCGAGGCTCTCGTGGACTGCATGGATAGAGACATCAATGCAAAGTTCCAGCAGTGTTTGATGGAGAGATGCCACAAGGCTCGTACAGCAAGAGCTCAGTCATGCTTGCTGCATCACCACTAGGCAGGAGAGGCACATAGCAGCTACAGAAACRGAGTTGCTCTTGCAATGTAGCCAGTTGCCTGGACAATCTTGCCCTCCACATGCCCATAGTGAACTAACCCGTCAAAATGTTCTGTGTATGATTGTCTGTAGCTTGGGGACCTATTTCATGAAACCATTTTATTTTTTCATTCCGTAAAGAGGTTCAGTGGTGCAAGTGGTTTCCAGGTTAGGTGTCACTATTCTTTTCTCTGTATAGTAGGAGAAATTTTTATGGTAGGAGTTTTCTTCGTATGCTTTTCTTTCTTATGTCTGAAAGCTCTTTCATTATTCCAGATTTCCTGCCCTAGCAGCACTGGGTCACCTCTCTTAGAGTTCTTCACTCCTAAGAGCAGCATGTAATTGGGAATATCCCAATACAAAGTGTTTTGGTTAATATATAACAGTGTCTGTGTGAGGACTTTTGACAGCAGAACTGTATTGGTCTGAAGTAACACCTCCATACTCTGCTGGCAGACTTCAGGAGTGGGACCATGACATAGAAAGCACTTCATTTTGGACAGAAATCAGCCTATGAAAAGCTCAGGTTGCCAGTGGTTATGCGAGCCAGGCTGTAGGGATTGATGCAGCTCCAGCTCCCACAGTCGCGTCTTCTTCCTTGTTCRGTGTCCCAGAACATAAACACTGGCAGAGCTGTAGATTCCTTGTCCTGGGTAAGGTTTCTGATTTAGAATTAATTTAACTCAGAGCCCATGATTTTTGCATGACAAGATAAGTTGAAGGGGTAGTATGGTGCTTACTAAAGGACCCCCATCCTCTCCTACTATCATTTATGGAGTCCTAGTGCCCTACACTCCTTTCTGCTAGCAATAGCAATTGCCAAGGATGCTAATGCTGTTGCGAATGGGCCTGWTTTTGTCGCTTCTGGGAAATTAGCGTGATCATGATTTCTGGCTGCACACTCTTGCCTCGAGGAGTGAGTGTGCTGCTGGCATCCTTTGTGAGAGCACTACCTTGCAAACAAGCATGTCGCCTTTGCTGCCAGTAACACAGATTGCTGCTGGCTCTAAATCCTAGTTTTGATCCCCCTCTACCTTACAGCAGATTTTTGAGATTATCCACTGTTTTTTCTCAGTGGAGTTATCTTTGCAGACCTTCATCAGCTGTGTCCCACTTCAGCATTACATAATCTGTTGACCAGGTTTAAAAAAAGATCTTTATGTTTAACCCTAGCTTGGCCTCAGACATCTTTCWGGTCCATTTGAAATTGCAAAATCAAGAAAACCTGTTTAATTTGTGTTATCTAGTATACTRTTTAATTTAAGTGATAGCACTCAATTTCCCTTCAATAAAGTATATCCCTCTGTTCAAATCTATCCACACAAGGATACTGATCTTTCCTAGAGACAGAGGAGACAAAATCTATTAACTGTGTTTTCACTACACTCTTCAGATGTCTTCCTTTCATTTTTTTTTCTTAACTGTGCATATTTGAAGCCCAGAAAGGGGGTCCAACAGAGATTAATTGAACTGAATTAAGCAGGACACCTGGTTTCTTTACAAAAACAAGCTGCTTCTCACTTCTGTCTACTGAGGCCAATAGTGTGTTCACCTCTGCTTTGTTAAGGGGTTATGGTCAGTCCAAGGAATTCATGTGTCCCTCGCTTGCTGACCAAAACTCCACTAACTGAATGTTTATTATCCTATTYCTTTGAATGTCATACACTCCACCTTGCTGCCAGCAACAAAATCTCTAGTTTACTTTGAAGAGATGAAATTCAGGAGGCTTCTCTGGTATCTCAGSTCCTGACCTTCTGGGGAGGACTCCTATGGTCTTTTCCTTCCCTTCATTTACTGCTCTGCTGTCTAATGCCACTAATATATTGCCAGACACTTGCCAATTCCATAGGATTTCTTGGTTCCCTGTACAACAGCAGGTATGTTCCTGTTGTTTCCTCTGTGCAGCTGTCCTTCTTCTCCTTTGCAAGGATGTGTAAAGCCTAGATGGAGGTGGCCAGGTTATACGAAGTTCCTAGTTCTGAGCAGAAGCAGTTGTTGTCATGGTAGGGTCGCTGTGCAGCACGATCTACACCCAAAACCAGGGCACAGTGAAAAGCCTTTTCACCAGGAAAGCAGTTTGTGGAGAGCTGAATAGACAACTTGTCCCTCTGCTTGGATTACATCATCTCTGGAGCACCATCAGGCTGTGATCCAACTCACTTTTTCCTTTAAGCTGGGAATTCAGTTTTCTCTAGACTTTCAAGATGGACACACAGGGACCTGATGGCTCAGAAGGTCTGCCAACTGACAAAACCCTGGTCACACACTGGCACTGATGGTTATAATTGTGCGGAGCTGGGGCCCTGGAGTGACTGCTTTTAGTGGCTGGTATGGACAACATAAGCATCTGCTTTGGAGACAGGTTGGGCTAGTCTGTCTAAAAGCATTCAGTCACCTTATGTTCATGGACCTGGGAATGCTGTAGGCACTGGCAAGATGTCTTGGCCCACTACTGGGACCTGTGTCACAGCATCTAGCTCAACACAGACAGCTCCCTTGTACTCAGGATCAGTAATGTTTGGGCAGAAAGGCCGGTGGCCTCAGGAGGTCTGGGTTCCTTCTGAGGAAAAGGAAATCATTGCTGCATTTCCTGCTTGTGTTTCTCTGTTCTATTTGAAGCCTTACTGGACAAGCCTGCTGTGACATCCTGCTGGGAACACAGCTCTGAAGCCATGGGCATCAGGCATTTATTTATTCCTTCTCCAAGTGTGGAAAGGCCATCTTGATTAGCAAATATACATCTTTCAGAGCAAAGCTTCAGAATTAGTTACTAAAGAGTCCAAACCAAATAGAGGAGCCACCCACACTGCAGCCTTTGCACTGGTGTCTACTGCTTGCAGCGTCTGTCCTTTCTGACAGGGCAGTTAGAGACTCTCCTTGCCCATCAGGCACTCTAAACTTTATGAGGTTCCACACAAGAGGTAATTCTAGATACTTATTTATCCCACTGCCTCTCTGTATGTCCTATTTTGGCATTCCTATGTCATTGCTATTATGGATGAAAAGTCTTTTCACCACCAAGTCCTCCCATGCCCTCTCCACACCTACCAATTTCTAATAACAAGGCAAATGTACCAGAATCACCCTCTACATCTCCTCTTCACCTAGCTTCAAGCCCTGTCTGCTTTAGAACAGGATGTCATTCTGGGCAGCAGGAAAGACATCAGACCCCTGTTATTTCTGATAGAGTTATTGCTATGTTTATCGTAGTGGAGAGAAGTTGGCTCAAGGCCAGTGGCCCCTTTCTTCATTTGTGTTCAACACTGCATCTTCTTTGAGCACAAAATAGGATCAATTGCAGAGAGGCAATACAGTCGGGGCCAGTAATGCCTTGCAGCCTGCAGAAGTGACTTGCTGCCCTGAATGGCTGCCACACTACCATTCAGGGCACTTGACATGCCTTTGTAATATTCTTTTTGGTAGCCACTGCTGTTATAAGAGGACTTCATCTCCTACCAGAAAAACTCCGGTGAGTATGAAGACATAGCAGCTGCACCTTTTTATGAATTTACGGGAAGCAGCTCAGCCCACACAGTCGTCTATTCYTCCTTGCCTTGCCTGTTAGCCCTTCTTTTGGGTTCAAGTAGTGACAGTAGTACTTCCTCGATGCTTTCATCCTCATAGCACTTTGGGTGGTAATGTACATGTGTATTTGCCTTTGGGAGCCAGATGCAGAGGACAGGAAGGAGCAAACCCAGGCTTTTGCTGTTTTTTGTGGGACACTTAGGTCACCCTCATGTGCAGAGGGCCTCATGCTTCCACCACCACTGGCCATGGCCCTATTGCCATGCTGCAGATGGAGAAGAAAAACAGAGAGGGTCAGGAACTTTGCCAGAGTTAATTACTAGCTGATCTCAGATATAACTGAAGCAGTTTCTCACCTGTTGATTTAAGCATGTGAACAGCCATGAAGTGTGTTGGTAATGCCTTTGGATTGCCTGACTGATCGGTATTTTGTGTTGTTCAGAAGGGGAAGGGAGAGCAAATGTGATCTTCCCAYGGTCATGTTTCAGTAGATGGCAGGCTGCAAAATGATCATCTTGGCTGATCATCCATGGTGCTGAGGCTATGGGGAGATCATGTTTGATCCRCAGAGGCCAGAGCATGTCCAAGCCAGTTTGCAATAGCTAATCAGGCCTAAAGGTGACCTTCAGGGAGTGCCTGCCAGCCTGATTGTGTTATATTCAGTTCCCTCTCTGGGCTTCACAATCAGGTGACCAGATCTACACAAGATCTCCTCTTCTTCCAGCTCAAATCCTTCCTCTCTGTTGTGATGCTGGAAGGCAGGGCTGGAGGAAGAACCRGTTGCGCTGTATAGCTGGCTGTGTTTCTTTGTCACCAAACCGTGAATACTAGGAATGAGRTTAGGAAGAGGGGAACATTACTGGAAGTCTGAAAGATGAACAGACGTGATTATGGAAGTACTGTTTGATGCTCATTCCACTGTTCCTTCTGGTGTGGGTCCAACTGGAGCTATATGTCTGAGAGGGACACAGTTCCACTGGGAAACACGGCTGGGAGGGAATGGTGTGGGGAAGAGGCTGCAGGTTTTCTCTCCASGGTCTCCTCATTGTCTGTCCATAGCAAAATCCATTAGGAGATGCTGTCCCAGTTCTGAAAGCAAACTGCAAGCCCAGTGAGCAATTTGCCTTGAGCTGGTGAAAGCTTGCTTGTGTCCAAATGCTATGTTCTGGACACACTTATTGCCAAATATTTATACTATAAAGAAATAGGGCTTTTCAAAGCAGCAGGTGCTGTCAGCAGCATCTGGTACTTTTTTGGAAGAYAGTTATTTCTAAAAAGCATGCTCAAACAGAGACTCTCAACGTTCAGGGCACTGATTTTTGTTCTTTTCCAAGTGRTGGGACATATAATCTTAAAAGCAAGTGAAATAAAGGATAGGTGGAGGTGGGGGCAGTCAGAAAGGACTCAGTGAAATAGGTTTGATGGGTCTTGTGCATCAGTTTCTGTCCCAACTGACAAGTGCTACCATGTGGCGTGGCTATGTGAATGGCCTCCTGGCATGAGCCCTGGCCCCAACAGAGAGTTGTCACAGGGCCATTGCTGTGAGAGCTGGTGCAGRAGGACTGCAATGACCAACCCTGCCTGCCTGTACTGGGCAGCCCTGGCACATCCTGCCCAGCGGCTGTCCAGCTCGCCCTGCAGTGTGGATTAAAAGCCACATCTGAGGAGGTGCTGGTGCTTCTTGAATCCTGCTGAAAGCATCCTGGAGGGCTGGGAGAACAAAGAGCTTTCCTTTCCAGGGCCATTCTTGCACTGCAGAACTTGGGRGTCTAGCCCAGTGCAGTAAGCAGTGGGAGCAGAGGCAGGGTGGCTACGCTAGCCCAGGTGGCCTGTAGCCACTGCCACATAGACCTGATTCAGCCCTTTTAWTAAGACTCTGCCATGAATTTCCTGAGTGTTGTCTTTGCAGCCCTGCAGTATTCCTCAGGCCCTGTCTCAGCACTTTCCCCTCTCCCTTTCCCCACGCAGAGCAATTGCTTTCAGGCCTCGCTCTTGTGGATACTTTGAAGTTAGAGCTGCCCCTCTGCGCTCAGGCCTGAGGTGAGGGCATGCTGCACTGCTGACCTTGCTATAGTAAGCAGGGTCTTCTCATTCGTTTTTAAAATCCTTCTTCCTTTAACTAGCACACGAATGCTGCCTCATTTTAGATGCATCTGCTTGTGAGAAAGCTGTGAGGTCTGCTCAGGAGCAGAGGGCAGAGAAGCTCTTTTCTTCCACAAGCAGCCTGTGCCGCTAACCTCAGAGCAGGCAGAATAACCTCCGGCTGCCCCCAGTGCTGGGGAGGGGTGGAAAAGGAGTCATCTTGTGAAAGCAAAGAGCAACCTAAGCCTAGCAGCAATATAACCATGGCTGTGTACAGCTCCCCAAAACCAATAACCCTGCAGAGGAAAGGGAGGTATGCAGGACATATGAAGAGATGCATGAGCATTCCTGTGCAGGGCTGTTTCAGGCCAGCAGCGAGTATAGACACTGTCTGGTGTCCTGGACACCACTCCTGGACCCTAGTTTTTTTGGAAAGTGATGCAGCCATGATTGTGAGATGCTGCACCCCCAGCAGGGCTGAACCAGCCAGTGCAGCAGTGTGAGTAGGGGGAGATAGCATTTATCCTGCGTGTGATCTGCCCCAGGTAATGGGGAAGGGACAATATCCGTGCCCATACTGTCATGCAGCATGGCCATGTCACCCAGCACTGACCCTGAGTGCACTGCCAGAGCACCAAAGAGCTTAATACTGCAGAGGCTTTTGCACCTCTCCCTGGCCTTTTCCTTCCTCTAGCTGAAGTGGAAATGGATACAGAAGTGCAAGCCTGCTTCTGCTCTTGTCATCTCTGCAGCAGTGAATGTTATAAGACTGTTAGGTCCTGCCTGGCAGCCAGCAGACCCGGGCTCAGAATCTGGGGCACCACAGGGACCTGGCAAGGGAAAGCCATTGCTTTTCTCTCAGTCTGAGCTGCAAGAGCCACTGGAGCTGCCAGGCCAAGAGGCAAGTGTGTCACCTTCTAACAGTGTGGGGTTTCTGCTGTTCCTGGCTAGGTGAATACAGCCATGCATGAGGCCAAGCTGATGGAGGAGTGTGATGAGCTTATGGAGATCATCCGCCAGCGCAAACAAGTCATCGCCGTCAAGATCAAAGAGACCAAGGTAAGGAAGGCCAGCTCAGGATTTCAGAAGAAGTAAGGGGTGAATGCCTGATGCAGTGGGGGAGGCATGAGTGCACGAGGGCCTGTCTGCATCCCCAGCTGCAGTGAGCTGACCTCCTGTGCCATGGGCCAACTGCTGCTGCCTCGCAGGCTCTGTCCCTCTTCTGCAGGCACATCACAGCAATTCAGCAGCCTGGAATGCTGGAATGTGACAGCAACACGCAAAGGGCATTACTGTACAGTGAGTGTTGCCTTTCTACTGAAAGAATTGTTTTGGACAGCCATCACACACCTTCCTCTCCCTGCAATGAGTGCAGGTAGTGGGTGTGAGTCCAGGTATCCCTCACTGTTGCTGTCCCCAAGGCTCCTCTGCTGAGGACACATCCATATTAGAAAGGTCATGGCTAGAGGAGGGAAAGCGTGTTGATTAGCATGATAAATTGATGCAGTTGCTTGCATTAGTCCAGACAGCTTCCTCAGGGGTTTTATAACACTGTGATGTTAATATAATAATGTTGAATTAATATTGAAAGGCCATCTTAGTCCTTCGCTGCAGATAAAGTCGCATGTTCTGCATTGCAGTTTAGCCTTAGGCAAGTTGGCTTTTCTGGAGTTTTGAGGTGTTTGGACTTTTTATCCAGCAGTTCCAGGGGTCCTAGCTTTTCACATTTGTTTCCTTTCCGTGGGTAGAGGCTCAAACGATCATCTGTGCTTCTTAAATTAAAGCATATGCTAAGTCCAAGTGAGTTCAGTTGCTGTTAGTGGTGCTGGTACTTCAACCTTTCACTCTGTTATTGTAGAGTCTCCTTCCTACTGTAAAGCGTGACTCCATCTCTGTCCAAATGGCTCCAATGGGAGTTTATAGTACGTGAGCACAAGCTGTTTTTCTTTCTCATCGAGCTTGAATATACGCTCAACTCCAGCCAAATGAATCCATCCCAGCACCAACATTAAGTCAGAGAGCTCTTCCTACTTGGAATGTCGTCACCCAAAATATAGACTTTTTGTGCAGGCAAGGGGTTGGAAGTGGGTTATGCTATGTGCATGCGTGGGAGAGATACCCAGTGTACCCGCTCCAATTCCTGCACCCTCAGTAGGAGTAACAGCTTTAACTTGTGTGTGTTTTTAGCCTAGCCACTTAAGAAAGCGTACCTTACGTAACGGTGCCGTCTGCTGGTACATCTGCCTGTCTGCTTCTCGGTTCCCACCCTCTCCCCTTAACATCTTTTGACCCTGTTGTCCAATTTCAGCCACACTTGGCAGAGGGCTAAAAGTCTCAAAGATGTTATTTTACTACAGATTTCATGAGAATTATCAGCTGGATAGAGGAGAGAGGCCCTGATCAGTGCCCAACAATGGAAGGAGATGCAGAGCTCAGTGGCTTACAAATTCACAGGATGTGAGCCAGTAAGCTTGTGACCATGCAGCTACAAGCCCAGCATCTAGCCTGGAGAAGGATGTTGGGAATGTGGAAGGAAGCTAGAAGTACCAGGGAGAAGAATGGCAGATGGGGGAGATCAGGGGATGCAGGACAGAGTCCTTAGGACTCATTAATCCCAATAGTTGGGGAACCATTTGTTGGCTTTGCAACATAAGCTAGTGCAAAAGGGCAGTGAATGATATTCAGAAGTGCAGCTGCACCAAACCTTTGGAGACTCACCTTCCAAGACATGATAGCACTGGCATGGTAAGGCTCAGAGCTGGTGCTGCATGCCATCCACTGACCCAGCACCTCCAGGGAAGCAAAGCAAAAACTGCGCTGCTCCTGCAAGCTTCCTAATTGCTGTCCCCACTCACCTCCAAAATGCCCAGGGCTGCTGAGTAAAAGTCCTGGTCTTTTTCTGCCAACATGCAAATTGCTTTGCAGGAGCTGCTCCTTAGTAAGTTGCCTGGAAATGGAAATGAGCTTTTTTGCTAGTGAAATTGGACTGGAGATGAAAGTGTGCCGCTTTGCAGCACTGTAATGAAACCCATGCTGCCATAGCTGGCAATGCTGAGGCTGAAGGAAACGCAGCTCAGTGGCAGGCTGTTTGCAGGCCAGTCTGTGTTTTGGTCTCAGCTGTTCAGAAATAATGCAGGGAATGAGACATCTGGAGAACTGTCGAGGAGACAGACTTTCTCCATCCTCTCAGCAGCGTAACACCTATGAGAATGAACTCTATGATTCCAAGTGTGAATGGGAAGCAGCCTTTCCTAGGAGCTCCAGCCTCAAACATTTGACAAWATAAAAAGCCAAAAAAGGAGGAAGTACTGGAGACTGCAGATATTTTAAAGCACTCAGACTGCAAAGTGAGAAACAGTGCATTTCTGGTGAGTTGCCATTTAGTTTTCCATTTGTTCTATGCTGTTTTCCTGACAAATGGCCAAACGTATGGTGCATGTCACTGCATTGAACAGCTTGATCGCAGTGGCACATGGCTTTGGAAAGAGTGGCATCCCTGAGCCTGGGAAGARAAGTCACTGCAGAGGCAAAAATGTCAGGCCAGCAGTTCATTCCCAGCCAGAGCTAAACTCTGCAGGCATTGCTTACGTTAGAGTTCAGCGCTAAAACAACATTCCCCTTTCACAACAGCAGCTTTGAAGGCTGGCACAGCTTGGGGTTTCTTTGAGTTAGATTTCAAACCCAATAACCTGAATAGATTTCAAACAACTCAGTTGGAACAAAGCCAGCCCTCCAGGCTAGGTTCTGCTCTCACATKGGTTTAATCCTACCGATACCCACCTGCTTCCCTGCTCACCAATAGTGGGAGAGCAAACGGGGTCGAGAGGATGCCCCTCTGCCTCTTGGTGCCACAGAAAATGCTCACACTGCAAATGAGCCTCTCTCTTTCTCTCTCATTTATAGACAAAAATATATTGGGTATCCAGATGGAAATAGTGCATGAGCTTGTCCATCTCAGAAAGAGGAGAGGGAAGGACCATGACTATGTTTCTCTGTAGAATGGAGCTCTGAACCTGGGTGATAACGGGGAAGACAGAATATTGTGATGTTCACCTGTGTAGTGGACCACAAAGTGGGAACTTGATCTCTGCTCCTCTTTCCATACCCTCTGCCAACATGGAATTTACACATTGCCACATCAGACACCTTAGAGGAAGGATGGCATTGTAAGATTTAATTAGAATGAACACCCAGAGAGGCCGTATGGAGAGTAAGAATACAGTGCATAGGTATGCAATGGACATAACAGTGCCTTGCAGTTCTGGGAGGAATTAGGTGCTCCATACCATGTCTGTGTCACCTGATTTAGCAGAAGGCAGAAGGAGAATGCTGTGAGGCTGAGGCTTGGGAGGGAGCAGGAGCAGCAGCCTGAATTTATGCTCAGTCAATGATGGGAGGAACAAGATGCCAGAAGAGGAGTCAATGAGGGGCTGCAGCTCACAGGAGGAGTTAGCAAATCCTCCACACTCCTGGACAAGGCATCTCCAGGGACTAGACTGGGAATGCTSGGCGCTTTGACATAAGGAAGCTGTGTACAGCCTGTATGCGTCTTGTATTCCAATAATCCTAGGAAAAAGCTCTTCCTGGATGTATCACATATGTCTTTGGAAACCTACCAAATGCTGGATGCTGGAGAGTACACGTGCAGCACCTGGCTCWGAGTACAGATATGCCCAGCCTGCCACACATGGTGGTGCTCAGATATATGTTKTGCTGTGGCTTGGATACCATCACTGATCAAATGAGCCCGTGCAGTGCCCCAGTGAGATGGGAGTTGCTGCTGCTCATCTGTAGTGAACATGGTACCAAGGCAGTGGAAATATATGGGAAAGAACCAGGAAATAGAGAAAATCACTGGGGAGGATGAGAGAGGAGGAACAGTAGAAAAGCAGGTAGCTGTGCTGCCTTGAAGAGCACTCTGCTACAGCTTGGATCTGCCCTGCAGGTGCCAGCACCCGTGCCACCCACTCGTGGCACTAGCAGGTGCTGGAGTCACAGCCCAGCTCTGCTGGGTACAGGCCAGGGCATCTGCACCAATTTAAGCCRCAGCAGAGACTTTGTCTTTGATTAATGCATCCTCACTACCATCTCTGGTCATTCCTGGGATGTGGCCAAGGAAACGTGGTCTCCCTGTGCACAACTGGGTCCTAGGACTGTTCATATTGAGAGCAGGGGTTCTCCCTGTTTTTTCCCACCTGTAGCTAATTGCTGTTTTAAGGCTCCTGTAGTTCTTTCTTGAAACAAAAATCTGTTTGTTTCTCTTCGTTAGCCTCTCTTTGGTAATTTTTCTGATCAGTTTGGTCATCAAATGAACCATCCATCAGCCCATTAAGTCCCAGCAGGAGACTCACTTCCTTGTGTAAATAGTCGTTTTGAGTTCTGAASGGCTGCTGCTAGCTAAGATGAGCCTGCATTTCCCACTCAGTGCCTCTGCTGGCACTTCCTCCCATTACAGATGCCCTGGGGGGAGGCACGACAACCCTTTCTGTGGTGTTACTCATCAGCATGCTGGGCCTGTCTTTGTGAAGCTAGTAATTCCCTATTAGCAGTACCCCAGTTTCAGAAGATACTATTGCCCCCTACTAATATCTGGAGTTGTCTCTTTGACCATTTACTTATCAAACATAGCTATTAATAGCCATATCACAACAATATGATCACAGGTTACAATAAATCAGAAGCTRTAATTGGTATAATACTCTTTGCCTTTCCCATCCAGCAAAACATTTCTGCTAATCTTCTGTACTTACCTTTAGCCAAGGGCAGAATCCAGCTGGCTGTCAGCTTCTTACTATTTTCTGTAGTTGGTCTATGACACTTGTACGTCTTCCTGGTTCCCCTTCTTGCCTGTCATTTATCCAAACTGACATCCTCTTGCTCTCTGATAATTTTGTTCAAAGCTATGCTCCGATGCACTGTAAACTAGGAAGCGAGAAAGACATGAGAGGYAAATGGCAGTAGGTATGGAATGACCCACACCATCATTTTAGATTCTGTATCCCTGGCTTTATTCATCTGTATCTTATCCAATAAGCCAGCTGAGTCCTCTGCTCTTTGGATGGCTGCTTCAAGTCTTCGCTGCCCATCACACCTGCCCTGAATAGTGCTGTGCTAATTGCAGTCCCAGGTTTGCAGCGGGATGATCAGAGGTGTTCATTCCAGCTGCGAGGAACCCTGGGCTCCRTGCCCCATGGAGACGGAAATCCCAGTGCACGGGAGCCAGCATGTATTTCTGAGAARGGACTTTTGGCGACCCCAGCTTTTCCAGGCTCGAAATTCAGCCCCTGAAATGATGGAATTGAATGAAAAATCATGGGATTGTCAAAAGTAATCAGTGAAAGAGTCTTTTCAAGGGTTTCTTGTTTCTGAGCCTCATCAGGTCACGTTCTTACGCTTTTTTGCTGCAACAAGGAGAGAACTGAAGCAGATAAAGAAAATGACAGCAGACTTTCTGATGCAATCACTTCACTGCAGGATCTGTGACTTTAAAAATAATGCATGAGAAAGTGGTGAGCCTCTGGCAGTGCTGACACATTAGTTATGGTATGGGATGCATCTCCACATGGATGTTCTTCTTAGAGGCGAGAAGGGTAGCAGGGCAGCTTTGGTACAATTACATTCATTTCAATTCTCAGCAAGGAGCAGATGCAGGATCACAGGTCATCAGAGCTCTCTGCCCTCCTTTCCTGGGAAGAAACAAGGAGAGTTAATATTTAGGAACAATTTTTACGTACTTAAGGGAAATGTACCCGCACTGTCTTAGGTCTTTGAGGGGCCAGTGGCTTCCCCAAGAAAAAGACTGGATATTTGGTCACACCACTAAAAGCCTTATACATTTCTCAAAAACCCATGAGCTCTGAAGACCTGCCCTTTAGCAAAGTCAGGTTTGTAGTCCTAATTGCAGAAAAGCCCAACAGGGCACACAGCACCTGGCTGCTGCAGCCTGAACACTTGGCAGAGAAGAAGACACAGGACTCTGGGGACAGTGTGTGTTACAGCGAGCAGTGTAACCTCTGCCCTGTATGTTTCTCTCCCAGAAGGGCTTTGCTGGGTGGCCTGGCCTCTGCGAGGGTTGCAATCCCCCTCGGCTCCAGCATGTCCAGTGACGCTTGGTCTCAGTGATGCAGCACAACGTGTGCCAGCTCAGCCCTTCCACAGCAGCACTTGAACCATGGAGAAGGTTCTGCAGGGCTGGCCTAGGGCAGTTGGCTCACTGCTGCTCTCACCTCCTCACTGTCAAAGTCAGGGGATTAAATATGAAGACAAGACAAGGGCATGGTGGATTTTAAAGCGAGGTTAACACCAGTGCGCCTGCAGGGCTACCTCAAGCGGAGCTTACAGAGCAGCAAGCCTCTCTGGTCATGGTGGACCATATCATTAGCATCCTATGTTTTCTCTTTCAAATGCACCATTGCAAGCAGAGGTTTTCCCATATGCCTTGGACCTAACCTACACCCTCTGTCACTGTTCTCTTTATGCTCTATCAGTGCATCCAACTTGTGACCCACAGCTCCGCACTTCCACATTTCCTGAAATGGTCATGTTTGGGATCATATCACTGAGTTTATGCATGCTCATGTGCCTGGAAGAACAAAGTTTTGATGGTAGGCAGGTTCTGGCTGCAGAGATGTCCTCTGTGCAGAGGTAGCTGGTAAGGTGGAAAGGCTCTTGAGGCTGGGCACAGAGCCTCGGAGTCCTTGCCAATCTGCAGTGGGATTTGGAGCCTCTTACCATAAAAGACATGTGCTGCATCTGTCCCACAAGCCAACTAGAACTGGCTTTAGGCAAACTGACTGCGCAGCCCACATCTCAACTCTGATGAGCTGCTGAGCCTTTATCCAAGGGTGCAGACATAATTAGCACCTGGAACAAGCTAGCTTAGGTACATGCAAGAACACCTTTACCTGCCCAAGAGCACCACAGAGGGCTGTGCATGGCAGCAGTAGAGTAAAATAAGGTTTAGCAGGAAGGCCACGGGAGTATATTGGGTATGTGGCAGCTTGTGGGGTCCTGAAAGGAGCATTTATGAATTCACAGTGCATTTTCTACTGCTGTAATTCAAACTACATGCAAGAATAAGTCAACAGTGAGTCACAGCCCATGACTTTTTGCTGTAATAGAAGCAGGCACAAGTCTGTTATTGATAATGAGGTTACTTCAGCCCTCAGTAATGGTAACAAATCTGGCATAAATCAAAGTGTCATATGGCATAACAAGCGCTACCTGTTTCATCTGATCCTGCTCCCATTCACCCCTGCCAGCAGCACACGAGCTCTGTGTGTGCATGTGTCTGAGCATCTGGGAGTTGTCAGAACACCATGGGGGGAGCAGAGCTATTAAACCGCAGAGACTTGCTCTCTTGCCTCCTTCCCTCTTCCTGCTCCACTCTTCATGTTTCTCTGCAGCTGTCCAGCATCTTCTATATTTGCTGTACTCTGCTGCTGCCTCTCTCATCTGCTGGGAGCCACATGACATGGCCAGAGCTAACATGGCATGGTCATCCCAATCCACGATCTTCTGCGCAGCTGCACCTGGTGCCAGAGGTGATGGAACAGGAGCACGAGAGAGACAGCAGCCCAGAGTCACACCAATGGGCTTCAGAGGGGGACCCAAGTGTGGAAATGGAGGACCCCCCCCCAAAGAATTAGGAGAAGGAGCACTGGCTATGGGCAGCAAATCTGATGTGGCATAAGTGCCAGGGTCCAGCAGATGTGTCTGGCAGATGGATGGAGCTAGCAGGGTACCAGAGGCTCTACAGGTGATGGCAGTCCTCCTCATCTCACTGATAGGCCCCTAATGATCTCTTCCCTGATGCTGGCAACACAGTGGGCCATTCCCAGGGGCACATAACCATGGGTGCAATTAGTCAGCTCAGATCTGGGCTACCAGCCCCTGAGCAAGAGATTACAGCAGGAAGAACACATATCTTGTCAGCTGGGTTTTACTCATTCTCACCAGTGACATCCTCTCTCCACCATCCCTTATTGCTTTGGGAGAGCAAGGGGGACAGGTGAAGGGACAGGTTGAAGATACACTTAGCTGTGAGGTCCTATCTGTGCAAACCCATTGACCTTGGAAACTGAATGAGTGTGAGTGGCTGAGACTCAATGAAGATTAGGCTGAGATGCCAGGAGCCTCAGGAGAGCAACCTGAAGAGATGGCGCCTGTCACTTGCCAGATGGGCTCATGATGGTCCCTTGCTCTGCATGGAGCCCAAGCCTTGTACTAGTGTCTGAGCCTTGGTATTGGGTCAAAGTGTGTCCCTTTCCCTTAGGATACAGAGAACTTCATACCTTGACCCTAGCTGTGACTGACTGTCATTTCCAACCAAAGTCTGACTTCACGTCAGTTTATTGAGGACCATGTTTCAGCTCCGCTTGACTCAAGGTATTGTTTGGAGGGTTGCCCAGGTGTCTTAACCTATCACATAATTTACCATGAGTTCTCCTTTTACTGCAGCCTGGCGAGCTGCTTCAAGGGCTGCCCAGTGCTGAAATGATGAGGGCTGGCACATGAATATTCCTCTGTGAACCTGTACAATACCATCAGTGGCACCCAGGTGTGTCTCAGGATGCATGCAAACCCTTTGGTGTATGCAGAGGGGTACATAGTTGTGGATTTTTCTTGGCTTGAGATGCTCGGAGTTCATTCATTGGCTTTTATCCCTTGGTTCAATCTATTCTGAGCTCCTGCAAAAGTGCTGAGGGAGCTGCTCAGACTGGGAGCTGATGGAAAGAAGCCTGGTCCCCTAGACCAATGCAAGGGAGAGCAGAGATGTGGTGTCAGGAAGGGGATTAGCATGATATTTAATTGTAAAAGCACTGACAGCGCTGACACCTTGAAAGAGCAGCTCAAGTATTCTCCCTGTCAGCTCTGAAAGCTCTTGCTCTTGTTTCTTGTCAGATTTTCAAACTGTGGACGGGGGTTTCAGATTGACAGTGTGCTCCAGGGCAGTGGCRGTGAGCGAGGAGCTGCCAAATGAGAAGCTTTGGGAGCCGCTGTCATGGGGGCTTTACAAGGCTCGCAAAATGCCCTAGTCTCTAGTTAAAAAAGGAAACAGGGAAATAGTCTCAGGGTGTGAAAATTCAGCTGGGAGGGGAGAACTGCTGGGCAGGAGCAGATGGGAGGAAGGCAGGCAGTGTGCRTCTGTGCCCAGACACCTCCAAGCAGCTCTACGTGCACCGGGGCAGTGAGAGGTAGGGCTGGCAGGGGACTGTAATGCAGAGGCCGCGTGGCTGGTGGGCAGCCCTTGCGTCGAGGAGGGAGCAGGGGAGGGCTGGTGTACATAGGCTTGCGAGTGAGGACTGCAAGATGCCAGTTGCTCCCATTGGAGATGTGCTGGAAGAATTGCATGTGCATGTGGTAGTATAGGCCAGAGACAGCAAGTGTAAGACTCTGTCATTTCACTCTTGCAGAATGAGTCCAGCACAATGCTTGGTTGCAGGTGTCTTCTAAATAAGCTAAAAGGCATGCTGTCTCGCTGACTGATCCCTCCTACACACACTCCTGGAGGGTTATCATCTGTTTAATTTTAAAATACATTTGTGCRATGCCTTTCAGGAGAGTCTAATGTGTGGTACAGCTGAAGAATACAAGGCAGATGTCCAAAGTAGGATTTATTATTTCTGAACCTGCTGTTTCAAATATTCCCAGTTCCATCTTCTGAAAGATGCTTTCTCCTCCTTTAGGTATCTGGACGGTTCTTCACTACATACACAAACACAGTGGTGAATCAAGGAACAGGGCACAGGGAATTTATATTTCGTTAGCAATTACCAAGTTGCCCTGTCTCAAGATGGTTTTCCAGATACAGAATAGCTTCCAGTGTGGTCCTTAACGCAATTCCCTTTGTGCTCATACCCTTCCTTGTGTGTCTTTACTGGTGCYAGAGTAGGACCCAGGAGTGTCCACTGAATCAAAATACTGTCTCTGGCTCCAGCTAAGCATCAGCAGCAAGAACAATGGTACGGCGTGTTCTAAACACATGGTATTGATCTCAGCACCTTCAGCTCAAGGCTTTCTTAAATTCCCCTGTGCTCCTAACGAGGAAATGTGTGTTGGCTCCAGGCTCCTCTGTAAAGTCCCTTTTTCCCAGTGGCCTTGTCTGCTCCTGGCTCGTGTTTGAGTTTTCCCATTTCCAGTGTGAAGTTGTCTAGTTTTTGACAACTCCCCATTGCTTCTGAATTTTATTCAGTTCTTTTACTGTCCTTTTACCCTCTGCTTGGTATCTTCTGCTTCCTAGCTACTGAAAAGGGAGGGATTCTGGCAGGGTTTGAGAGCTACGTTGTGATCGAATTTAAATTGGTGCAGCCTGATGTGAAATCAGTGCCAAACTGGCTACATGTATGTGTATGCATTCACATAGAGAAGGGAGGGAAAGAAAGGGATCCAGTGATTATTTTGTTGTTGGAGCCATAGACCTTAATTSAGGAGACCCTACAAAGCATGACAGCTCTCTTGTGTTGTGGAACCATTGCAATTGGTGAGCGACACCTGGAACAATCTGGGGCTTGTGTTTGCTGCTGGAAAGGAGCTAYGCTAAGGAAAAAGCATCTCTAAAGCTGTGCATTTCTCTTTCTTACAAAACAGCAGGAGTAGCTTGATTGCTTGATTCTGTTTTCAGTAGGGGATGTGGCGGCAGTGCTTCTGTGTAGTACAAGAATAAGAGTTTCTCTTTAAACTTATCTATAAATCTGACTTTCATTCATCTTTGCCCTAGCTGCCTGGAGGATTTAGGAGTTTTGGGGGAGCAGCAGTTAGCTGAGTCATGTTCTAAGAGGACTTTCACCTAAGTACCCTTCTGAACTTGTTYCCTAGTTGTTCAGCACCATGTTCCCCTGTGTATRGSCATGGAGATTTAGCCTAAGAAATACATTTGTTCTGGTTTCTTTGCTTACCTCACAGCTGCTGAGCTCCATTATTTTGCAGAAGAGAGAGAGAGAGATGCCATCAAATGCATCGTCCGTGTTTATTCCTTTATGGCTTGTTCAACATTGTCTTAAGCCATCAATGAATATCTTTCAAGGAGTCTTGTGGAGAGAGAACTGAAGATGCAGGCATAGTTTCTCTGGCATCACTTCATCTCCCATTTACTATGCTGGCTGGATCACATCTGAGTTTCCACTAGATGCAGCAAGAACAGTGAGGCTGTCAAAAGCAGAGGAGGCCCTGTATCCCTGCCCCGAACACTAGTCTGTGCAGGACTCAYGTGAAACTTGTGTGGAATGGAGCAGAGCCTGTTCCTGCCACATGCCTTGTTTTTAGATGCAAGTTTGTGTCTGGGCTTGCTTTTTAGCTCAGTGGTAGTACTTCCCTGTGTCGCAGGTAACTCACCCATCCCATCTTATTGGAGCCCATAACTGCAGAATGATCTGTGGTGGGAAAGGTGACATTTTCCAGCAACAAGTCTGAGCTCTACTGTTGCTGAGCAATGCCAAACAAGTGTGAAATTTCTTTGCATTGTGCTGAATTATTTTGTAAGAGTGCTTCTCTCCTGGCCACATCTKCAAGGAGCCAGCCCGGATGTGCTGAGGGAGAGGAAGGCATAGTGCAAATAAGACTGTGAGCATTTGTGTAGGAAGAGTAAAGAGAAGACGCATTGTTCTGCTSTTTTGATCACATGTGGGACCTTTAGAATAGCACAGAGACTTTCCCCKGTGGCTTTGCCATCTGTAATCAAAAATTAACATGGAAAGTGTGTTGATGCTCTCCCTTTCCCTCCAAAGCCCTTGGAGACATTTCCATGTGATTTCTCCACTTCTCACTTCCACTGAGCAGCTACTGAGGTAGGATGAGGGTTTCTCCTTTGCTTTTCAARCTCTGCATGTTATGTGCCCTGGGGCTGGCTTAGCAAGCACGCCAGCTTCACTGTCCACCCCAGCCTAAACAAGACAGCTCGAGCCAGCTGATTCRTGGGCAAGACTCCCAGGGCTCCTTGCAAATCTTCTCTGACTGCTGATTTCTGAGTATTTTCATTTYCTTCTGCTCCTCTCTCAGGTGATGAAGCTGAGGAAGTTGGCCCAGCAGGTCGCTAACTGCCGGCAGTGTCTCGAGCGCTCAACAGTCCTCATAAATCAAGCAGAGCATATCCTGAAAGAGAATGACCACGCGCGATTCCTGCAGACAGCCAGGAATGTGGCGGAGAGGTGCGTTCACAATGTAGCGGTAATTAGCAAGTTTGATTGTGGTTGGTGTCTGGGAAATTGGTGACAGCACTTCTTGGCCCAGCAGTAAGGGGTTGTCCTCTGAATACAGCACCCTGCTCCCTCAGAGACTGGTCTGCCCAGGGAGTACTCCATCATCCCCACCTATTTTGCATAAGTCTAAATGGCTACAGCTTTCCTGCATGTTGCACCCAGCCACTGCTGGGGAAAGGATGCGCTTGTTGGCCTCTCTGTATCACTCATGATATACAGCATACTTTCTCCAAGCATCATATTGCTGCCGAGCTGAATAGCCTACTATGTGGTGTGGTGCAGTCAGCAAACAAGACTAGAACAACAAGAATTTAAGAAATATCTGTGAAAGTGAGCTGGCCGAAAACAGCCAGAATACAGGGCCAAGTGAAACATTCAATGGTTTAGGTGGGATTCACTAACTAAGTAGTAACTGATCTCAGATGATCTCTCAGGAACTCCTGACTTAGTACCATGAATTGCTGTAGGGTGAGTCCAGGAGCAAGGAAGGGTGGAGGAAGATCTTGTACCCGAGGCACTTAGTGATTCAGATCTACAGCAGTGTGCCCAGTGGGGTGTTGCCCCTAGACAGGGCTTGAGAAGGTTCTCTGTCATTCAGACTAGAGCTGGTCAGAGCACCCTTAATACACTTAAAATGCATGTAGGTGGGTAGGGGCTGTTGGGGTCACACCATCATAGTGTGAATAATATTACAGCAGTAGGAAAGGTTAGCAAAAAATGTCTGCATCACAGACCCAGTCTGAACCTCCTCATGCCGTAGCCTGGAATGGGGRATATCATGGCAGGGCCTAATGAAGTTGACCGTCTAGGGTGCACCAGGGCAAATGTTGGTCCCTGGGCTGAAGGACTCAGAGAAATCCTGACGTGAAGAGAGCTCAAGAGTCTTCAGCCCCACTGCACGCTCGCAGCAGGGCTGTCATCAGCACCATGCCACCCTCCTGGGGAAGGAGCTTTTCCTWATGCCCTATGGGACTCCCACAGCACAGCTTGTAGCGTCACCCTTCAGTCTAATGCCTTACACCACCAAGAGGCATTTGGCTCTGTCAAGTCTGCCCCTGCCCTTCAAGCAGCTATCGCTGYTGCCAGGTCCCCCTTCACATCCTCTCTGCCCACCCATCTCCTCCACTGCTCCTCATGGATCCATRCTCCCAGCTCCTCCCGATTTTGGCAGCCTCTGATAAACTGTGTTTTTTATAAGCCTATAGAGTGATCCTTGATTATTTCAGCGAACAAAGGGGAACGATTTTGTCATTAGTGACACAAGACAAACTAGCCTTGTAGCCCCATTTCTGGGCAGTTGTCGCTCCGGTTCTCCTGTGAAGCTCTCCCAGCTAGATAATGTGACGTGGAGTGTTTGTGGTGTGTTATGTCACTGCAAGGCAGTTTGCACCTTTTTAATCACTCATCTCACTGCTCTTGGGAGTCAGGAGCAATGTGTACCCTGATGTATATTGATGGTCTCTTCTTTTCTTTCAGGGTCGCCATGGCAACTGCATCCTCTCAAGTTCTGATACCCGATATCAATTTTAATGATGCCTTTGAAAACTTTGCTTTAGATTTTTCCAGAGAGAAGAAGCTGCTGGAGGGACTGGATTATCTAACAGGTGTGTGCACAGACTCACTCCCTACCGTGCGCATCACACTTCATTCCCTGCACATTGCTGAGGGCTGGAAAGGATATTTTAAAGCAAACTAAATTACCAGTCATTCTCCCCTGTTAAACTTCTGTGGGACACAGTGCCATGGCAGCTCTCAGCCAGTGCAGAGGCTTCCATGCCATCAGCAGAGCAGTCCTTCCAGAGCAGAAACACCTTCCACTCCTCAGGGTGCACAGCATCTCCACTCCCCTCTGTGTGTCACRGAGCACCATGGCTTTTCTAGAAGTAAGATGGAAAAGTTCAGGAAGCAGGTCAAAAATTATGAGCTCTACAACTGACAGAGGAGGCTGATGCCCATARAGAAAAAGTGTGGGGAGATCTAGGAAGGGAAAGGTGAATTAACCAATTACTTTACTTTTTATGCAACATGTCTTTTACTGTTTCTCCTTAGCTGCACCTTTTTATGGGGCTCTTTATGTTGATTTACAAACTCCTGGGGGCAGAGCCTTTGCTGGAACAAAAGAGACATGCAGATTGCAGTTGGGTCTCTTGGTGCTGCCATAATACCCATAGCAAGGAATAATAGTTACAGGCTGCATACCAGTAAGGACTAGGAAGGGCTGTTCATGCACTCATGTATCCAGCTGGAGTGAGGTGATGTGCTGGTAGGAGCAGCACTGCTGCCCAGATCAAGAATAGGAGCCTGCTTGTTTATGATGCTGTCTTCTGTAAAATCAAAGGAAGGAACAAAAGCTCTAAGAAGACTAGGCATCATTACTTACATAAATATGATTTTCTTCATGTTTATGCAGGTAAGCTTGGAATGAATGATAAATGAAAAAATGTCAGCTCTATCCAGAACRTGTATTGGACAAAATATTTATTCCAAAATTAGTGCCAGGAAGTAGTTTGATTTTAAGAGATTACTCAATTTGTTTTGAGCTTGAGGTGTCAGACTTCACAGTGACAACAGCAATAACATACTCCCCTGTTCTGGCACTCTTGGAAACACACTGTCCCTCAACATTTGCCACTTAGCCCAACTAAAAATTTTAGTGAAGTGGGAAACTCAGCATAACATAAAAAGAGACAGCTGTTTGTGTCATGAGAGACCTGCTCCCAGCTCACTGAGCCCATCTTTATTATTATGGGAGCAAAAAAAAAAAAATATATATATATATATATATATATATATATATAAAACCTTACTAAACTGTGTTACCTGTGATCTCCTGCAGCGCCTAACCCTCCATCTGTTCGAGAGGAACTTTGCACCGCGTCCCATGACACGATTACAGTTCACTGGATCTCGGAGGATGAGTTCAGTGTCAGCTCCTATGAGCTCCAGTACACCATCTTCACTGGCCAAGCCAACTTCATCAGTAAGTTGCTGCACACTAGCTCTTTCTGGGAAACCACAGTCCAGTCTGGGAAGAAAGAGGTCCTTGATTAGACATGAAGAAGTGAAGGCATTTCAATTCCAGCAGCTGAGGGCTGCTCTCATCGCCGCATCTTGCAGGAGCCGTGGCTCACTGGCAAGAGGATGGGAGGGTTCCAGAYAGGGAGATGCACTGACCACCATGGTCCCTCTGCCCTGCTGCAGCCCCTGGTTGCAGTGTTCCACCACTCTCAAGGAGGGAAAACTTTTCCATATGTCTAATAGGATTTTCATCTGCCACAACTTGTGCTGCTGCCCCATGTCCTGTCCCCAGGCACCTCTGCCAACACTCTGGGAACGATGAGGGCTCTCAGTGATTTGTGTGCATTAGTACCTAATAATTTAGGAAGTGCTATGGTCAAATAGCAACGAATTACCTACTGAGGTTGTAGCATCCAAATTCTCTGGGAGGGTCTGGGCTTTATGGGACCTRTCTTGTTCAGCATACTTTCTCTCTGATTTCACTTCATGCTCTGATGCCATGTTATGTAACAGGAGAGCTTTAAAAGAGCCCTGCAGGGCTGAACCAGCCCCCAGGCCTGCCATGAAATCAAGACCATAACCTCTTAAATGCATAGTCCATCCTGGATATTTGTTACCRTCTAGCCAGGCAGGACATTTTCAACCTCAATAGGTCTGTCCCACCCAAAATATTTCCTCCTGAACACATCTGATGTGCTTTAGACATTGAGCAGAGATGCCCTTTGCAGGACCTGGACACATATTGTCACAGATACAAGTTACTGGAGCAAGAGCTGGGCTTTTTAGTACGAGAAATATTTTAACGGTACATTTAACAGCTGGCTCCACTGTCTTGGAAGGGAGGTAACTGGATCCAGAGACTTTCTCCCAAGTTATGGTTGGTTATTTGCAAGGCACCTCCAGAGGCGTGATGGGTATTCAAACAGAGCATACAGGAGAAAGAAAGCTTGTGATTATAATAACTTCAGAGAGACACAATCTTCCCTAATCCTGATGTTTGAGTAGGGTGGATRATAGAAAGAATAAAGAAAAAACAGAAAAGAAAAGAAGGAGGTGCAGGGAATGGCTTATTACAAGTTAGAGGAAGGTAGAACTGTTCTGGGAGAGTGTCGTTTTATCTTGGGAATGCTGTTCTAAGGATCAGGAGCTTAATAGCAAAAGTTGTCCTTAGCCCTTAGCACAGGGCAGAGGCTGGTGCTGGGAAGCACGTGGCTACTGGCACAAATCTAGTCCACATCCAAAAGCCATGAATTACTCTGAGAAACGACCTGGAGAAGTCTCAGCCTCRTGTCCTTGAGCCCAATATTGCTGCCAGGCCACGTGCCCTTCATGAGCACAGCTAGCAGAGGACATCAAGCCTGCCATTCAGGGACTTCAGCGAAGGCTAAAGCCCAGACAAGCCATGCAAAATGGATGCCTTCCTCCAAGGGCATCACAGGCCATGTTGGGGGGGGGGTTACTTTACTGTTGCTCATCAGACTCACCTTGGTCTTCAGTAGAAGAGTCTGTGCCCCATAGCAAAGAGGAACCAGGAATATTTCTGGCAGCTGCTCTCAGTACTCTGCTGTGCTGGGCCAAACACAATCTGACAATACAAAACAGCATCAGGCAAGGCAAATCTGAGCTGTCTGCTGTTCTGATCAGGCTTGGCGTGTAGCCACTCTGATGTTTAAAGTGATTGTACCTAGCATTTCAAAGTTGTACATTGACATTAGGGCTGGAGTTCTGTTCTAATATTAGCTAGGCAGAATTCAGCAGATCCTGAATCAGCTGAAGGATTGAACATAAAACGAGCCATAATTSCCTGGGGATTCAAACTTAACAAATATGCCAAATGTCTATTTAATTTCCTCCCCCCAACATCAGCGAAAATGATCAAAACAGGCCGAGGCTCTGATCTTCTTAACGCCATTGATTATCGTAAAGGAGAGCTGATGAACTGCAGGTTTAAAAAGCCAGGGCTCAAAACTGTGGCTTCCCCAAGGGACAGAGGTGTCTCATCTGCAGTATCTGTTTACTTTTTATCATTCTTCAATGTCATGAGAGTTTTTGAAATAAAAAAAAAAAAAAAAAAAAAAGAAAGCTGACCTGATTGTAATCGTGGAAAAGAGTTCTTTAGATTTCCACAGAAGTGCAGTTAATATGAGAAGAGCATTTCAATCTCTAATGCTCAGGGAAGAGCATTAATGCAAAGGGCTATTTATCAGTCTCAGAAGCAGTGATTTATTTCTTTAGGTTCCCAGTGAATCCTCCAGGTGTCAGAAATACATACATTTTATCAATTTTTGTAACACTGCCTTTTCCCCAAATTGGGGGCTTTTGCATACTGAAGGAAAGTTAGTTCATTGGCTTGGTTATAAGAGAGACTCCAGCGAAACTGCATGTTTCACTATTAGAAAAAACATGAAAATTTTAACAGGAAAACTGAAATGTATCTTCCAGCTTGTCTGTCCTGAAGTTATGCTTCAAAAAAGCAGAACATCCTAACAGTATGGCTCTTGGAATAAAGTTTTRGTCCTGATTTTATTTAAGAGCACCTACTGTTGTAGGAAATGCCAATAAAATGCTTCAGAATTGGCTTTCGAGGGCTCCATTACTTTGTCTTGATTATCAGTAAAATAGCACTGCTGGAAATGCAGTGTCACARAACAGGGAAATTGTTAAGTGCACCTTAAAATATGCAAGAAGCTGSCAGAAAAAGCTTCTGCTTCAGACTTTCAGAGTTGATAAAAGTTGCATCCCCAACCTTCTCTAGGAGCCTTTACTCTTGTTTTAAAAAAACAAGATCTCACGATGATTTATTTCCTTTTCAAAAGAGGTTCGTTATGGTTACCTGGGCCTCACACATCTAGGATTTCCAATACTGAGCTCTTCTAGGGTTCTCCCAGCCACAAAATGTTGCCTTCAGCATTGCCTTCATAAATTGGAGCATGGGAGAGCTCAGCTACTGTTTTGGCTATGTTCTTAAGTGGTCATCAGCTTTCATCTCTGGATCTGGTATTTAGGAAAGAAATGTGGGATATGCTGGTATCACTGAGTTATTTAGGTGGGAAGGGATATCTAAAGGTATCTGGATCAACCCCTGCTCAGAGCAGGGCTCAGTTCAGCGTTAGATCAGGTTGCTTGGGTTTTTGTTCCGTTGAGCATTGACTGCTTGCAAAGATGGAGATTCCCCTGGCTCCCTGGGCTCTGTTCCAGTGTTTCACCACCCTCATCTAGAAGAATGTTTTCCTCATCTAGTCAGAATTTCCCTTTTTGCAGCTTGTGTTGTTGTCCCTTGTCCAATTCCTGGGCACCTYTRGGAAGGGTCTRGCTCCATCCTCTCTCCACTCACCCATTAGGCAGTTGCAAGCAGCATTAATATCCCCCTACGTCTTCTCTTCTCCAGACTGAACAGACCCAGTGCCCTTGGCATTGCCTCATACCTCCTGTGCTTCAGCCCCCAGCCAACTCAGAGACCTCCACTGGGCTTGCTCCGGAGCGTCCATGTCTGTCTGGGTCAGGGAGCCCCAGACTGGTCGTAGTGCCCATATGTGATGTCTCCTGTGCTGAGATGAAGGGAGAAAACCCTTCCCTCAGCCTGCTGGCTGCGCTGCTGTTAACACCAACCTGTGGTGCTGCTAGCATTCATATGGCCCAAGGGATCAGATTTCTGGAGGGATTTAGGTGTGTGGTTTGTACACTAATGCATTGAAGATAATGGGAATTAGTCACCTAATTATTTATTAATGTGTTAATTAGTCACACACATTTTGGGTCTGTATGGACTTTGGCACAAGCATTAATAAGGTGAGATGKGTGCAAATACTGGTGATGAATAGAAACAGCAGTGAGTGGAGAGACAGCTCTGAAAGAAAACCAAAAGGGACAAACATCAGGAGTGTTTTCCTTACCCATCTTTGTTAGCTCTTCACAGAGGGACTAAAGAAAACAGCAGTTAACATCTCAGAGGAAAGAATGAATAATATATTGTCACTTGGAATAACACATTTGGAACTGGATGATGAGAACATTTGAGTCCTGGCTGAACTCATGGATGAAGAGACACTGAAAATAGCGTAATGGTTTACATTAGAGCTATAAAAACAGGTCTGCTCCGAGGACAATGGGCTGTGTGCTAGGGCTCACCTAGCAAGAACGCAACGAGGAGGCTTCCCATTAAAGGAAATACCTTTCCAAAGAGCGCACAGTTGGCCTGCTGAAACCATCCTCTTAACGCTGTCTTTAAAGCCAAGAGCACTGCAGGAGTCAGGCATTTTTATGGATGACGAAAGCTACAGTAAAAAAGATCTTTTTTTTTTTTTTTTTTTTTTAAGCTTTGGCAAGAATAGAAGTTCTTGGTCTTCAAGGCCAAGCCCTTATTGATTGTTTTTATAAAGAAACTTGTCCTGGAGGGTAAATAACTCTGAAGCTATTGTTACACAGCCACTTTGTCCTTTCCTATGAAGGAGCCAAAGCTGGCCATTGTCTGCAATGAGATAGCATCTACTAGTGCTTCTTTGAAGGGCGTATGCTCCAAGGAAAGCRGCTCTATATGTGGAATGCAATTGGTATCATATCTGCGTTATTTTGCATTTTGTACTTAAAATAACATTKCCCTGATCCCCTGGGCAATTCCAACCTATGTTTCGAACCAAATCTATGCAAACAGTGACTGCAGCCAACCCTTGTCCTACAACTGAGTGAGCCGCTGGGGATAAATAAACATCCAGCCAGAGTTTCCTCATGGGCATGAGGTCCTGCTGCTCTGACAGAGCAGAGGAACAGCATGGTGGATCTCAAGAAATTCTTTCTGACAGCAAGACTCCAGGAGGAGCTGGCCAGACCTCCAGCTCCTTTCTCACTTCTGATGTGACAACAGAGCACACTCAGCTGGGCAGTTAGGTCACTAGGAATTAATTTCAGCCTCATGCATGCAAGCTGCYCCATGCAAAGTGTCATGCAGCTGCCAAAGGGCACCAAAAAATTKGCAATTGTCAGCCTCCACAAGGGTCCCCACGACCCCTTCCTTGCAGCAATCTGCTCCAGCCTTCTTCCTACATCCTCAAAAAAGATGCTGGAGATGCTGCAGGTTTCCAGYCTGCATCTCTGCATACATGCCACCTTCTGCCTCTAGCAGCGGGGACTACACTCATTTGGGGGCTAAAACTTGCTGTGRTGTTTGAGCACATGTATGTCTTGCTGCCATTGCCTGAGCAAGTCACCTGCCTTCAGGTCTCTAATACGACTCTGAGTAAATTTCACAGTTTTCTTTGGAGAGGCTTCATGTCCCAGAGGGCTATCTTCAGTGCAAGGCTTAAAACTGGAGGTATTTTCTAGGCTTTTAACATTCGTACACCTATACGCTGGGCTAAGAAGCACGTCTTCCAGATGCCCTTTCCTCACAACCCATTCACTGTGTGTTGTTTTGTTCTTTGCTGGCAGACCTTATCCTGCTAGAATCAAGAAGCTTCCCGCTGTTAGGTCTGAGCTTCCATATTTTTCTTGCATTCCTGCTTTTTGCTGAAAGTAGCAGATCCGTGTTGTAGTTTCTGCCCTTAAGCTGTTTTGTGATAACCCAGAGCACCTCTGATGCTCAGAGCTCCTTGTGTGCTGCAGAAGATGGTACTACATGTTGATTAGGGTATGATCCACCTGTGGTAGTTGGTAGCTGCTTCCGCTAGGTCTGTTGGTCTCAGTGCTAGAGGYTGCTCGAGAAACCTTCTGGCATCTTTGTCCTCCAGTGCAGGCTGCTTGAGGCAGTTAGGCAGTTTGCTCCTACCCCAACCGTGCCTGTAGTAGTAACACCATCTGTGGCACTGTGTATTGCTGTTCTCTTTTCCTGTAGCACTGTGTGGTCCCACTTTAGCACATGAGACAATAGTGTTTGCAGTACATGCAGGATCCTGCAGCTTTAGCAGTACAAACCTCTGCTGCATTAGCGCCTAGGGCGTTTAAAGTCTTTGRGCTCTTGGTTCCTTTCCATTTCCAATAATAGTTTAGGTACCTGAAAGTTTTCTGAGCATTGGTTTCCAGTTGCCTTGGCTGGGAACAGTAATTCTTTTTTAACCACTTTGCAGATCAGGCTGCTAAGGGACCCAAAGTGTGAATGTCCTATGGACATTYATTATTGCTTCCAACCCAGGAGCACTGGGAGCCATGCAGGAAGTGGTGAGATGCTAACCAAAGCGGGTTTAGGGTGCAAATGTGTACCTCTCCTGTTGCTTGCATTACATATTGCAGCCCACAGAGCAGTAGGAAGGTGGTCCTGCAGGAGGGAAGCACCAAAAGAGGTGGACAAGAGTGGGCTGGAGAGGGGACACCCTGGCATGCTGCCCCATCACTGCACCCACACAGCTCCAGGCAGTTGGTCATTGAACGAACACTCCCAGCACGTGGAGCGACTGTCTGCTCCTTCAACAGCTTATCTGTGGCTGGAGAAAATGCTGCATGTGAAAGGCAGCTTCCCACAGCAACATTGCTTCCCTGGGCAGAGAGACTTGCTGTAGGCAGGGGATAGCCAGCTGGAGATGTTTACAGATGCCAGTTGAGGCAGAGACCTTTCATCTGATACAGATCTCTCTGTACAGCATTACAGACAGTGATGGCTCTCCCCTGGTGTCTGGCAGGTCCTACAGTGCTCTTCTCCCAAGATTAATGGGAAAACTTGCCCAGTCTCTCATTAGCAGCACTTTAAAGCAGCAGTAAAGAATGAGAGCTGGTAGTTGGGGGCACATGTGCCTACTCGGTGACACTTCATCAGTGCTTCTCTGGGCTCAGCTTCTCTCACCTTTTCCTGGATGTCATCTGCTCCCTGTGCTGTCTCCTTCACAGTCCCAGCTGGAAGGTCTCAATKTGAATTCTTGTTTCTCTGCACACTTTCCCCATCACTTCCCACAGCAGCATCTTGAGATGCCAGCATCCCACCCCACCCCTGACTTTACCTTATTAAACATTGCTTTCATGAGATGATAAAAAAAAAGTGTCTCTGAACTGCTGGGTTTTATCATTTATGTAAATTTTTCTGCAGGTTCTCTTAACTCTCAGACAGGCAGTAAACCAGCCTGAAAGATGCATGATCTGTGAGCTCTGCATTAACAGCTGTGTGTTGTTTGTATTCTGTCCTTTCCTTCAAATGTTACCTATTAATAAATCTTTTCCCTCCTCTCCTGTACCACAGGTCTCTACAACTCCATGGATAGCTGGATGATTGTTCCCAACATCAAACAGAACCACTATACAGTCCACGGACTCCAGAGCGGCACCCGCTACATCTTCCTTGTCAAGGCCATAAACCAAGCTGGCAGCCGGAACAGTGAACCTGCCAGGCTCAAGACAAACAGTACGTGCCTAGATGTTTGTGTTATGTGGCATGGGGTGGGATGTGGAAGAGAAACTTCATCAGTGCTTGAGTCCKAAAGGGTATGGCTGAGCTATTCTTTGCAAGTCCGTAGCCGCTGGCTGCACGATGGAAACTCCAGAGTCCTCTCACTTCCCTGCTTTGACTTCTTCTTCTGCCCTCTGTGTAATGTCAGGCCTGTTGATCAGCCAGAGGTTCTGTGTGCCACCTATCTCCGTAGCATTGCTCCCAAATGCTAACCTATTTCCCAGTGCTTGTTGTGTGACTCCTTGAGCCCTATATGCTGATTTGTTGTAGAGTTATTTTAGTGCTGTCTTATTTAAACATGCATATCTCCTGATGCTTGTCTCAGCTGCTTCCCCAGCTTACCCACTGTAGGTCTCCTCAGCCTTGGCCTCGRTGGCAGGTACACAGGGCCTGGGGCTCCTCTGTGGGTGCCTTCGGGTTTTCTGGTCCTGTCAACAAGAAGCATTAGGGCGTAGAGCCTGTCCTCACAGAGTGTCTTGGGCATCTGGGATTTTAAGGGACCACTGAGGTCCAGCTTTCTCGTCACTTCAGATCATTGGCCTCTATGTCTGCTGGTCCAATATATGCACTGCCATGGTATAGTCCTGGGGCAGCTGTATGCTTGCCTGTAGCTTCTCTCCCAACCACCTGCAGTCTGGGGGGCCAAAAGGAGTTTGGAAGGTATCTGTATGGTAATGGATGGGGCTTTTGCATGCAAAATAGAAACTGGTTCACAYTTCAGTTTGCCCCCAGGGAAGACAAAGAAGAGTTAAAGACATATAGGAAAATCAGAGCAAGATTCAATTGAAAATTGATTGGCTTCAAAGGGCAGCAGAAATGGATCCATCCTGACAAGGGGAAAATGGCAAGAGCTGGGTTTATGAGTTTGGAGCCATGAGGACTGAAGCCCACCAGGGCCAGTTACCGCCTTTTAATTGGTGGTACATCATAGAAGAGTCAATGTGAAATAGTAGAGGGAGAAGATAAGTTGTGAATGATTCTTCTGGCTTTTGTCCAAAGCTGCCTGCTCCATGACCACATCTTTCTGATGATGATTATAAAATGTCTGTGTCTGGTCCTGACGAGCACAGTGTTCCTTTGTATTTCCTTCCTTGATGTTTCAATCACGTCTGCATTCCGCTTTTGAAATGATTTATTGTCTCTGCCTCCTCATTTTCTTCACAGAACCCGTGCAACCTGCTTTTATTTATGAAATGAAATTAAATAACGTCAGTGTATTTGCAGGGATGGAGGGAAGCTGATGAAAAGCAAACTCCAGTCAAATTCCTCCTTGTTTATTAAAAATTTATCCCTCCTTCAGCTGCTGTTTTTAAGCACTTTCTCCAGCTTCAAAATGCATTCATTCTGGGAGTAAGAAGTTGGTGACTTGACAAGCCAAGAGTGATGATATGACAAACCAGTAAAGAATGAAGTAGAAGGGGTATGTTTCAATAGCTCCCTCGAGACAGGGTATACTTTTTTTTTACTATTATTATTCAGTGTCAGTCATCAGAGATACTAGCACAATGCCAATTGCTCTGCTTTAGAGATTAACTTGATTTAGTTGATTAAATAAGTGCTCGATCTGATTTTGAATTCCCCTTGTTCCATGGAGTTGTCTACAGCAACTCACTGCATTTTTAAAGATACAGAGCAAGAATCGCCTGGAGCGCTACAGAAAATGTTATGCACTACCACAGTTTTGCATGTGCCAAAAGGAACTTATTTCACAGAATTGAATGACCACTGAAACAACCTTTTTGTCTCCAGCTCAGTAGATGGGAGAGAAAGGAACACAAGCATTAATGTGCCTGCATTCCTCTCTGCTGATATTACAGCGTTTATCTGCAGCCAACCTCATCATTCATCTTGTCTTTAGCCTTCCTGTGTCACCATCTGTTTTCATGTGCTCAAAGCTTGATCTTTTCATGGAGCAGTGACTTACAATTTTGGCAGTCAAGATGGACTAAGTCTGAGAAAAGTGCTCATTGTCATTGCTGTGAGAAGTTGTCCAAGTCTGGCCAAGTTTATGAGCCTTTGAGTGATCACAAGTTGCTTGTGCTCAATGGGAGCTTCTCTGGGATCATGCAAAATCCTGACTGTAGTTGAACATGCCTGGTGCCCTCCCAGCCTTTAGCACTGATCCTGTCCTCCCAAGCCCCGTGAACCTTGTGAGGTGCTTGCACCAGACTAAGGCATAAAGGAAGCTGGACCCAACAGGAACAGAGGGGAGGGAGAATCTGTTTGGGACAAGAGAAAAGGGAGTTGTGTGATTTGAGGTATTATTATTTTTTGATATTTTGCTCTTGTGAAAAAACAAGGGGTTGCCACAATGCACATGCACCCACAGACTGCCTTCAGAGACACTAATGAACCTGCAGGCTAGAGTGGCCCGGAGTTTGTAGCTGTCTCCACAGCTCTTGTTGCTCCCAGTCCTTTGGCTGGCCCTGACCGGGTGCAGGTACAGCTGGGCCAGGCCCAGGAGCAGGGGGGGCTGGTGCCCATAGAGTCTTGCCTCAGGCATTGAAGAGACAAGGCAGGGAGCTGAGAGATGGTGAGAGCTGGCTGTCTGGATTGCTGGCTTGGGGGCTTCTGTCATGGCCTTTGCCATGGAGTCTCTCTGTGGCACATAGAAGTTTCCTCAGTAATGATTTCCATGGGGTGGGGGGCACTGAGGATGAGGCCTTCTCTTTCTGCATGCCAAACTTGAGGTGCCCAGGATGCTACATGATGCTGAGTGTCCTGCATAAATCATACCCTGGTATTTTATACYGATCCCCCAAAATTACTGGAGATTATTTTAGTCCCTGTAAATCGCAGGTGATTATACTCAGAATAACAACAGGGCACTATGAAGATTCATCATTCAGTGTTGGTGTGGCTGGCCCTACAGCAATGGAAACTGTAGAAAATCCCATTAGGAGATGAACAGTGGTACCTTGACCAGAGTTTCAGTTCAGAGTAATGAATAAGGCACATGGGTAAAATGAAATTCTGCCTAACAGCTCACTGCTCGGACAGCATCCAGACTGTGTAGTGAATGGAACAAACTTCTCATGGAAAAATAGTGTGTCATCACGTAAGTAATGACTGTCATAATATGCTGAGACATATGAGGCATAATGTAAAGGGGGCATATGAGGGTTACCCAGGAAAGAATGTTTTGGGAAACTTCCAAATTCATGAATGTTTGACTTAGTAACCTTTATAATCTTCTTTTCGTAGCCAGTCTTGTATACAAGGACTCCCTAAGGGATTTTGCTGCTCATCATAAAATCATGCATGGTGCTGGCTGGACCATTCTGCCACTTTGCGCTGAGTTCACAGCACATCCTTGTTTGCCATTTTTCCTGCCTATATTTGTTGTTATGTGGCAAAATGTTTTCCTCCTTTTCAAGCAGCCAATTAGAAGAGAGTGCATACTTTTCGACTGCTGTAACCTTCAGAGAAATGTCAGCAGCTCGATGAGGAAAAGAGCCAATTAGCATATTTCACGTTCCTCTTTTTTCTCCTCAAGTGGTGTTTGGAGAGATTCCTTCATAGCCCTAAGGTCAGTGTCAGGACAGATACTGATTTCCACAGCATCAATGTTGTCAGTGCCGGTACTAAATCTGCATTCCCAAACTACTAAAATAGATGAACTTGGGAAAAAAGTTTTAGTTTGGTGACATAGAGAAACCTTCCTTTGCTTAATGAGTGGCTAGCCTGAGGTTATTCTGTATTAGCAAGTGTCCAAAAGTGGGTGAAACTACCATAACACAGAGAGAGTTCCAGTTTTGGTGGTTAAGTAAAGTGCAGGGAAGGTGATTTTCACAATCCTTGACTTGACCATTGCAGACTGGTCTAACTTACTCTCACTTGCATTTCTGTCTCTTAATGATATACATAACTCTTGATGTGTCTGATAATTCCCACAGTGTGTGAATATCTGTCTCAGAGTTGGGAGTTTGTGTTTTGGGATTTGGTGGGGATGAGTGTTAGAAGTAAATTGTAGATTTGAGAACAAATGATCGGGTGAGAAGAGCCTGCAGTCTGTACCTTATCTAAATTAGTGTCAGGGTATATATACAGGGAAAACTTTCGCTGGCATATGGTAGTATGAACTCAAAGTACAACAGATCCCATTCTGGAATAAGAGCTCTCACAAAAGTTGAAGCTATTCCAGATGACACTTCTGTGTAGGCAAGTCCTTACTCCCTTTACGCTGCTCTTCTGCATTTGCTATAAGGTAACTTAGGACCTGGCACAGGGTTAGCAGGTGGAGGCACTGCTTGTGTCTGGCAGTGTGTTGCTAGACTGCAGCTGTACGTAATAAAATGGACTGGGTAACTTAAGGCATACTCATACCGTATTATACATGTTTGCTCTGAGGGTCACACGCAGCTTCACAACTCTTGGAGGGCTGGGTGAGGACAGAGAACAGATTTCCTCTACCATATAGTCCCTCTACAGTCATACAGGATGAACGGCAAAACTGTCTCTGTGGCACATATGCAAAGGTTTTGTGAACCATACGTGGTCCTTGGCCCGTATCAGGGCCGCCTGAATTATACAGTGGCTTGCCATATCCACATCCCATCTGAGATGACAGTTTGCTCTCATCTAGAGGGGTACATTTGCTGCAGCAACATCAGCTCTTTTGGGTGAGCCACATCCCCTGAGATCCCTGTTAATGTGTTAATATGGATGCTTTTTAAGGCAATGAAATGCACATGATCCCTAAAAAAGCTGTTCAACAGAGAGCATCTTTGCAGATTCGTAGGTTCAGATGGATTTATTGTTTTTCTGCAACTTGGCAACTCCATTACAATCTTGCAGCTTGGCTTCCTCAAAAGGATATCAGAGGGGAGGACAGTAATAATTGTTTTCAAGCCCATGTTGCAAAGCATACTATGCACCATTACCTTTWACTAGTTTGCATCTGACTATAGAGTAGTTGGCTGAGGGCTCACAGACCAGGTTGATAGTCCAGCTGGAGGGCCACAGGCTTCAACAAATGGGTTTTGCACCTAGGTTCTTCCGAATATTGGGACCTGGTGGCATTTCAGAGGGCTGGCCAGAGCAGGGGTATTGCTGTCTACCCTCCCCGGCAGTCAGAGAAGAAGAATGAAGCAAAGAAGTGCTGGCAGCATGTTGCTCTGGCTAGGTTTGCTCTTCTACTGGGCTTATCATGGTGGACATCTGCAGAGAGTGGGGATGTCATTTCTTGAGAGTGGGAATGTGTATCCTCCCCAAGATGTTGTCTGAAAGTCAAGCCTGGAGCTGGACTTCTGTTTTCTGTCTGTTCCTTTCACTCTGCAACAGGGTTTCAGCTGAAAGCTGTCAGCCAAAACTGCAATCCCCTCTCAAAGGCTCACAACAAGGAAGTTATCTGCATTCTCTCCTTCCCTCTCTGCTCTGCTCTGGATGGTGCAGGCAGAGAATGTTTTCCCATCCCCTTTGCACCCACGCCCCTTGCCCTCACAGCATAAGAGAGTGGGGTGCACAGGAAGCTATTGCCATGTGCTGCACACACCAAGCCCATGCTGTTCTCTGCCCAGTCTGCTTTTCGGTCTCATCAGAGAGCACCAGGCTTCATTTCCGTGATGATCTCTAAGGAGAAGATCAAGGAGAGTGCACTGTTCACTCATTCTCCATAAGAATCAGTTGGGACAGGACGATGAGTCGGGAAGCACACTTTTGGTCCCAGTTGTTCAAGGGGAAGAGAAGCAGCCAAATGAAAATATAGTTGGAGAAGCCTCTGAAACTCGGTACCTCGGGATGTTTGCCTAATAAGATGCTTTGTAAATAGACCCGGCCTTGTGCAGAGCCCTGGCAGTACCTCTGCACTGATCCAGTCACCGGGTCAGACAGACTGTCTTTGCCTTACAGACAAAGTACTGCTTAGGTAAACAGAAAACTAAATATTAATAGTTGGCCAAAATGAAAGAGATGCACATTCAATTAAACTGTGAGGAGGTGAAGTGAAGTGAGAAATTATTTCTAGGAAACTTTGTAGATAGTTGTTTCTTTGTCAGGCCACAGTAGCTTCAAAGAGTCAGGCCCTAAAGTCACAAGTTCATGGAGACACAGCACATTTGGGGGCATGAGTGGCAGTGGTAATGAGCTGGCTTGCCTTGGCTGACAAAGTGCAAGGACATTTCAGAGTGGTGGCTTCAGAAATTATTAGTGACAAACCCCAAACTTTGCAGATGGGTCACACCAACCCAGGTAAAAGAGAGCTGGGCTCAAGTGAAAGAAACGAGCAAGGCAAGCAGAGCAGGGAAGTACTTGCAGTCATGGCTGAGGGAATAAATAAAAGAAAAGAAGAATATGGCCGTGTTTTTAACATGTAGTCCCAAGAGGAGTTATAATCGTTTTAAAGGCAGTTTCATCTATATCATCTCTGCACCTGGAGGAGATGGGGAAATGTCTGTGCTGGCTGTTCTGGAGGGATGTGTCGCTGCAGTGCAGGGCTGCCCACCATGCAGGATCTCATGCTGAGATCTGGCAGCACATCACTGCCTCTCACTTTGCCAGTCCATTCTGCTCCTGTGCAGAGTCAGCATGAGTTTTGCAAGCTCCAGCCTCTGCGCATCTCTTCAAGGAAGCGAAGGGTAAGTGGTCCAGAACCTCCGCATCTGCTTATCTCAATGGGCTGTAGGTGCTCTCTGAGGACCACAGGAATGGGGCAGAAGCCAGGAGTCAAGTAGACAAGCACAGGGGGCTCTGATTGTCAGGTCCAAGGATGAGTACTCCTGCTGCTTCCCAGAAGCCAGATAGAACCCAAACCTTTCCATCTGAGTCCAGAAAATGACCTGCCAGCTTCCAGTCATGTGCTGAAACCCTAATGAAACAGCTCTCTGGCTTGTAAAGTTTCCTGTTCCTAGGAATCCTCAGGTCTGCTATAGAAAAGTGGCTGCAGGCTTTCACCAGCTAATGCCTCCCATTTCCAAAGAAAAGAAAGTCTTTCCAATATACTGTGTCCTCAGCTGTCAAAAATACTAACTGTTGCACAAGGAATTTCTGCACTGGGCGTGCACTGGAGTCCTGAGTCTTTGTTGGCATGGTCCAGCTTCCCCTCTGCCTCTCTGTATTCCCAGCACGTCAATGACCTTCCTAATTAACCTTTAACACTTTCCTGTCGGGAGCAGCAATGTCTGCTGCCCCCCTCCTTCCTTTGATCCCACACACCCAAAGTCAGCCAGGATTTCTTCTTCGCTGCTCAGATGAGTTTGCTGCAACATTTGAGACTTACTAGCAAAATAAAATTAAGCTGATAACTATTGTGGAGGGTACACACTTCATGTGTCCAGCCCTGGAGTTGGCTGGTTTCCCACAGAGCCCTAAAACCCCATGCAGGCACGCTGGATGGATAAATCGGTGAAAGGCTATAGGGAATATTCCAGCAAGCCGAACTGGCAAGATAAAAGTTACCTGAATGACAGGACTGGGATATATGTTAATCAAAACTGACAGGAAGAACTGTGGTATCTCCCAGCTCTCTAACAGGCAGGGCTGTATTGAAGATATACCACTGAGGCTGAAGAGGTGCATTAACTTGGGAGCAACAGGGAGGACGATGGAGGTTTTGAGCAGGGAGTGGGAAAGTGCATCCTGCTCTCCCTACATAGTCTCATGCAATCAGAGCCTCCCTGGAAAACCCTGCAGAGACATGTCCCCTCTCTTGTGGGGAGAGACTGGATAGCACCTGGTTGTTTCTGTGTGGATCCAGGAGTTTTCTTTAGCACACTGAGCAATTCTTTTATCTTGATTTGTCTTCCCTTGCCTATGAAAGGCTTAATGCTTTCCTTTCCCATCACTGCCAGTTTGTGCTGCTCTCGGGAGGGAGGATGTAGTTAGGGCAGCTCTTGAGGCAGGCTGTGTTTTCTGTAATGCCCTCTGTCCCAAGCAGCATTTTGCGACCCAGCCTACTTGCATTATTACTTACACCATCCACGTCACAGCACTCTGTCTGCAGATATTTCCTGAAGCCTTGGGCCAGGATGTGCCAGCACAAACCAGAAGCAAAGTTGGGGCTCGAGTTTCTCACACAGACCTTGCAAACGGGTCATCTTCCTGAAAAAGGACAGTGACTGTCCCTCTCCCGATGAAGCCAAGTATTTTTATGCCTCACTATCTCAGAGCTTGTCTATTTGCATTACTGACAGAAAAATATAGATACAGAAATATTAAAGTAACTAGGAAAAGAGGAGAGGGGGTCATTCCCAGTTTGCAACTTTACTCTTAGACCTCTCAACTCAATTTTCTGGCAAAAGATTCTCTGAAAAATAAATGCAAGTTACCATCAGATATCAGAGATCAAAGCGGGTGAGCGCCATTACAGGATCACACTTGTATGCTCTGCTGAGCCTTAGTTAATGTTGCTGTCTGTTTGCAACTTTTCCGAGTCCTAATTTTGAACCACACTCACTGGATACTGTTGGCCAGGGCATTTCTCCTCCCCAAGACTCAGTTTCCCTAGCCAAAAATGGGAATGTGTTATGAGCTCCCCTTCACAATGTGTCTTTGCACAGGTGGTACAGATGGAAGCAGCTTATTTATGCGCTACAGGTTCTTTCATCACTGTCTTCCCTGGGAAAGCCAGGGAACGCTCCCCATAATGAGGTGATGTTTTTAGGTATTTGCAGTTTTTTAATGTATTTGACTACAGCTGCCCTATTCAGCTTGCTTTGTTCCAAACTAGGCTAATCCCAGTGGAAATCCTCTCCAGTGTCTGTTTTTCTTGGGAAATTGTAAAAGGCCTAAAACAAATAAACTCATACTTTTCCCCTCACTTCCAGGGTGGTGAAGTCTGAGGGGATTTTAACCTTGTTGGGGCCTGTCAGGTGTATTGATGGTCATCCAGAAGAGGCATTTGATCCTGTAGGAGAGATGTGTTGAGCTGTGGCTGGTCACATTCTCTGCTGCAGTCTTCCTCAATGCTGGCATGCGTGAAGGATGGGTCCAGCAGCCCCCTTTCACAGGCAAGGGCTCCAGCTCTCCTCCAGCTGCCTTCTGTTCCCATTGTGGGGAAGAGGCCAGGGCTGGAAGAAACAAAACCTAATAGGATAAGAGCAGAGCAAAGGCCACTGCAAGCTCTACCACTTTCTTTGGCACTGGAACAGGCAACAAGAAGGCAATCCTGAGATAGGGCTATGTGCAGACCTTTAGATGATCCCCAGAAAGGAGACACTGAGGGGCTGGCACTGCTCTAGTACCACCATATGGAGCAGAATGGGAGCTTTTAAAGCAAGAACTGTAGGAGAGGCCAGTGAGTGTGTACAGCACCTAACTCTGGTCTTGGTGGGCGAGTGGGGCCTTAGCCCTCGAGCRATGTACAGATTGATTTGGCTGTTTGCATGTTCAGCCATGAAAGCTCACAGCAACAAGAGCCAGAAGAACTTAATTTGATTCTTCACAATGCCTTGGGGTGTTGTTTGCAAAAACAGGGATGGACTGGGGGATTCTAATGCAAAAACATTTAAAAATAAGGAGACCGGATGATTAAATCTGTGCTTTGGAATTAGGCAAAAGGGGCAGTGCTGGCATCTGACAGCTCATCCAGGTATGGTTGAACTTCTACACAACCTGCACCTGTCTGTGCAGCTCCAGAGACAGTTGTTGCTGCCATCAGACTACTTGTGTTTATCTGATAATAAACCCAGCCTTGCCACCTCATCATCATCCTGGAGGAGAGAGATGAGCAGAGCTGTCCTTGCAGACTGGGCCCAATGGAAACATGGGTAGTTGTGAGAAATGCTGTGGGTTTGAGAAGTGTTCCCAGTCTGGAGAATGAGCCTTCTCCACTCCCATTTCAGGAGGACATCGGTAGATCAGTCAGAGCTCCAGACAGAGCTGTACCAAGGGCCCTGATGTGACAGGGTCAGGGCTCAGCTGCCCTGCCTTGCAGAGACCACATGGCAGATGCATGTGGCACACTGTGTTATCTACAGGTTGTAGAGGCCAAGAACAGAATCCAGTCCCTATCAATTTTTATGCCTCTCCCATGGCAATGTGAGTTGGGGCAGAGCACAGGACATGTTTTCTTCTAGCCCATGGAAAAGACACTGCAATAACCACTGCTTAGCAGCTAGTTTATCTCAGCCACACTGTTGATGTGGGCTTACATTCAGCTGCTAGTACTTCTGCTTTGCAATTTCCTTTATGAAAAAGAAAACCAGAGAATTACATACAGAAAAACCTGTCAAAAGGAAGAAAGAAAAAATGTTTGCAAAGCCAAGAGCACGGGATTTAAAAAGCACCAGAGTTAAGTTGCCTGTGCAATTTAATTTTATGCCTGCTGTTCTTGCATTATGCAGCATTCTTTAATTCTGCAATCGCATATTCCTCACAGTTGGCTTCTCAGTTGATGCTTACAATGAACAGGCTTTGACAGAGAAAGGCAGGTCTGCTTTCCAAAGTCCCAGGCCTTGCTCTGTGGCTTGGAAGAGCTGAGTTCTGCCATAGGTGACTTGTGCCTCAGCTTCTTCGACTGGCAGACTGACACGTCTCTGCAAGGAGAGCTTGGCCCAGAGCGGGGAGTGCTGGGTTGTGCTGCTAGCCCTCTGATCTTTGGCACCACTAAACAGGACTGGTTGAGAAAAGTTGGATGCATCATTCTCACCCCAGTTGAAATTTTCTGTAGGCAAAACCATTGCTCTCACAATGTTGTTTCCTGCTAACAGTAATGGGAATGATCATGTGCCATGTTGCAGAGTAGTCTGGTGCAGATTTGTGCTACAGCAGCAGTAGGAGATGTCAGGTCTTGTGTGACTCAACAGCCCCACACAAAGCCCATTCCTTGCCTGGACTGCATCACTCGGCAGGCTTTCCCTTTGGATTGGCTGGGCTCCCTGACCACAGTTCCTGTTGGGATGTGTGATCCATAGGGTGGAGCAAGAATTGCCGGTAATTCGCATTGAGCAGGGTGACCTGCCTTGACATTTACAATCCATGGCTTTGCCGGTATGTCTGTTCCATGTAAAATCTCAGTATTTAGAACCTATTTAGAAACAGATTTAGAAAACTTTGGGCCATGCGATAACCAGTGTGTTTTCCAGCCTTCTTCAGCATTCAGCTGCTCTCAGAGCTGGAGGATCTTGTGTACAAGATCAGAAGAAGCAAGAGCAAGTGCCCTTCATGAGCAGCACTAGCTCGTATATAGTAAGCGCAGGCACATGCAGCAAGATCCAAGGGGTGCCTGGAACAGCCATGGAGACTGTTGCAATTCTTGCCACTGCTGACTTGAAGATTTATGGGACAGGGCTCTGCAAGGGAGAAGGGGGCTCATTAGAGGCCACTGGGATTTCTCTGCTGCCCTTCATCACAGGCTCAGCAACCATCTCTCTCTTCCTGCTGCTTAAGCTCTGTGCAGCCAGCCCTCCCACTTCCCACCCTACTTCCCATGTAATCTACTTGTGAGGCGAGACAAAGGAAAATTGCTGACGCACTGACAAAATGAAGAGGCTTATTAGCTGGATTTCCCCTGCCTCTTTCTGCCCATTAACTGCTCTAAAAACTTTCACCTCCTGAGCATGCAGCCATCTCCTCCCTCTCCTTTCTCAGAGCAGCTGGAGCTTTTATTTTACAATAGGAGAAAGGATCAGTCATTAACCCTCAGCATCCTCAAAGTGACTCCTCTGTGTTGTACAGACAAGTAAAGTAAGGCACAGAGAAGGGGAACAAATGCCCAGAACCTGTCATGGTTCAGAGATGGACTGGATGTGCCTGCTGCCTAGGCCAGGCCTGAGCAAATTCATGTGAATCTACCAAAAAAATGGTATTGCGTGAGGAAGCCAAAGTCATTCCTGAACTGAAAGCAAGAGAGCAAATGCATGCAAGCAAAAAAGATGGATCAGGGAGCACCAGCGCTCCTCAGACACTTTGGCTCTCTTCCTCTCACTGCTCCAAAATGGAAGGCTTCACTTTGGTCTTTTTAAAATGAAAAGTTTTGGCTTCTCTTTTTCACAACCGCCTGTCTTAAAAAGACCATAAATTATTAAAGAGGGGGTAAGAAAGCATTTAAGCAGAAGGGATTGTGTATCCCCCCAAAAAATAGACCTGGATGAGAAGAGCCATTCTCTGGTGGTGGTGGGCAGAGCAGGGCTGGCAGGGCAGGTTTGCAGGATGTTTGTCAGGCAAGCACARAGGGCTGGGCACACACTGCAGGATCAGCTGGGCACTGTTGGCAGAACTTCCTATGTGCAGCCTGGACCAGAAGGGCTGAAGATGTTGGATGCTTAACCAGAAGGGCAAAGGCTGCAGGGTGAGCCCACCTTGTCCTGGACAGCAACCTGGAAGAATTAGCTGTGCCCATCCTGTGCTTACCCCCAGCCAGTGTCCCAAGGGCTCTTGAGTTGCCTGTGGAGAGAGCAGTGCAGATGTGCCGCAGAAGCATCTAAAAGAGCTTGTTGTGTTGCACCAGATTCCCTGATGCTCCAAATTCAATAATGTTGAGTTTACAAGTATTTTACTGTCCCACTCCCCACCTGTGTCCTTGACCAAATAAAATCTGGTCCTAAGGGGTCTCAGCATGTGAGAGTTAGCTTTGCATTGAGGCTCGGCAGTGTCAGAAAAGCCATTGCTCTGTGACGCAGAGTTGGATGCCATTCCTTTGTAGTCAGGGTAACATACATTTGTGAGAATATCAAAAATCAGAGGCTTCCTGAAAATCATTAGCGTTTATTGTTGAATGTGTTGTGGAGCTGGTTCCCAGAAGAGACCACTGCAGAGTACTCTGTGTTTAGCAACATGAGAGAGGACAGATGTTCCCTTGGCCTTGTGAATCTTCAGAGGGATTTATCAAAGCAAACAGGACAGCAAGTGTTCATCAACTAGGAAACAGTTTAGCTTTCTGTTGGCTAGTTATGTTACAAAGGAATTTCAGTCGTGCTTCAAGCCAGCATTAAAGATCTGCAAAATCCATCAAACTTTAATTGGTTAATTGAGAAGGAAGCCCTGGGGTCTGTGCTCCCTGGCTGTCACTGCACATGCCACAGCCCCTGCACCTTCCTGCCAGCCTACGCTAACCTGGAGCTTGACCTGATGCCTTTGATTTGCTTCCACCCTGTGTGCACAGCCCAGACTGTCTTCTCTGATCATCTGAGACTTTGTTTGGCAATGGAAAAGTGCTGATAAACCTCAGGCATGTTTTCTGTAAAATGTAACAACAGCATACACACTACAGGGAGCAGTCTGAATCAGCTGGAAAGGGGAATGTAGGGATATGCTCCATGCTGCAGTACTTATTTTATGATTCAGTATTGTTATATCGACACTTAAGGGCTTATTCTCTTTTCACTGTTCTCATATAGCTCCCATTACTGCTAATAGAGTATGAATCAGTTAAGGAATTCAGGCTATGTACCCAGTCTAGATTTAGTCTGCAGTACTCGATGACATCTTCAGTGCCTTGGAAACACCCTCTGTTTCTGCTAGATTTTACATCATTAACAGAGGGCAAAGGGGAGCTGTTCTAGCAAGGGAGTAAGACATACTTGAACAGGGTAATGCAGAATAAGGAGACCTTGGACATTGCCCAGTACCAACAGTCCATCACTTAAAAATCCCTGTTAAGATGAATCTGGTGTGTAGTGCTGACCAGCTTGGCTGCTGTCTTGCAGGGAAGATCTCAAAGTGTTTTTCAGAAGAGATGTGAGTGGCAGCAGTACATGTGTCCTGCAGTTAGAGAAACAGAGGTGTTAAGGAGCTTGCAGTCAGACAGAAAGTCTAAACTGTGACCCAAGTCCCAAGTCTCGCCTGTTCCCAGTCCTTGTTTATGTCCCCATCCTGCCTGTTAGGCAAGGGATGAGAAGAAACTATTACAAACAACCATAGAACGGTCAGCATGRGCTCACCTTGGTGTAAAGCAGCAGGTCAGAGAGCTCATGTCTCTCCACCTCTTTCCACCTTTTCACCACCAAGCTCTTTCCCTCTATTTGGTCAGCAAAAGTGATTCGTGGTTTGAGGAATGAGCCAAAGCACAGCCACTGCTCTTGTCTCTGCTCCCTTCTGTCTTGTTGGCAGGGCCTAATGCCCAGAGAGGTGGTGTTCTTGCAGACTTTGGCAGCATAGACTTGCCTTCACCTTCCAAAAGGGTTGGGGAAGCTTCTGCATGCACCTGGGGCACAGAAGTATCAGAGTCCTATGACTTAGGGATCAGCTCTCGACAATAGATGAACAAGGCATGTAGATATGCCGTAATGTCTTAATAAGACAAACTAGCATCTGTAACACAGTCTCCTTGACTGTTGGGGAAACAGACTATTCCAGCAGCAACCCTGTCTCACTTTGACAGCCTGTGGAAGATGTCCAGAGAGCCTCAGGGAGATATTTCATGCCATATTCAGCCTGCATCATGAAGGTAACAAACATAAATAGTAATCCTTGTGTCCTCCTTGTAACAGGTCAACCTTTTAAGCTGGACCCTAAGATGGCTCACAAGAAGTTGAAGATCTCCAATGATGGGCTGCAGATGGAAAAGGATGAGAGCTCCTTGAAGAAGAGCCACACACCCGAGAGGTTCAGTGGGACAGGATGCTATGGAGCAGCAGGCAACGTGTTCATCGACAGCGGCTGCCATTACTGGGAGGTGGTGGTAGGATCCTCAACCTGGTAGGCAGCACTGTTGTCTTCCCTCTCTCCCTTTCTTCCTCTCTCATATGCCCCCAGAGATTTCACCCGAGATGCTACAGGACATTCTATTAAAAAGGGCTATGGTTTTGGCAGAGTTCCTCATGGTTGGAGAGGTGGTTGGTGTTGTCATTACTGAGAAAGGCGAGCTTAAATCTTGGTGGCTGTAGATTTACAAGAATTTTTCAAGGTTCTTCTTTCTCTGTCTTTGGATCACATCCATTCAGGTTGCAAGGTGAAGCTTACTTACTCATTTTTCTTAACTGCTGGCACTGCTAATGCCTGCCAGAGCTCAAATCTGAACTTGAAGGCACCACCTTTGTATGCGAAGTCTCTAGTGCAAGTGACTTTTTGAGTCCTACACAAGTGCCCAGGGTTACATCCAGCCCACACATGCTGTCCTGAAAACGCTCTGCTAATAAAAGACAGTCCAGCGCACCAGCTACTGTTCAACAGACGAGCTGACTTTTTTCAGTGATGAATCACTTTCCTTTGTTCCAGTGCAACGGCCTACTTCCAAACAAGGTCAAGGCTAACATCACTAAAAGGGTGTAAAGGTCTCTGCAAAAGAGAAAATACAGCCCTCTGATCCACAGCACAATAAGGAAGGGAGTGTAACTTCTGACTGCCAACGCCAGTGAGATGCCATGGCAGGCCCTGGAATAGTATAGGCCAGAGCACTAAACGTGGACAGTGCCCCAGGGATGGATGGAGGTGCGGCAGTCTGTCTAGGTCGGTTGTGTCCGCTGTCATCTCATTGAGTTGTCTCCTGTGAGGTCCCGCTAAAATGGGGCAGACATCCTTATGAAGTCAGCATCTATAAGACTAAGTAGAGGGAGGGAAGAAGGAGAATGTATTGGCAAGAGAGACAAGGAATATCTCTGGGGAAGGTGTGCCCTGTGTGAGCATGTCCCAAGCCTGCTTCACTCTTATTTTGTCCTATATTTGTTCCACATTACTGCTAGCTGGCACGATCAACCATCCCAAGCAGTGGTTCTTTCTACCCACAGGGACATGTCTGCTCTGTGATAGCAAAGGGAGCAGTGGGTCAGAKGAGAGAGTGGTGCTTTGGTTGCTGTTTGCTTTCTATCACCTCACACTGGTGAGTCGCATGGTTTGCCTCAGGAGAGGCTACCTTCATTGCAACAAGCTTCATCTCTTGAGGGAGGAGGAGTCAGTGTCTCCCTCCCATCAGCAAAAATGCAAAGAACTTTCTTCCCATCTCGGTGCACCCTGGGATCCAATGAATGTCAGCACACTTGGTCGGCTGTCTGGAGTAATAGCAGTCCAGGATGTCAACACCTCTTCTACAGTGGTCTTTCTGTGAATAGAGAAACCTCTCTTTCCTGAAGGAGCCTGTGATAGGAGGCAGGCTCCTCTGGAAAGCAGCATGACAAACTGATTTTTCCCCCTTCTCACCATGCAATCCCAGCACTATGCAAAGCCTACCACAATCATCTCACAATCAGAGCAGTATTTGGAGCCCAGTGGTCTTCTCTGTCTCCAGGACTCATCTGGGAGTGTGAGAGCAGAGTGGTTCTGACCAGGGATCACCCAGAAATTGCAGATGCCCTCAGATCAGCCTCTACACTGAAGTCAACAAACACCTCCATTTGCCTGATTTAATTACTGTTCTCTGGTCCAAGGTCTAAGAGTAGATTCTGTGATGGTGGCTTCTGCGAGCCACAGCAAGCTGCTTACAGTCCAGGGGCAGCCCAGCCCCACACAGCTTCACGCACAAATCCGAGGTGGTGCATGGCCACAAACTGAACCCAGCTCACCTTCAGTGGCCTGGTGACTCCTGTTACACCCGGAAACTAGACAGAATCTGTTGTGGTGCTACCCCAAGTATAACCTCTTGCTTCTAACAGTGGTAAGGAGGAAAAGGAGAAGAAAGCTGTCTTCTCYGTATTTTTCTCTACCCTAAACACTTCTGTATGGTCAGAAATATATCTTCTTCAACTGGCAGCATCTTCCTTTCTCATCTTAGCAARATCCACAAACCAGCACCCAGATGTGCCCTCAGCACCCAGCTCCTGCCCACAGAATGTGTCCAGGCAGCAGCAGAAGGAATGAGCCAGGGATACCAGATAATGCTCCCTTTGTTTCAGAGCAGTTTTTGAGTTCAGCAACCTGATTTGCCAGTTGTTTCTCAAGAAGCATAATTGTATCTGGAGCTGTTTCTTAGAAATGAATCCATTCCACACGTTGCTTTGCTGGTGACCAAATACTGCAATCCTTTTAGATGAGGAAATTTGTTTCCAATATACAGCAGTTTCCTGGGCTCTGCAGAGGGAGGCATTCAGGTGCAGAACAGGCATGGCCACGTGCTGGGAAACAGGTAATTGAGTTGACTGTGGCTGTGACTCAGAGTGAGCCTGGAGCCTTCTGTCCTAGTGAGGTTTATAGAAGGTGTGTTTTGATCAAAGGCATGGTGGGACATGCAGCTCTCAGCAGCCTTCAATAAAAACTGCATCTCCCCACTCCTCAGCCCCCACTCAGACACTGAAAGCCCTCCCCTACTTTGTCCCATCACTTCATTGTCACCACAGACAGGTGATACCTTCACATGGATTAATGTTACCAGCTTGCAAGTTTTGCAATAGGCAGCTCATGGCATGAAAACTGCTGTCCTTCTTTCCCCCACAATGAATTCTCAAGCCAGCCTTCCCCTTCTCAGTGTTGTCCTGTTGCTAAGTACACAACAGAGGCCAGCTTGTGCCAATACAGATAAATCAGGTGATCACAGTGTTTCTTTGGGGGCTAGTCTGTTAATGACAGTCTGTAGTCAATTAAATCCCTCCTCCACCACACCCCTCAGATTGTTTCCTAGACAGAGCTCATAACCTGTATTGTTTACATGCCACCTCCTTTGTGGAATATAATGAGGACTGAGCTACTCCTGGAAAGGTGTATATGTTTGTGGGAGCTCTTCTGGCAAGGAGGAATTCTTACTCAAGAGCTGCTGAAAAACATGACTGCTTTCTCTCAAGCAGACCCACTAAGGATATGCAGCAAGCTGGCCTGATTTGGGGAATGGATCATTGCCTGGTTTTGCACTCCTTCTCCATGCCGCGCTCCCTTTCCTATTGCTTTTCACCAGACTTTGAGTCTGGAGAGAGAACAGCACGCAAATGGAATTACAAGACTGGCAGATGCTCTTGAAAAATCGAAGAAAGTAAGACTCTACATACACTTGAAACCATCATAATATTTTAAAGTAGTGGTTCCCAAACTACAAGTCGTCAGGCCTGAGTAAGCAATCTGCTGCATGTGTCTGTGTGTTCGCGTGTGCATAGGCAAACACATGCATCAGAATGAGGCTGTGTGAGATTTTCATCAGGAAGCTCGAAACGATCTTGATTTAAACTTCAACATTGACATAGATTGGAAACGTACAGCTTCTCTGCACTTCCCCAGATTTTCCAAACCTTTTCTTTGCTGCTTCTGCAAATCTGAGGAAGGATATTAAACCCAGTCATTTGGGGTTGAGGGTTACTGTTATCTGAACTCCTTGGACTTGGGAACTGGGTTCATTAAACTTCATTCGTAGCATGGAGTCAGTGCCAATGGCTGCTTTGCATCAGCCTGCAGAGTGCCTACACATTTGCCGACTGCATGGCAGCCAGGCAAGCTGAGCTGAGCTGCATGAGCCAGTCTACAGTTCTCAATGGAGCTTCCCTGCCAGCACAAACTAGATGGTCGCAGAGCATTGTGCGACAGGTTTTGTGATCGGAGAAGCAAGGCAGCACTTGATTCCTGAAGTGTTAATCTCTGACACCTTCACAATTCTTAGAAAGAAACGATCCCATGGCAGAGCTGCGTACCTGTGAGTTACAACCCCTTACTGTCTGTTCTCTGAGATGAGCGCRTGTGAGTTCTGTCTTAGCTTGCATAATGTCTTTGAGCAGCAACCAGCTCTTTTCAGTGATAACTGCTGCAAAAGACAGTCTGTAACACCAGCAGTCACCCAAGAGACTCGAGCTGATGTTTCCGTGAGGCCAGCAGTCACTTTGTGGTGGAAGAARCATCAGGAGGACAAGGTTGTGGTACACTTCCCCTAGTTCTGGTTCAGCTCAGTGTAGCATCATGAGGGCCTGGYGTGGTGCATGTGCAGCACTGCTGGGATAGCAGTGCTTTGGGGCCATCAGCCAAGAGGAAACTGTATTGAGCAAAACAAATTAATCCATGGGAAATGACAGTTTTTAACAGCCCGTAATTGTGCCAATCTGAAGAGAGTGTTAGGAAACCTCACCCTAAGATTAAATCCCTGCCAGATAGGAAGATCTTGCTGCAAAACAAATAGGCACTAGGACTGTTCAAACCAGCAAGGATGGTTTTTATAACAGARTGCCAGTTTTTATGACAGAGTCAAAACCCAAAGAGACAGCGTTCACCCTCTTTTTTTGCTGACTAGCCCATGCTATCAGGACCATGAGTTTCAGGGAAGTGATGATATTCTTCCAGGGGCTCAAAAAAAAMCAGGTGGAAAGGTCTAGCAGTGGGCTGTCCCATTTCCAGGTGTGCACACCTCCTCTCTTTTTGGTGGATGCAGGTTTCAGGGGTTGAAACAAGAGTGATCTCAGCTGGCGGTCCGGGGTCAGAAGCTTTCCAAATGCTTATATACACTGGGATCAATCTCCCAACTGTCCTAGGGGCTGAAAAACACATTCAMACCAAAGCACTCGGTATGCTCAGAAGAGACTATGGAACAACTGGGGTATATTAAGCTCTGAGGAAACCCTAACAGGCAGATCTCTGGAAGGGCTCTGCTCCCAATCTCCCTGCTTGTATGGGTCAGGTGAGCTGAAAGACATTAAAGAAACATTATCAAGCTGATACATTTTTAAAGCTGTTCTGCTTACACAGCACAATGGGATTAGAATGGAAAGTTCCTGCCAAAAAACGCCCAGCTGTGACACCTCTGGCTTTCTGTCCTCCTGGCAGGAGGAGATTGCATTGGGAAAAAATAAAGCTTTTTGATAGCCAAGCTGCTGCAAGTGGCTTTTCAGCTGTGTAAAACTGTTTCTGTGCTGCTTTTACAATAAACCCTTTTACACCATCACACACATGGCTGTGGCAGCTGTGCACTGTGCAGCCGAGAGGAAAGCAGTCAGAGGCAGATGGTACAGGGAGAAGCAGCTAGATGGGCTGAGCTTGGGAATCCTGTCCATTTCCATGCTGAAGATGCCGTGAAATCTCTGCATTCGTTCCACGGAGCGAGCTCAGTGCCCCATGTTATTTCTGCAGTGATAGCACCTGCAGGCCTCTATCTAGGACACCAGCTGGAGCCTGGCCTGCATGAGGAGTGAGTGAGGAASAAATCTGCCACTTTGTTAGGCTGTGCAGAGCGGATCACGCTCTGCCTGATCCCAGGGCACAAGGGTTGTGTAACATACCCTGGCTCTGGAAGGTGTTGTTGTGATAGGAAGTCTCCTGAGCGTATGGGATTCCTGCAAGGCTCTATTTAAGCCCTGGTGGGCCAGGCTATATGAAATAACCTCACCACAAACATTTTGGAAGGAGACTTTCAAAGCACATGGTCATCTCACTCCAAAGTGAGAGGTTACTCAGTGAAGCTTGTCCTGTCTTCCAGGTATGCCATTGGTGTGGCCTACAAGTCAGCCCCCAAAAACGAGTGGATCGGGAAGAACTCCTCGTCCTGGGTCTTCTCCCGCTGCAATAACAACTTTGTAGTAAGACACAACAACAAAGAGATGCTGGTGGAGGTCCATCCTCAGATGAAACGTCTTGGCGTACTCCTGGATTATGACAACAACACGCTGTCCTTCTATGACCCAGCCAACTCCCTCCACCTCCACACGTTTGAAGTTTCCTTCATTCTACCAGTGTGTCCAACATTCACCATCTGGAACAAATCTTTGATGATCCTCTCGGGTCTACCTGCCCCAGACTTCATAGATTACCCAGAGCAACAGGAGTGTAACTGCAGGCCCCAGGAATCCCCGTATGTATCAGGGATGAAAGCCTGTCACTAGGCTGTGGCCARCCCTACCCGTGCCCTGCAGTGGCACACAGGGATGCTGACGGATGTTAGTAGTTGGCAGCTGGGAGCTTCCAGACACCAGACAACAAGGCTGGAGAGCAGCCTMTGCAACCAGCTCAGTAATGCTCAAGCAAGCAAGCACCCTCCCACACAAAGCTCTTTTCTTTCTTTTTCTTTCTTTTTTTTTTTTAAGGTTTAAAGGGGAAAAAGAAAGAACCTTTAACTGCAGTTGAAAATAAACTTCTGTTRACAAGCTCCATTTCTGTGTGAATGAAGCTTGTGAAACTCTTTTGCGGTATGATTGAATCTATCTCAAAGCAGATTGTCATGTGGATTGTTTTGTTTTTATTTTGGGGCTGGAAGGGCTGGAGAGAGTTTTTGGATGACCTTCTCAGGCACTGGTRTGGTCAGAGAGCTGGCTCCACTCATCTCTCTGAGAGATGCAGATGGAGCAGGAGGGACCAGCTTCCTGGAGCCCTATCCTAGCTGTCTCAAGAGCCAACTGGGAACTAAGCACCATTTTCTGGTGAGAGTCTTCTGTTTGGCAGCTTCTCTGGTATGATAGATAATGCATGAACCTCTCTCACCTGGAGAGGCAGCCAGATCTGAAACACTGAAGTTGTTTATGTGGTAAATGGTTTGTGAGAGTGAAGTCAGCTCTGAGAAGGACTGTCCTGTTGCTTCGCCCAGGCACATGCATGCTGCTGTTGGCTGTGTTTCTACAACTCCTTGAGCTTAGATTTGTAGTCCTGCTCTGGAAGGAAGTTGGATCCATTCTCTCCAACTCTACCATTCTTGTTTCTCTGGGAAGTCACATTTCACRAGTCAAGGAGGCCCACAGCAAGTGAAATGGAGCAAACTGAGGCACATCATACCCCCATCACAGACATTTGGCAGATAGTCCTTCCTAACTTTGAGATATGTCCAGCTGTGAACCGACACATGGCTGCCTGCTGGCTGTACTGGGGGACGTGTGCCCCACAGCCCTGTTCAGGTGAGCTTAAATCTCCATTAGTGTCCGGTGCCTTGCAGAAAAAGAACGTATCCTTGTGCTGAGTAGCAGAGGAAGTCATGCCCAAAGATGGTTTTCAAAACTTACAATCCAAAGCCAAGCTGCTGCCTCTGCACCGAGGCCCAGTGCACTTTCTGACCTGCAGCTTGAGCTGATGTGGGGCATGAATGAAGGTGGTTTTGAGGGAGGAGAGGTCACGTCCTAGTGGCAGTGCGTCACTCAGAGATGCTCTCTGTTCACTCTTAGTTCATTTCATGTTGCTCATGTGAGCATGGAGCTGTTCCGTTTGCTCCAGGGTCGTGCCATGTGGCAGACAGCTGAATCTGACCCAGAGAACTCAGCGAGTTCCTTGGGTGCCACCAGTGCTCCCAGTAAACCTCTCCCAGTAACCAGAAAGAACCAAATCCCTTGGCCAAGCCTCATTTCCACACTGGCCTAAAAGCCATAGCTGTGCAAAGGGCATCAGTTTGTGCATTGTGGGAAGCTCCTGGGAGCAAAGGTCCAGCACAGATGTCTGCAGACAGGGTCTTTGGTGTGACTTGGGCCAGGCATGTTCTGGCAGCTCAATGTGCCAGGGAGCTGGGGCCTGCAGGAAGCACAGTGGCCAGGGAGGGACTGGGAGCGAGCCAACGCAGGATGTGCCGGTGGTCTGCACTCTGGGCCTGTGTTAGGATCAGTCCATGAGGTTTGAAATCTGCTGTTGTCCTCTGGATGTTGTGCTGTGGAAATTGTTTGAAAATTGTTGCCCATCCTCAGCCCTCTTCCCCCAGAAAAATCTTGAGTTGTTGGTGCAGCCAGGCCCTGGATGGCAGAGCTCCGATTTTTCTCTGCACTACCATGCCAGGATGTCTCGATAGTATGGCTTGAGGACAGTGGTCCGACCCTCATCCCACAGCCGCTACAGTTTGTGGGTGACAGTGGCAGGTGCYGTCCCACTGTTGAGCCTCCGTCAGGGCGCAGTGTGCACCTGAACCCTCAAGTGATGGTGAAGGAGGGCCCCAGCCRGGACAGTGCGCAAGGCAAGATGCCGAGCCAGGCGGTGAGAGTGCCGGGACTGCAGCAATCTGTGCCAAGGGATACTTCTCATTAAGTCTGAATTGCTCTCAGCAGCTGGATGATAGCTATGTACAAGGAAGGCATACATAAAAAGAGCCTGTTCCTCAGCGCAGCACCCTTCACTTTGTGTGGGTGACATCTGTGGTGCTGGCTTGCCTAATGAGCGAGTTGTGGAGAGGGAGGAGCATTTCACATGTGGAAGAGTGATTTGCCACATGTACTGGCAGTTGGAGAGGTGTTTTCCTCTCTGATCTGGGCTGCTTTCCCTGCTTTTGGAGGGAAACACAATTAATGTAAGATGACAAATTGCCATTTCTGGCTGTATGTTTTTCAAAGCCATGTGGGGTTATCACTAAATTGTTCTCCCCATGTGCTGGGCCCAGTGGGAGCTGCTTGCAGTGGATCAACCTCAAAGAAATACCCATGTGCTGGAGATGGATTTTAGCATTTGCAATCCAGGTGCCAAGCTTTCTGCCTGCACTGGCACTGTTTTGGCTTATTGCTAGAGGACTCAGCTCATCCATTAACTCAGAGCACACAAGCCATTAATGTGACATTTGCACCTGATGAAATTGCACTAATTGCAGTGGGATCCCTGTACCCCGCCGCATATGTCTCATACCCATGTCAGGCAGGAAGAAGAAGCAGAGAGCTTGTATGRTTGAGTGCCGAGGGGAGCCCCAGCATCCTGAGCAGACAGTTCTGGAGTTAGGARCAATTTCCATGTCACCTGCATTTTTCTCTCCTGATTTGGAAAAAGCAAAACCTGCCCGGGCATTATCTGGGAGGGAGGGATGAGTGGCTCCCAGTCCTTGCTCATGTAAATGTAAATGGCTCTGTTTTAGGCCATACTCCCCTGCAGCCTTGTGGCCTCAGTCCATTAGCCAGCAATTCCATTGGTTAAAACTGCCTGGTGTATGATGACACAGCAGCCATTTCAGCCAATTCGAGCCCCTGTGGGCTCTGCCGCCCATCCTAATGAATGAACATTTCCTGAGGTCTCTGCAGAGGGGCAGGACCATGGGGCAGAGGGGACCAGTGGTGGTGGGTCTAGCCCTCGATGGAGGCCATGTGCCCACCATGGTTCTGCCTGCTGCAGGGCTCGGTGCTGCTGGTTGTTCTTCTCATAGTAACTCCATTGTATAGACTTGGGATGTGGTGAAATTCTGGTTACCGTGCAACCTGTCATATTCTTCTCTTCCATATGCAACATATTTGTTTTGTTTTCATTTTGGGGAGGGGGGTTGCTTCTCCTTTTATGTTTTTCCTTTTTGTTTTGGGGGTGTTTTTTGCAACTTCTTTGTTAATGTGTATATATATATAAATATAATATAATATATATACGTTACTGGATATGTCTCTTTGTGTTGGAGATTGTGCAATCTGTGACATCCCTGGTTCTAGAAATGGCGCTTTTTGGCATCRTAGTTGGTATTCTCCAAATCATCCAAATCTTCCACTGTCACTGGGCAATTTCTTTCTTTGAAGATGTTTGTCCTGTGGGAGCAGCCACGCTTATTCCCCTCCACCTCTGTTTTGCAGAAAGTCTTTTACCTGAATTTTGGCTAGATCCCTCAGCAGTGCCTTCGTGCCTTACCTTTCCCGGTGAAGAACTGACCCAGGCATCTTAACCACCCTCCACAGCCCACTTCCATGCAAGAAATTAGGTAATCTGACAAAATGCAGCCTGGGAAGCTCAGGGTTACTGAGTCAGATATGATCATAGCAATAAATAAGCAGCACAAAAGAACAGACCTTTACAAATATAGAGGTAACCCAGGATGGGGATGGAAAGACATCTGAGCTGATCCCCTGCTGGCAAAGCCCTTGAGAGCAGAACAGGCTGCATAGGGCAGCTCAGCAGGAGGAGGAAGGAGGCTTTGCTCTCCTAGAGTGTGAC
>NW_028187089.1:3072494-3192027 GCF_003343005.1 Rhea americana
TGAATCTCTCCAGACAAGGAGACTCCACAACCTTTCTGGGCAACCTGTTCCAGGGCTCTGTCACTCTCACAGTGAAGGAATTCCCCCTCATATTCAGGTGGAACTTCTGTGTTTCAGTGTGTGTCCATTGCCTCTTGTCCTGTTGCTTGRCACCACTAAAAAGAGCCCCAACTCCATCCACTTAACACCCTCCCTTAAAGTATTTTTAGATACTGATAAGGCCCCCCCAAAAAAAACTTCTCCAGGCTAAACAGGTCTGGTCTCGTAGCCTTTCTTCATAGCGCAGATGCTCCAGCCCTCTGATCATCTTAGTAGCCCTATGCTGAACTCTCCACAGTAGCTCCATGACTCTCTTGTACTGGGGAGCCCAGAACTGGACAGAGTACTCAAGATGTGGCTTCACCAGGGCTAAGCAGAGGGGCAGAATCACCTCCCCCGACCTGCTGGGAACAGTCTTCCTAATGCACCCCAGGATACCATTGGCCTTCCTAGCCACAAGGGCACATTACTGGATCATGGTAAACTTGTTGTCTACCAGAACTCCCAAGTACTTTTCTACAGGGCTGTTTTCCAGCAGGTCAGTCCCTAGCCTGTACTGGTGCCTAGGGTTATTCCTCCCTAGGTGCAGGACCCTGCACTTGCTCTTGTTGAACCTCATGAGGTTTCTCTCCACCCAGCTCTCCAGCCTGGCCAGGTCTCTCTGAATGGCAGCACAGCCCTCAGGTGTGTCAGCCACTCCTCCCAGCTTGGTATCATCAGCAAACTTGCTGAGGAGGCACTCTGTCTCYTCATCCAGATCATTGATGAGTAAGTTGAACAACAATATGGGAGTCTGTGAGCTCCTCTTGGCTTCTTCTAATGAGTGTAGTTTCATTAGCACAAGCAGCAGGAGTTCAACCACTACAGGAGCGATGCCCTCCCTCACTCCGCCAGGAATCATACAGCAACCATGGTCTCAGCCCATATTTAATGTGCCGAACAGCGCCCTTGCCGTCTTCCCGTTCCATAGTGGAGCCCCTGTCCTCATCCCCCTTGTTACATATCATGTTCCCYTTTGAGGTGTTCTGCTGCCAAGAAGAAGCAGAGGACTTCTATATCTCTGTCATGAGATGGCCATGCCAGGGCATATGAGTTCCCACTATCATTCTGCCCCAGCTCACCCTTCTCAGGTCATATGCCCAACCTCCAGAGCTTCACTCTGCTTGTAAATCCAGGTCTCCCTGTCCCCCATTTTGCTGCTGCTTTTTGCTGACCTGTGAAAGTGAGGTTCTGCCAGCATATGGGGGCTGTATTTGAGGAAAAYGAGCCATAGCCATGAGCCGTGGGGCTCTGCTCCTGCTCTCTCTGCATCTGTCACAGAGAGTTGCTTCAAGAAGAGCTCAAGATATGCTCTCAAACACCCCTGAGGGCAGCATGGGCTCCTGGGCACTCTCTGAACCAAGGCCAAGAGCAGGGAAGGCAGCTGGCCCCACTGGAGGGGGAGTATTATCTCCCCCTGGAAATAAATCTGAGCAGGACCCTGCCTCTCAGCCACCAGCACTGAGTTCCTGACTTCACTGGCCCAAAACCACAGCCTGAGACAAGCCTAGAGGAGCTGAAATGCTGGGCTGTGGCCCATCAAACATGCGAGTAGGGATGACCTCTTCCATTCCCCTCTCTTCCCTTTTGGCATGGGTCCCCAGCCAAGCAGAGCATGGGAGAAGGCAGAGCTARCTGGCTGGGAGTGCATCCCCTCAGGTGTCTCCCTTAGATAACACCAAGCAGCACTGGGATGGCAGCCAGTGCCACATGCCTGCAGGGTGGCCTGAGACCACCTGTGTTCCCCCACCCTCTCATGGCTGAGACAAAGCTGGACATGGCAAGAGCCTGACCCATGTGCAGAGACTCTACATAGGGCTGAGATGGGGCCACTGAGCAAAAGTCTACCCTGATTCCCTGGAAAAGAGGTAATTAGCAGAGGGTGGGGAACCCAGGACCTGTATCTCCAAAGGGAAAGGAAGACCCACAAGCCTATAGAAGATACAGCCTGTGTTTACTGAGCATAAGTTTTTTAAATATTTATATAGTGGAAAACATATGGTGCAAACCAAAACTGTAAAATTAAATATTTCTCGTTTTATTCCTTTGCTCTAGGCTTTTTCCCATTAAACATTAAGTGCCAACACATGGAAACCAGCCTCAACATCGAATCACTTCTTTTATTATGGGACAAATCTGTGGCATATACAGTATCTCAGACCTCTGCTCTTGGCGCGTGATCGAGCAATAAACACAACTGAGAAGGTCACAAGCTGGGGGCCTGATGTTAATGCTCCTGCCTCTTCTGTGCAACACCTGTCAGCCTCTCAYCCTGCTAAGCCAGAGCCCCACAACAAACTCTCACTGCAGCTCCAAGGGGTCACAGCCGATGTTTCCAGATTTAGCATGCCCTGACCCAGAGAGCCTGGCAGGCCCAAGACAGCCCTGGCCTAGCTGCGATTGGCTGGGCCATTGACCTAGCCCCAGCCCTTTCATCCATTTTTCTGTCTCCTCTAGGCTATTTTACAAGGTGCCTTGTGACAGAAACTGTGCAAGTTCTCCATAGGGATAAAGAGATGCTCTTGTGCTACAGTCACTTGTCAAAGTAAGGATAGCTGATGGTTAGACTACCTGGTAAGCTTTCCTAGCTCCCTGTCAGAGAGGTCCCAAGGGTGCTGGGACTCACAGTGCCTATTGTTAGTGGCTTCTACCTGGAGAGGCATATTCCAATTTCTGAGTTTGCCGAGTCAGCACTGATGGCATGAGAGCCAAGGGTCTGTGGCACCTGACTCTCCAGCACTCAGAGAACGGAAGCATGCGGGAACACAGTTCACTTGTCCAAGGCAGCTCTGGAGACAAGGAAGTAGACAGGTCCTGTAGAGACACACATGGCAGGGCCAGTCGCCACCAGGGGCCAGACTCAAAAGAGGTGAGTCCTCTCCTCTTCAGCCCATTGGAGGTCCATCAGTCTCCAGCCCTTACAGTCTGACTGGCCTTGGAGGGTGGTACAGAAACCCTCCACAATCCTCACCCACCASATTACACAGCTGGAAAACCCCAGCCATGCCAGCACAGAGAATAGCCACTAGAGGCAGACAAAATTCAATATGGAAATTTGATTGCACTGAAAATCAGGATTTTTGGAGCCTTCAATTAAACACCAAGAATTTGTCATGTGCCATATTCATAAAYTTCTTTTACCAACTCCCCCTAAAAAAGTTTTTTTAAAACCATATCTGACACATCAGTAAAAGATGTTAGGGGATTTTCTGTTAGCCTCAAAATATCCACAAATATTCTTTCAAACAATACCAAAACAGAAATGAGATGACTTTCAAAGGATTTCACTCAGTTTTTCCAGTTGGCCTAAAMATAGGTCATAGACACTTGCAAAAAGCCAGAGGTAACACAAGTAAAAGAGATGCCAAGCCATGAAGCCTAGCTGAACACCCAAGGAGTATCAGGGACACAAAAAGAGCAAGATTTAATTATTTGCAAAGTCTGCACAAGGGAACATGATTTCTGTATGCTTCTCTGCCCACATATGAAGAGCRAATCACACGCACTTACCAGAAATACTGGCGATGTGAAATACGCTATCAGCCGATAATGCTGGGTACTGCAGGGCCGCCAGTAGCTGATCTGCATTCAGCTTCCTCCTAAGTCAGTGCTGGTCTGCAAACATGAATCATACTGTRGTTTATTCGCTTGCAGTTTTCCAGAACTCTATCTCTACTACCTTGTGTGGAAAGGGGAGAGAGAGAGAGGAGAAATTTACTTTAAAAGAATGTTAACACTTCAAAGTCAAAATTAAGACCTTCCCAAGAGGCCTAGATGTCCACTCCTGTGTGTGCTGATCTCAACCAGACTATATGCTAACAGCCACTTTTTTGACAGAGGATGCCCTTGTTCAGTGATGGAAGAGATTTTGTTTGTTGAAATGAAGCAACTATGAAACCTTTCTATCTTCTTCATTCAAGGTGAGTATTTTTTTCTGCCTTATTTATCCACATAGCACTCCCACTCCATGCAGAATGCAGAATCCTTCCTTTCCACAGGGGCTTTTCTGTGGTGTTSATCACTGCAACGGCACAGGGATTCACAAATACTGATATATTTCCAGAGCCCCCATGAGATGCAGCGGTATTATCTCCACTCCACAGAGGGCTGGCACATAAGCACGGAGAGATAAATACGATTGTTGTCAAAACTGTTGGGCGATACAGCGGGCTGTGATTCTCAGGGCAGTTRACACTTTCAGAGGGTGGTGTTTAATGCTTATCCTGGCCTCCTTCCATAGTGACTGCTGGGAATGACTGAGCACATGGAAATGGGATTTTCAGAGGCTTGTAATCTGGAGAAGTTGGGGCTGATTTTTTTTTCTTTCCTTCCCAGAGAATCAATGCAAGTCACTGCACTGGGTGAAGGTCATATGCAACTTTCAGATGCTCTACAGTTGCTTTTCAATTAAAAATAAGAGATTAGTGTWATAACATTGGTAAAATGTGTTTTTTTCTCCCCCTGGGTATTGTTCTTAAAAGTAGTTCAAACTTTTTTTTTAATTACAAAATAAAACCTTCCAAAGCAGGTATGTGTTATTGGAAATATGACCTGAATGGGTACAAATTGGCAATGAGAAACATCAGAAAGCAGAGTGTTCACATAGTAAATGCCAGACACCACTCCCAGTTCTGCCTGGAATTAATACCTACRCAGTGAAAACTCCTGGAACTCCAAAGCTGCAACCAAAATGTGCTTTATACAGCAATATTTGCATTTCAGCAACTGGCTACATGAGCCACTGGTGAACCTCCCCTACGCTCTGGATTCCTGAGATGGCTGTTCTGCTGGGGCTCCAAGTGAGCTCTCATGGCATCTCAAAGGCATGAACTGGTCATCCTTTGCAGCCAGTGCATGACTTTATGCACCCATGCCAGCAGTGGGGACACACAGGGGATAAGTCACAGYTGGCTGCAGGCTACTTTGCAGTTCTTGCTCCTTCTGAGAGCTCCAGAGGCTTCATCACTCTGACTTTAGCTTTGATCTCAGCAGAAAGCAACTCCTTGGATGAACTACTCAACCAATGTCTGTGTTTCCTACACAGATGCATGCATCTTTCACACACATCTGAAAAACACCAGGATGCTCAGAGTCCTCCTGGGCTGGATGACTCTGTCCCCTTGGCTGTCACAATGCTTTTTGCGACGGTTGCTTCGATTATATGTGTGCCAGTTCTACATGCTCCTGAGGGTCTGGAGGGTCAGTGACCTGTAGCAGCTGTCTGCGCTCCCTCACTGCCACTATGAACAATTTACCTGTGAGCACCTAGGCCTCCCAAGGGACTAGAATAGCTTGTAGTCATCCAGTTCCCACTATCCATTTCTTCTAACCACCGAGTAAGTTGTCTTCATAGGACAGAGAGCATCCCAAGGCACTAGAAGCTTAGAGGTTTATCTGAGTTCTAGTTCGGCTTGGTAGCCTCAAGCAATACGTCCCCTTTGATGCATGGAACAAGTCAAATGCACCATCAGCCAGGCCTTGTCTATTGGTCCTCATTATAGATGAATGCAAGAAGCCACCCTTAACATCTGATATTAGATGAGTACTAAAGAATCACTAAAGTACCACTGAGATGTGGCAGCCTTATGGATTTTCAGAAGAGGCTGTGAAAGCTACTTTAACATGTGACAGTCACATTTGGTTTCTATCCCAGCTACCTCAGGTTGTCTTGACCTCTTYCTGTTCTGAGAGAGGATTAATGTGTCCTCTCTGATGTGAGAATCTTCAGGGTTCAGTGGATCAAAGCACTCATGAGTCCATTCTGCTCTACCAGGATGAGGAAAAAGACAGCTGTTATGCAGAGCGTGGGCCCAGCAAGTGCTAGAACTATAATGTTCATGCTTACAGCTATTAGCTGCCATGCCCGACCCAGTCAAAGGAGCCCGTCTCCACTGGTGTTCTCCAAAATATTTTTTTTCCTTGTGCACCCTGGCAGCAGAGCCAAACAGTGCCAATTTCACAGCACCAGCCTCAGCACTGCCACAGTCACAGGCATATGTAACTGAGGAAGGAATTCTGCCATGGTGGGACATGTGGTAGCAAGGACAGAGCTGGTAGTTCCAGGACACGTTCTACTTTCTGGCCTATGCACATTAACACTCTCTTGGCAAGAAGCAAGAGGTCATCTCCATTCCTGTGTGGATAACTGAAAGTCCCAAGTGATCAAATGTATTTTTTGTGACCTAGCAGAGTCAGGGAAGGTKGTTCAGCTTAGTCACTTGTGCCCTCAAAAGTCCTAGTGCCTTTCAAAATAGCATGAGAACATTCATCTGCCCACAGCTCCAGAAAACCTAACAACCCTTCTCTGAGACTGATTTTGTAGCAGCAATAGTTTGGGATTAGTTTAGATGTACTCTACGTGTCCTTCCAAGCTCCAGCAGCTGACAGTTCAGAGGGGTTTTTTTTGATGAGGCCATGTTTGTATCACTGTTAGCTAACCCTGCCTGGGGATTTCTACCCACAGAGAATACCTCTAACCTCTTCCTGCACTCATCATACAGCCGTGAGGGCCATGATCTAATGATTAAGCATCATCAGAAAAAAATACTTCCTTATGTTTGTTTCAAACCTACCATACAATAGTATCAGTGTTTGGGCAAAAAACTCCTGATTTGCATCTTTCCCCAGGCATAATAACAACCTAAAACTTTTGGAAGGGGAGAATTTTTTCAAGGTGCAATCAGYTTGTGGAGGTCACTGGATGAGGCAACACCGAGGCCAAGAACTTCCACAGGGGATCTGCAATGTATGGGGAAAAGCCAGAGAGGATTGGATCCTCTTGTGCGTGGATGTTGTCCAAGACAGGCAGAAAGCACTGCTTCTGCCTTGCTGCAAAGTAGATTAACCACTGAAATGGATCAGAACTTCACTGGATTAGAGTTGAATTAGGTGTTAGTGTGGATAAACAGGACATCTGTCCTTTCTCTGAATGAGCTTCAGCAGTACAMATGATGGAAGTTAATCCAAATGTCTCAAAGGCTAAAGAGAGCAACAAGCCTTTGAAAAGGGACTATCTCAGGGGTACTGTGAATCATACCATCCCCATCCCTATGCTCTGAACAAACGAAGGGAAACTACACACCATCACTCCAGAGGTTGCTTTATTGTCCGTGTACCAACTGCGTTAATCAGGAAAATGGGATGTGCCTGAGAGGTGGGAGGGAAGTGCAGGCCATCCTTTGAGGCTTTTCATTGCTGAGCCTTATTAGCATGACTCTGACCTCATGTCTCCAGAATAAGTMACAAGACCTAAATGTAGCCCTGGTGAGAAGTACCGGAGCATTGTGGTGGTGGCGCAGGAGGCTTGTTCTCACTCTGATTGCATTGTGTGGTTTGGCATGCAGCCTGCTTGRTACCAGAGCGGAGATAACAGGAAAGGCTGCCAGGAGAAGAAGAGGATACAAGGGAAAGCAGATGAAGTTAKGCAGTGGGACAAGACATTCAGTGTGTGCTGGGAGGGGAGAGGGAGCTTTGCCTGGAGACCCTGTGAATGGAGGCCTAGATTTCCTGTGCATGGGTCCAAGCTGGGCTCATTGCCCAGACTAGCTCTAGAAGCTGGTATCACTTCTTGCTGTGCCCATTGGGAACAGATCAGTGTGCCCAGMCCTAGCCTCAGCACATCTGATATCCAGCCCATCCTCTGTCTCCAAGGTTTCTCATTGTGCAGCTCCAGGGTAAACCTATATTGGGRCTGCTGCCCTGGACAAAACAGTGACAATGTCTTCTCCTATGTCTTCTGGCCATGCCTAGATGTTGTATGATGGCATAACCATCATGGGATCCTCCTCTCTCCTGCTTTATCTCTCAGTGAGCACGCTGGGGTAACTAAGTGGATGAGTGCATCCAACCCCAGTATGGAGATGCTTTTTCCAGCCCCTGCAGCAAGCTGGGTATGGCCCAGTGATCTCTACTCGCATTTTCTGGAAGCCAAAAGGGGACTTTACTCTGTAAAGATKTTGTAATATCTGGTCATATTTACTCTATTTCTATGAAGAAGCTGATGCTAGGCAGAGAGCAGTTAGGAGCTTTTTCCTCTTTCTTCTTTATTTATTTGGAGCCTTTCTCCATTAACCTTGGTTTCCAGGAAACAATATCTCTTTTTTTGGTGGGCACCTGTGAAAATCAATTTAAAACCATTACTGACATGATAGGTTACTTCATAGAAAGAGAAAAACTTCACTGAGCAAGATGAAATCAGCTTTACTGCTGCTTTCCAGGAATCCACTTTTAAACACGAGAGACTTCAATGTCACACAAACAACAAATCAAACTGGAAATTGCTTTCTTGAGTCAGCCAAGGGGGAAAAGATTGGCCTGCAGACTGTTAGTGTAATGAAGGTAGCTACAGGGATGTCTCTGAAGGATGTTGCCTAGCAGAGGCGTGTGCACGCAGAGCAGCGTGATGCCAGATGCAAAGAGCCTTYGTCTGCCTGGCTTTGGCTTGGAAGGTTGTCTACTGTGGACCCCCATGGGGTGCTGCCCAAAGCCGTAACCTCCTTAAAGCAGTGCAAGAGCAGGCAGCATACATTAGCTGATGGCCCAAGGAGRGTCTGCATTTTATTATCCTGAGCAGTGAAATGAAGATGAACAGGATGAGCAAGGAGTGTTTCATAATGCAGCCTTCAGCAGATGGTGCTTGGCGGCACAGCACAGCCTGGACTGACTCTAGGAGAACTGTTCCTCCTAACTGACCTCATGTCACTCAGAGGAGACAGCCTGGGTACTGTCTGAACCCTGACGGCCACAGGCCAAGCGAGGCTGTCAGGTGGCTCCCACTTGCCACCCACGACCTCTACCTACTGCACAGCACCAGGAGAGCAAAGCATTTTGCAGGCTGCTCTCAGCATACTCAGTGCTCCTCCTGCACATCATAAAAGCTGGTACCCTGCATGCATCTCCACAGAATGCCATTAAAGCTGGCAATTGCTTCYCTGGAGTCAGAGAGGAAATAAATTAGGCTTTGAGCTATTAGATTAACAAGCTGAAGGGGCGACCCTTCGCTCACCATACTCCAGCACAGATCACATTTTCTGTTCAGCTCTTGGGCAGYAGGAGCCAAAGCTAGCACAGGGGTCCAGAGCGCCAGATGAGGTTGTGCTCACAGCACAAATGCTCATAGGTTTGGGGCCATTTGCTGCCATCTTGAGATCTCAACCTCTGAGGCCTGGGAGAGGCAGGAGAAAGACTTTTTCAAGCTATTCCATGGGCTTGGGGGAACTAGTGGCATATTTTGGGGGAGGGCTGAGGGATAGCATTACAGACTAGCCCCTCCAGACAGCTTGCTGCTCTGTGGCAGGGTTCCCCAGGGAGCAACATTAGTCACAGAGTGCTCCTCAAGCCTTGGTAGACATTATGACAGGAGTTATCCCAGTGAGGATAAATCACATGCAACCAGAAATTTGATGTTGTCCTTTCTTCTTTCTTTTTTTTTTCTTTTTTCCCCTTTTTGTTCTTGTTATTTTTCCTATTTTTTGTTATTTTTTCCTATAAAGTTATGGAACAGAAAATTTTAAAAAGCTCCCTTGACAAAGCTCAAAATCTCACTGACTTATTGGAGTCCTGAGTCTGGGAAGCTATAAAGCAAAGAAGCAGGGCAGGTTAGTATTTTTAAATGGCAAATGACATTAAGCAAATGTCTCACCTGTAGGTGTCCATTAACAACAAGGGCTTGCATTCAGATGAGCTTGTCCTACCCAGGAATACGAAGCTGCAGTCCCTCTGTCCATGAATGAATACTCCTTTGACTAATGAATTCTCTCCAGGTGAAAAAAAAAATAGTATTATAAATGGACAGAACAGAAAATTACAACTTAGTGCCGGAGATAGCCTGCATGAGCAAATGATTTATTGTGTCTGTGCTACACAGTCTGGACTGGCCCAGAAGTAATCCTTCCTAATAGAACTATAATAGAAATTTTTAATACTTCTCTGGAGTATCAGCCCCCAGACAAAAGCATCACTTAACATGTTGCGGAAATATTCTCTTGATGTGGCTGTGGAATGACTGACAGGTGTGTACAATACCTGAAATAAGACCACAGAAGGCCTTTATTTAAGGTATTTTTGAATTTTAAAGGATGTGTTGAAATGAGGATTTATGAAGATTGTCACCTAAAGTCTATTGGCTTTTGGGGAAGATGTTTGAGTCATTGCAACCCAGAACAGATTGGGTCATTTGTTAAAAGTCCTTTGTTTTGTAATCACTACTAATTACAAATTCATTGTAATTTGTTAGTAGTGAGTTATTGTTATTAAGACCTGTTAAGTGTTTAGAAGGGCATCCTTATACCTCCAACAGCTCCTTGGCAATAGGCACATTATGAGGTCTTCATGTTAGAGAGAGAGAGCTAGGCAGCCTTTATTCCAGAGTACCTTCAGAAACCATCCCTGGGGAGTGGGATTTGATTGTTGGCAAGGTGCAGTGCAGAGGACACAGCTACAATGGGACCTGGCTGGTTCGGTAAGGTCAGGTTCAGAGATGTTTACTCCCAACACTGAGATGCCTTTTGCAGCATCTGTGAGCATGTTTGTAGTTATCTCATACACAACAACCTTCTCTCTGTATCTGTAAAAGTGCCAAGAAAAGCTTAATTATTTAAGTTCAACTGAGTGGGGCAAATTGCCTGTTAATTGGGAAAGTTGATGGCTTGTGTGCTCTGAGTGAAGCTAAGTAGCTGTCTCAGGGGGACAGGCCACTGAATTGGGAAGCTCACAGAGTCCAAGTACAAGGTACAGGAAATCTCAGCTGCACCTGCTGCTGTGAGAGGCAAGATTGCTGACTAGTAGTGCCGCCCCTTCTCTTCAGTCTCCCTCAAGAAGCTCCCTGGCTGCACTCAACATGATCAGCATTTATGAGAACATACATACTCTGCTCCCAGCTAACCCTGGGGGTAGGCACCATGGGGACACTGCCAGTAATCAGGGATGGAGAAGTAAGAGAGGGCTGTGACCATAAGAGTGTCAGATCTCCACACAGAGCAGGGACACAAAGCTTTCTCCCCTCTGCACCCTGGCTGCTGGGATGGCCAGGTCTTCTCCCACCAGCACAGCTCATGCTGTTCAAGAACATGTTCAAGAACAGAGATGCTCCCTATTTCTGCCACAGGGGAAGATCTGCCTCTTACATCTTGCCCATCTGTACCAGCTAATCTGGCTGCAGGGTACTGTGAACTACAGTGGGTCAGGACATCATCAGCCTTTTGTGGCTCAGATTGAAAACAGCAGGGAACTGCCAAGGAAAATGAAGACAGAGGAGCATATGGGGAAAAGGTATTCCTGCTTCTACAGACCAACTTACCACCTGCACAGCAAGCCAGGGCTAAGTTACCACCAGTGGGTACAAACATCTGGAGATAAGACATTGTGAGGCTGGCATGGAAGGGCATGGAACTAGTGGTGGTATTTCTGTGCAGGCAGCACTCCAGGATCTGACCTCTATGTGTTAATGATCCAAATTGAAGAGTCACTAGATGTTTAATTTCCTGTTGGAATTCCAGGAGAGTGCAAACAAAATGTTAAATATCATCCAGAAGCATGAGCCCAAAAGCCAGCAGACATCAGCAGTGCAGGTTCAGTGATAAATGTACGACAGCACATGCAGGAGGTAGAAGCTATATTATGAGTGAGTGCCAAAAACAATTATAGGCATGTGAGATATTTGAAGAAACATGTGGTGATACACCTGAAGAAAGGGCAGTTAGGAACTTTCTTCCATGTACTCAGTGGTATTTGCAAAGTTAACTAGTCCCATTAGCACTGGTCTTCTGGGAATCTCTTGTTAGGTCTGGTTGCAACATCAACACTGCCAAGAGCAGGTCTGTGTGGTCAAGGTAGGAGCAGCATAAAGACTGTTAAATGGAAATGAGTCCAATTCTCCATAGCAATGAGAAAGAATTGGGTCAACTGAAGGATCTGAGGAGGCAAGTGCTCCAAAGAGTTTTAATAGTAGGCACCCAGCTGGAAAGGGACTTACCAGCAAAGGGTTCATGTTTGGGAAAATGGGGAGCCTGAACTCTAGATAGTCAGGACCCCAACAACCAAATCACAGACTTTTTTCTTAACAGCTCCCRCCAAGACCGGGCAGATGGGCTTCCCAGACATGTTTGAGTGTCATATAGCACAGTAGGACCCTAGTTCTGCCCAGGCTCTGGTGGATGGCAGTGTCCCCCGGACACAGGGAAAAAGGTCATTTGAAAAGTGGAAGCTAATTCTGTGTCAGCTAGCATAGATACTTCTCCATGTAACAACCATATGAACATTTATTATCTATCCCGTGCATGACCATGGCTGCACAAAAGTGAAAAGACTCTGGGTAGACCCCAGAGCACATAGTCTGTGAGCATGGATGTCTCCCCATGTCTATGGCCTACTGCCCTGATCTTTCAGTAACCGTACCTCAAAAATATACCTTTCCTTCTACTTCCCAATCACACCAAGCAAAGTCCCTTCTCATCATATGGCCCCCATTTTCCCATCTCTCACCTGCCCCTGCTCTCCTGGTTGAAGTTCCAGATATTTGAATGGGCCCTTTTTAATTTAACAGGATAATCAGGCTGAAATGTGTTTCCAGGGATTCTCTTTGAAGAAGCTGTGCTTGTGAAAAATCCTCATTACAGCTCACTCTTTGACAGGGAACACACCATCTCAGCTTACAGCACTGATTTTGATCACCTGGATGCAGCAGTGCTGTGCTTGGATCCGTCTCCTGCCTTTGCCTGTGTACTTGACAGCTTCATGGCAGAGGCTCTATCATTACCCTGCTTTTAATATACAGGTAATTTTGCAGTGACAATTGTTCATTAGTTACCTGGAACTACCAGAGCCAGTACTGATCTGTCAGGGGCATGGATGTGATCAATGAGGGATTTACAAGGAAAAAAGMCCTCGGATGGCTGAGACTGGCAGAGCATAACAGCAGATTGCCCCACTGACATCCACAACCATGCTCCAAGCGGGGTGCACCGTTTGTGTTTGCCCAGCTGAAGCCAGTCTGCTGTGCCAGGTAGCTTTGGCTCATCTTTAACATATATGTTAGTCAAATTAAACACCAGCCATGAATTTTGAAAACAGTGGGGAAATTACCTGCAAGCTTTCTTGCACAGTCTGTCAGAGCTGTGAATTCAGCCACTGTGTTTATCAGTTACAAGGAGACATCACTACTTTCAGCTGATTCTCTGTTTTAAATGACACTTAGGCTTTGATATTTTTAAGTACCTAAAATGTGGCAATCACTTTTCAGATCTTTAGCCCTTTACTTTTCATTAAAACACCTCAGTTCTGTTCCCARCTGTCTCAATTTGTGACCTTGAGATTAATAACTTCACTTGAACAGTGTCTTCATTTGTAAAATGAGCTTCTTAATAGTGATATACCTGATACACTTAAAACCTGATAATGAATTAAACACACTCTTAACATTTGCAGAGCACCTTGAGAACTGAGGGGAAGTGCTGTTGATGATGAAATTATGATGTTACTTCAGCCCAGCAGCATGTGGTGATTGCACAAATACACAGCAATGTCTTCCCAGAAGACTGAGACACACTTGTGTATCGTTCCTCAAGCCTTGACGAATACTGAGCCTCCTTTTCCCTCTGCATTCGCACATAAACTGAAATCATAGTGTGGCTGTCTTTGCAGCATCAAATCCTTCAAGGAGAATCTGTCTCTAGAAGCCTGCTCTTCTCCAGACATTACTGTATTTTATATCTCTAATCAATAGCCTCTGCATTCCCTTCAGCATGTTGCTCCATGCAATTTCCCTTGGAGATCTCTGGCAAATTTCTGTTCCAGTCTCATGCACAAAGCTCAGAGACAGCTTCATTCTTCCTACCTTCCCAGAACATAGTCTTTTGCAGGCTAATTTCCCAGGCACCCATTCATCTTCAGGAGTTTCTGAGATGCCGCTCTCCCTGCTCAGCTCTGCCCTGCCAGGCTGCACTCTGCAGCCTCAGGCCCTTTGTTTTCGCCCAGAGCAGRGCTGGCCCAGTGACCCCACCGTATGACTGAGCCCTTCCGACAATGCTCACAGCTGCATATATCTTCAAGTTAAGTAACCACAACAAAGACCCTTGCCTGACAAAGAGAGCAGACATGAAAATAGCCACAAGTATTACTTGGTCTGGGAAGGCTGGGAGAAGTTTGCATGCTGCTTGCTGTTTTACTGCAGCTTTTGGTGTTGAAGCTTTTCAGAGGTGGTTGATGCAATATGAGCCCTTTTGCTGAGTAGTTCTGCTGGTTGAGGCACATCAGATGCCTCTTATATTGTCTTGGGGAATACCTGTATCTTCAAGGGCTCCTTTGCAAAGCAGGAGTGTCTTTCCRGATATAAGTTAGTGAAGTAAGTTCTCCTATGCATGCAAGCCCACGGGAGATATGATSTGGTTCTCCATGTGCTCTCTACACGATTCTCCCTGCCAGCTCTCAAGAAGACCCCTCAGCTCTTCCCATACAAGTAATAGCACCATGTTTAATGTGGATTTCRCCGTAATCCCTTTCAAAAAAGAGCCCCTTCTGTTCACATTAACCTTGCTTTCTCTTTCATGACCACACACGGACAGTTAAATGGGACCTACTGCTTCAAGACAGGCTTTAAAGAATGAAAGATGCTCAGTTTTTCTGAGGGTGACACTAAGATGCCACAGGAGTATGGTCAGCTTCTCAAGTTGAGAACCTGGCACGGCCCCTGAGACAGGGCCTTTCACTGCCCAAATGACCCCCAGGCCTGCCCCTAACCTTTGTCACTGCCACTTTGTGTCTGGCCCACTCCAGCTGGTCAATGTGGTGTAGTTACATCTACCTCTCCACTTCCCCACACAGTTACATCACTTGCAGGGCTGTTCCCAAGTCTGTGACAAAGGCAGTGGGCTTTTCAGATGYCCCTATGGAGTCTGGCACCAAGGCACGCATCATGTTGCATGACAGCCCCAAGCAAAGGTGCCGTATAGATTGTCATTCCTCACTGTGGCTACATTAGCATGCTCCTGGCACCTGCCCTGTGGTAATGTAGAATCGCCATCAGGACCTCATCCAAAAGCTGTTTACACATCTCTTTCTCTCTCTCCTTTTCTTTTCTTTTCTTTTCTTTTTTTTTTTTTTTTTTTTTTTTTTTTTTTTTTCTTCTTCTTCTTTCTTTTTTTAAGCTCAACTCCTTTAGAAACATTATTGTGACAGGTCTATATCCATTTGCACAGTCTCCTGTCTGGGTCAGCCTGAACTAAGCAGGAGTGATCAGTTTTTTGGGCCTCATTTCCTGAAGTCTCTCCTCTTCATCAGGATTTCATCATCCACAGCTATAGACTGATGATGTCAGGTAGCATTACACTTAAATCCAAGAGCTGCCCAATCAAACCATGGACTAGAGCAATTGGAAACAAAAGCAGTGAAGGAATTTGTAATTAAATTGCCATTAGATGGATAACAGATTGTCTAGCAGCTGACATTAAGAGAAAATACTCTATTCTGTCATGTTTTATCAGCATGAAAACCATTTGCTAGTGCTCTAATTGCATTCCTAATTGCCAATGTGATTAGGGACCTGCAGCTTTTCATTAAACGTGTGTCACCCTCAGCCAGCATTCTGTGGTAGAGAATATTTAATTAATTGAATCATACACTGGATGAAAGGAGGAGATGGACAAACCTGGAAGTTGAGTGAAGARCAGAGGTGCCTTGCACTGAAAGGGGTTAGTGGGAGGCATGTTCTTTAAGCTTTGGGCAAAACCTCTTTCAACAAAGAGGTACTGCTCTCAACAAGAGCAGTAGGTCCCATTTAACTGTCCATGTGTGGTCGTGAAAGAGAAAGCAAGGTTAATGTGAACAGAAGGGGCTCTTTTTTGAAAGGGATTACGGCGAAACCCACATTAAACACGGTGCTGTTACTTGTATGGGAAGAGTTGAGGGATCTTCTTGAGAGCTGGCAGGGAGGATTGTGTAGAGAGAACATGGAGAACCAGATCATATCTCCCACGGGCCTGCAAAACTCAATAAGCACAATCATAAAAAAAGTCAGGTTTCTGTCCATATCACTCCAACAAAAGCTCTCCTGCCCTAATGGGCAGGAACTAATTTCTGGTTTCCAGCCAACTTTGTATCTTCCAGCAATCCTCTTTGTTGACAGGGCAGTGTTCTCCTTCTAGCTTCCATTACAAAGACAGTCCTTACTCCCCACCAGCTCTTCACCCATTGCATTAACACAGAGCAATCAGAGCTCTCAGCTCCCGCTTGTTGAGAGATGGAGGAATTAAGGTATCTGGGTGCCCTGTCTGCTCAGCTTCGTTTCTGAGACCCTGCATCCTTTCTATGCAAGTTTTCCATCTGCTCTTCCTCTTTCTTGAACATGCTGACTGCTCAAAAGGAGCTGGTCTTCCTCTGGGATGTGCAGAGTGTTTGACAGTCTTTCAAAAGCCTGCTGTGCTATGCTTCCACAYGGTTAACATCAGTTAAGGCTTGGGACTGCAGCCTCAGACTGGCCTGACTTCAAGAGGAACCATAGGGCAGACAAATCCAGCTTATAGGTTTGCTGCTGACCTTCAGACACTGTTGGGTGTCTGATATGGGAGACAGCAAGGTTGGTTACAGCTTATGTTAGGCACAAGAACTATTTCTCCAAGACATGAGGGTGAGAAAAGGCTACTGGATAACCAGGTTTACACAAGGCACAAAGTTGTTGATTCCCTACAAGGGCTACTAGAGTTAAGAGCCTGCAGAGCAGAAGGAGGAGCACTTGTATGTGCAGATAGTGAGAAAAGGCAACCCTTACGTGTCTGCACTGGAGGAACTGTGCTGCCACCAGCACTTTGCTAATGGCGTGCTGGGTGAAGCATTGGTTTATCAGGGCGGATTGTGGTGTTACTACACAGCAAATATTTGTTGGAGGTTTGCAGTAGTAAAGATAAACTTTAAATTCAGTTAAGTTTGGTTTCAACTRGGCATAAGGTTTGGAGCAATAATGACTTGCTGTTTTTGCAATGGTACTACAAATCAAGTTTTGTTACACTGGTGAGATACAGTGCCCTGTGGTCACTGTGGAGTAATAAACACCAGGAAAATGGACGGTCATGTCCCACCACTTGAAAGCCAAGCCCAGAAATCAGAGCTCTTAGAAAACCTGTGAGTCTTGCAAGAGCTGGTAACAAATTCATGTCACTCTGCTTGCTTGATATTAAAAGGGATGAAAAGGCTGAAAGGAGTCAGAGGAGTTTTCCAGGAACTTGCATGGGCTTTTCAGGAAGCTAGAGACAGTGTCAGAGGTAAAAGGAGGAACCACACCTCTGATACAGGCATCTGGAACAAGAAGGTTTTGGAAAACACCATCAGATGGCCCCTATTCTAAGAAAGACCACGCTGATTCTGAACTCCTGAAAGTCCAACTGCAGCAGTCAGCCCAGAGGGCATGGCTGAAAACGGAGTACTCTTGCAGTCTGTGAGGTTTTCTCCATAGCCTCAGAAGGAAACGACAATTTTGAACACACTGGCCTGGAATGCAGGTGTGAAGCCTTCCAAATTGGTCTGGCCCATGTGTGCTGAGTCCTTCCCACAGAACCTCTCCAAGCAGGGGATGGAAGGGTGTTGGGGAGATTTTAGCTCCCTATGATTTTCTCAGTGGCTGAAATGCCTGTGATAGAAATACCTGGTCTGGAGATCATTTTACCTTATCACTGCTGCTAGCGGAAATTGCTCTGAGAATGAAGCAGTGGAGGATGAGCAAGTGTGCATGTTGTTCCAAGGATTTGGCTGCAGATCCTGCACACACTTGGAACGGAGCCCCACAGCATGGACARCCTCTCTGGATCTATGATGAACACTGGTTTTCCAGAAGGTATTCAGGGAGCCTGGCCCTGAGTGGCCTTTCTCATTTTGTCTTTTATTTAAGCTTTCCATTATGAAGAATTTCCATTTTTCTCCAATTTCAGGCTGTGCTCACAAACACGAGGCAAGATGCCAGGGTCCACAGAAGGCAAGACCATCTCTGTTTGCTGAGCACCCCAGTATCTCCAGCTTCCTCCGGTTGCCTGAGCAACAGGATGGAGAGAGGGAAAGACACAAAAGTGCATCCAGATCAACTCATTTCTTTGAATTTAATACAGTCCAGTGCCCTTGCCTTAAAATACTCTTGATTACAACAGAGAGAGTATGAGGAGGCTCAGCTTAATCCCTGTTTAATTTCCACTTAAGAAAATGTCACTGTGAATGTTTAATAAGAATTAATTGTTTTTTCTACAGATATTTTCAAATAATAGTCCCAGTGTTTCTTCGCTCTTCTAACAGCCATTAAAGTTTATTGAATGCTGCTTCCCATTCATTAACTCTAGCTTCCACTTAGTGTCAGTTTGGATTTCCGCAGCTGAGATTTATCGGTGTTGCACAGTCACTCCAGTGCATGATAAATGAAGAGGAGTTGTGGCTGCTCTCTGGGCCTTGCTTTGCCAGTTGTTTATTTGCACTGACACCAGTCTCCGTCTCAGCCCAGGGATAATTTTAGTCACAGCAGCAAAGCAGGGTGTGAAGAACATGGAGCTGTCTGTAGTTATTTATGAAGATGACATGATCTGTCTATGAAATTGTTACTGTGTCATTAGCTATTGTCTTACAAGGATGTGATTCAAGTTGTGGCTAATTTTCCCTATTCAGGAAAGTGGAAAATGTCCCCACTCTCTCTACTTAAAGAACTGAGTTGACTCTGTTTTGCAGTTTCATTTCCAGTGATGCTGTCAGGAAAGAAATCCAAGCAGAGGAAGACTGAATAAATAACATGGGCTGCTAGAAAGACAGTCTAACATGTCTCGATCCCATCCTCCAAAAATGGGATGCCCAGACTGGATGTGCAAACTGAGCTGGTGAGATCTGCAGAGCCTTCAGCGTGTCAGGACTCCCTTTTCTGGTCACACTGTCCTCTGGCTTTAAAGACAGCCAGTGCTGTGCAGGGTCACAGTATTAACCCAGTCCTTGATCCCAAAAGAGAGTCCCGAGGACCTGGCCAGCAAACCTCAGTCATTCAGTGGGAGCTCAGATCCTGATGCCTGAAGCACACTGCAAGAACCTGGACAAGGTGGGGAGGGCAGACAACAATAAAAAGAAGAGTAAATAAATAAATAGAGAAACAAAGTGGTGTTGCTTGTACAAAAATGATGATGAAGCCATACAGCTTTTTTTTTATACATCACGCCAGTGCATGGTGACAAAAGACCTTCACACCTTTAGTCCCTGTCCTTTTCTGAGGTGAGATGTTCCCAAGCCACCCTTAGGAGGTGTGTCTGACTGTTTTTGAGGTCACTGATGTGTGGAGCCTGCTGTGCCTCCAGGTTACCAGACCCTGCACATCACAGAAGAGGCCATCACCCATTTCCTGCCTTCCCCCCCCACCCCACCTTGCCATTTCTGGTCTAAATTTCCTTTGGTGAAAAGGGATGTCTGCTACTTCTTGCCCAACTCCTATTGATCAAAGGGAGCTAATTAATCACTGTCATAACAATCACTGACACAGCAGAAAGTTTCTTACTGTGGGTCTTTCCATCTGCTTTCCCATACTGAACCAGCTCAGCATTGCCAGCTTTTCCAAAACCCCCTTCCAGCTCCCACAATTTCTTCAGACTCACTAGTCTACCTGAATGGTCCCAGGCTCCAATAGTGCTGAGGAGCATGCCTTGCCTATACTGCATCTCCCCATTTGGAAGGTACAGCCATCAGAGTGTTGTTAACATGGCATTGCGACTTAGGACCCCTCAGTGTGGTAAGAAAGCCCTTGGATGAAGCTTGCTATTCACACATTTCCTTTGATGCAGAGTCTGGCCCTCACTGGCCAGCCCTGCAGTTCTGCTGCATAGCCAATAGGTCCCCCTTTCATGTTGGTGCAGCTGGGTTTTTTTCCCTAAAGTGCAGTGTTTTGCACTTGTCATTATCAAATTTTCTCTCATTGAATTTCAGGTCTTTTTTTTTTTTCCAGTATGCTGAGATTATTCTGAATGCCAGACATGTTCTTCCCTCTTTGAGTCTGCAGCACCTCCCCAGGCAGTGTCCTCTCTCTCTTCCACTGTCTGAGTGACAAAGCACCATTTGACCAAATCCTGTCTCACTCATACCACTTTCTGGTGTGAAAATGCTGGTTGTGACTGCTGGTCCCTGCACAAACCATTCCTTTTAGCAGCTACAGCTGTAAATCCTACCACGTATCGCATTGTCCACAACTATAACTATAAGATGTAGCAATTGAAACTCCACAAGGGTTTACCACTTCTCTAGGCAACTGCTGACCCAGAGTTGTCTTGCAGAGGGCAGACCTACATCTATCTGCTTTCCAAGACTTTTGCTAGCAACACGGTTTGATCCTGCTGACCCAACTCTGATCAGGAGGTTGGACCAGAAGGTCTTCTGAAGTCCCTTCTAACCTCAATTATCCTGTGATCCCATCAACATTTTCTGCATATTAGAAAAGCTGCTGTTGTATACCTAGAATGTAGCTCCTAGCTGGTACCTCTACCTCTCTGGAGGAGAGATACTCTGTCATAGGTCTGAATAGGGCCTGCTTTTCATGGGGCTGGTGGGGCCTTGCAACCAGAGGAGGTGAAAGAGCTGCAAGAATTGTTCCCAGGCTAATAGGCAGCAGGGTGATTAGCAGGCTGAGTGGCAGCAGCATATGTCAGTGGCAAAGGAGGAGAAAGACAGCAGCCTGATCATGATGAAATACATTTTTATAATCACTGGTGAAAATTGATTCAAAAAGTAGCTCCCCCATCTCAACTGACAAAGTCATTTCCTAATAAAAAAGATTTCCTTTATCTCGCCACTGCTTGGGTGTTGAATCTGTTCATCCATTAATGAATCATCAACCTGCCAGAGAGGTTTGATTGCTCTGATTTCCTAAAGTGATAGATGTGCGCACACTAAGCACCCTTTCCCCTGTACGTGGAGGATGTGGGTGCTGAAGTCCACAGCTCTACTGCTGGAGGGATTTGTACATTGTTCTTCAGTATCTGAGGTTTCAAAGCTGCCTGCTCTAGTTACCTTTTAAATTTCCTTCCTTTTTTTCCCCACTGAGAGCAAACAACTMTTAGCAGCTTAATCTATTGAACTCATTAGCATAATATACTGTTCTCTAAATCAGACTACTTAGTGAAGCTCTTTACAGAAGATCTCCAGGCCCAATACATGTGCAACAGCAGCAGCAGCTATCTTTATATCCCCCCAGGAGGAGACAAGGTGCTCCAATTTAGTTCATGGGAGGATAAATCAGTCGTGAAAGTCATCACCCATGGCACAGCCCAGAACTGGCTACAGCCAGTGGCCAAATGGGACACACATTACTTGGAAATGCCTTTACTAGTTCAAGTATTTGGACATTTGAAATAAGAAAGAGGTAAGGATAAGACCTCTTCTGCTAGAGCCCCCTGGCTGTTTGCAGTACCAAAGGACAGGGCAGCACCACTCTGCAATCTGACTGCAAGGCAGGATGGCTAGCAGGAAACACTCCCCAACAGTGGAGCAATGTCTTGAGGAGATCGCCATGCCTTTCTCCACTGGCTAAGCAGCCTCTTGGACCCCTAACAATTTCCTTCAGGGCCCAGTCGGTAGACAGTAACCTTCGCAGGGTTTGCAGCAGAACCTCTTTCCCTTGGCATTTGGCACCTCATAGCTTTCCAGCATGGGCTTTGAGATATGACACAGAATTGCAGCAACACTTAAGCAGGAAGGACTCTGAAGATCTTTCATCCATTGCTCTGGTCAGAGTAGTGCTGACTTCAAAGCCAAGGGCTTTGTCCATTTGAGCTTTACTATCTCCAAGGTCAGAGATTCCTTCACCTCTCTAGGCTCCTGTTCCAATGTTTGACCATTCTTGGTGTGATTTTTTTTTTTCCGTTTTATCTAGTCAGAGCTGTGCAACTTGTGCCCATTGCCTCTCATCCTATCACCATGGAAGTCAGAGAAGAGTTTGACTCTTTCCTCTCTCTATACTCCCTTTAGCTGGTGGAAGATGCAATTAAATCCCCCTGAACCTACCCTTCTCCAGGCTGAACAAACCCATCTCCCTCAGCCTGCCTCTCTATGTACAATGCTCTGGTCTTCAAGTGTTTAAATGTCCCTTTCCTGTGGTCATTCCAGCACATTYATATTACTCTTGTACTGGGAGCCCCAAATCGGGCACAACAGCCAGAAGTGGTCTCACAAGCACACCATAAAAAGGAATAATCACGTCCTTCAGCCTGCTAGCTAGAATCTTGCTAACGCAGTCCAGTAGGCAATTAGTCTCCATCACTGCAAGGTCACACTGTTGACTCACATCACTGCTGGCTCATCCTCATGAGATGCCCGGAGTCAACAAGTAAATTGGTTCTGGTAGCAGAACCCGGCAGGGATATGAAGTCCAATGCCAGATCTAATATGTCACAGGTTTCCCTCCCAGGCACTGGAGTATACTTGAGCACTGTCAAGGCCTGTAATCTTTTGGAGGATCCAGCAGAAGTTGCCTGCAGAAGCTATATGACCCAACTGAAAGACCAAGCCACTGCAGAAATCTCCTGCACTGCAGCAGAGTGAGTACAGGAAAATGCAGAGCTTGGTGTATATCTCTTCATTACATATTTATGTTTCCTAGGAACTCATGCTGTTAGTCTCTGATATTGTAAATCCGAATGTGGAAGCACTGTGACCAGAAATGAACCCAGTCTCCTCTCTCATTCAGTCTCCAGAGTTTTAATGCCAGAACAGTGACTTTGTGACTCTCTCATATCCTGGGTGGCCTTAGGAGGCCAACACTCAGCGGTCCAAGGCAGGTTGTTCCATACAACTGTATAACAAGAAACTGTATAATCAGAAACAAGAGTCCTGATCTCTGACTGAGCAAAGAGACACCACCATGGTGTGAAATGTCAAGTCATAAGGTCCTGTGAATGCCTCGGTACTAATTTGGTACTAATTTGCTGCAGAGTCTTCTCGCTGGCCTGTCCAGAACCAGCTCCATCCTATGAAGTCAACAGCATAGTGTTATCTCTCTAAGCCTCTTTTCCCAGGCAGGGGAGGGAGATGATAATGCCTGGTATGTGATATGCTGGCCCCGTCTTGGATGTCTTCTCTGGGAGAAGACTAGTCTCACACTGGACACTGTCCTTTTACTCCAAATTCATTTCTATGCTTAATAGACAGCCTTTGGTCTAACAATTAACTGYCAGCATGTAGGGCCAGAAGGGGCAAACAGCTCTTTAGGTGTTCAGACCCTCCTTGTTTTTTTTCTTTTAGGAGATTAGCTCTTCTATCAGCAACCTTATTCTCACTCTGCTCCCCTGCTCCTGGTGCTTCTCCCTCCTCCACACAGCTCAGACATCCTTTCCCCAGGATCTGCCTTTTCTCAGAGATGCTACATGCTTCTTTCCTCTGAATCTTGCTTTAAATATTCMCTTTCCTTACACTCTATGCACTAAACCATGCAGACCTTGATTGTGCTCCAAATAAAAGGCAAAGTATAAAAATAAATTGTCTCAAATTTATGTTACTCTGAATTGCTATGAACAGCACTGCAATTTTAAAGGCTTTTATAATCAGTTGAAGATTTAGATTTCTTTTTTTGGTGACATTTGCAACTTGATGTTGCTAAACACTTTGAGTGCAGCTCATTTGAAGACATTACCAAACATATCAGAGGAGTCTGAAGCATTAACAGAGTTGCTAATCTGCTATTATTTACAATACTTGGTCTCTAGATACTACCAAGCCAAGAGCTATTAGCCTGCAGCTGGAGTGTAATCTTCCTTAAAAGGAGTATTAGTTTCACAGCCAGCATCCTTTCCTGTGCACATGTCATGGAAAATAGCATTCACCTTGTGTCTCTCTAGGCACCAATAGTTAAGGGTGTATTCTGCTGAGGAGAAGGATGTTTTGACTCTTCCTTATCAGTAAGGTGTTGTTATAGCATTCAGGTGATTTTCAGGGACACTAGAATTTTAAAAAGAGAATATGCAGGACAACCCATCAGCAAGGTGTTGTTATAGTATTCAGGTGACTTTCAGGGACACTGGAATTAAAAAGAGAATGTGCAGGACAACCTATCACAGAAAATATGAACTGACTCCAAACAGACCATGGCTACCCAGAGAGCTGGTATTTCCTGTGTGTTCYGATGTAAAGCAAGAGTGAAGCTCTCCAGATCAGGGGCTTAGTGATGGCACAAAACTGTTCAAAGGCAGACAAGGAATGAGCTGTTATGTCTGGGGCAAGGAGGTTCCCACTGGAAATGGCTTCAGCCACACTACTTCTGCAAGGTGAAAATCATGGAAATCATAGATACTTCATGTTTACAGGGTTTCTTTTCAGTGACACACTGTTCTTCTGTAGCCTGCGCTTGGAATATTGTCAAATCTAGTGCACAGGAATAAAGTAGTGATACAAACATTAAGGTAGCTTTTCACTATTCCCTTGAAACRTGGTATTAACTCTACCTGCAGGCAGAGGGTTTCTCAAGGAGGATTGCAAGTCCATAGGAAGATGGAGAAGAGAACAAGTGACAAAGAGATAACTGAGGCACTACTATATTGACCAGGCATCCTCCCATACCCWAGATGTTTCACTGCTTCCTGAAGGTAGACTTGGGCTGCTCTGATTGCTACCTGGCTTTCGGCAAGAAGAGGTGTACTTGGTCCATGAGGTACTTCCGCAAAGGGTACCATTGGGTACTTCCAGAGCATCCATTGAAAATTTTCACAGGAGAATGGAGGATAAAGGGTCTTCTTGCAATAAGCTAGTGTTAGGATTGCTATTCATACCCACTCTGATATGATAACTGTTATCACAGGCTGGACATAGAGGAGTCTGTGTATCAACACTCTCAAAGAGAAGAGACTCAGAGTTTAGAGGCCTGCGTGGGTTTTTTTTCTGTCGTTTTTGTATTGTTAAGATGACAAAGAATTTCTTATGTGTTGCAGTCTCCTTTGTACAGGCAATCTCATCAGTCACAGACCTTGTTCCCTGCTGAGCCAGGCAGACATCACATGTCATTTCCCCTGGCCTATATTATGATAGCACACTTGTTGTTCATTAAACAATTACAGATCTTCACAGATACATGTCAAACATTTCTTCAGCGTGTGCTTGCACATTCCTCACTTTACTATAGGGATAGGGGGCTCTTCAGAGTTGATTCCTTGGACGGCAGAAGCAGGTATCTCTACCAAACCCATTCCTCTTGCTTGGCCACTGTGCTAATTTACACCATCTGAAGCCCCAGATTTTATTAATGARTATTCCACCATCCCCCAGGTCACGGGGTGTGCTAAGACTCACTACTGAGTTGGACAATGAATTCCTCATAACTGGGAGAATGTAGAAAGCAGCCTTAAGATTCTGTTTGTATTTAGTCCCTTTCTTCTCCACAGAAGACACAGGGACCCAATTAGAGCCAAGTGCTGTGGACATCTGTCCACCAGGAACCAAAACAAAATGGTTATTTTCTTTTACATTAGAGTGACTGAAGAGACATGAACTGGTGATTACTTCCTCTAATTAACATCCACATTTTAAGCTAGGCTAGTCTTTACTCAGTGATTTCAAAATGAAAGACTTCATAACCATCCTTAACACATAAAAGAGTCATTCCCCCATAAATAGCTTTAAATTAAGATTTTTGAGCTACTGGTTACACAGGACTCAATGAATTACTTGCTATGTTTAATACAGACACATTATTTATTGAACTGAGAGAATTAAGTCTTTCTAGTTTATTGGAGATGAACCCAAGCAGACACGATTTAGAAGCCAGCCATTACTGGCAGCCCTTAGCATGGCACACAGTAAACTGGCTGCTGTGCTACTGCCTGAGTAATTTACAGCTCTTTGTTGCTAAAGTGTAATATACTATTAATCAGTCATATTTTAGGAGACRGATCTCCTATTTATATTGGCTTTAATTAGACTGGTCTCATTTTAATCTCCAAGYGTGCACAGGATTATCGGTAAATCAGAATGTAACATGGAGAGGTATATTTTAGGACACCATTACTGTCTCCTTTCTTAGATTCATCTACAGGTTTGCAGGTTGCCATTAAGATTCATATCCATGATGACTCTGCCATACACCTTTCCTCATACTTCTTGAGTCATCAGCAAGATCTCTTTGGAATTATTTTGAAAAGGTAAAACCAAGGTTATTAAAGAAAAGACCTTGAATTGAATACATTGGAGACAGAAACAGTATGTTTGGTATGCAGCATTGATGTAGAAGAATGAATGTTCCTGTGCAAGAAAATGAGTACTGAAGGGGAATGATCAGCTGTCATTTCCATTGCACAGGGAAGAAGAAGTGCTGGGCCAATCCTTGTCCCATAAAGTCAGCTGTGGTTTGAATGGACAGCTGCTGTGGAGAAGTCGATTTGGCTCTGGGTGTTGCAACGGAGTCAGAGAATCACATAGAGAGAAAATAAGGAGTTTGGAGAAGACAGCGTGAGATCTTCATGCAGCTGAGCTGAGAACACTCTCCAGTGGTCTTTGCACATGGAAAGCCAGCTCCTTCCAAAGAAATGACCTTGTTAAGAAGTCTCTTACTGCTGGTCAACTCTTGTTGGTCTCTTATGATCTTGACTCTTCTCATTCTAGCTCCTCCTTCAGTGTCAGTGAGCTATGCCCATGGTTGAATCCAAGCACTTCCAAACAGCAGCTCCACTGGCTCATCTGCCATGGAACAGGGTAACAACTGAACAAACGCCGATTTTTGCAGGTTAGAAACAAGGATAAGATCAACATTTGGGCATCCCCATCCAGCTTACAAGGGCATCTCTCTTCAGCAGGGCAGCAAAGGTATCTAAACTTCAGGGTCATGGCCACATTTGCTCAGTAAACAGGAGTGCTGGCAACAGTGAATGTGGCCACTTCCCATAGCCAGTCCCTGGAGCTGATCTCTGCCTCCGCATTGTGACACAGGGAATAGCTCTGCCCCAAAAATAAACTGGGAGGGCAGGGGGGAAGCATTATTTTTTTCAGCCAGATACATTTCCTGATCTGCTTCAGAACCAAGCACACAACAAGTCCTCCTAAAATAAGTAAGGCAGAGATGCAGAGTGGGAACAAGCAATACAGAGGCAGGCAAGAGGGCAGGAAATCCCTGAGAAGATATATGTGGAGCCACAGGACCAGGGAAAGCAAGAGAGTGGGACATTCAGAAATGAGGAAGAAAAAGCACGTTCAAGGGCAGAGAGAGTTCAAAGCATGTTTAATACACATACAGCACCTGGTGGCTGAAAATTTAAGTGGAATTATGTAGAAGAAAACAGATGATGGTAAGATAGTTTAGCACAGCATTAGGATGGTAAATAGAGCAGGACTGTACAAATAGAGGCAGCCAGGAAAACCTTCGTATTACATTGTGATCTCCTTTCTCATTTAAAAACCCAATATGARGTTTTAACAGCATGACATACTGGCTTTCTAGGAAGCAAAGTGTTTTAATAGATTCAAACCATCACAGTGTTGTTCCTGTTAAAAAGCTCATACTCACTTTTAACTCACCATAAAATCCACTGAAGTTATTCAGCCTACATAAGTAAAAGTGCTGGATGGATTCAGGAGCAATGGATAGCAGGGCAGARGAGGCCACCACCAAGCCCAAGCGTGGGGAGCCACATACCATACATTGCCTGGGGCAAGGAGAGAAATTGTGCTGGCAACCAGTTGGAGCCCAATCTGGCTGATCAGAGGCCTCAGAGGCAGTTACAGAGAGGATGAGAGTGAGTGGCTGCTATTTCCATACCTGAAAATGTAGCGTTTGGTTCCTCTGGTTCAGGGTCTGCGTTAGCCACGAGCCTGGTACTTTAAAAAATGTTTGCAGAAATCCAATGTTTTGTAAATTAAGCAGAAATTACTATCTAAATGAAACTTAATTTCCCACCACGACTGAAATGTATTTTTGGTTAGTGGTTACAGGGCTCTTCCGAAAGTTTCTGCTTCCTATGGCTCAAACAGCACAAATCAGGACTAATGAATGCTCAGTGTGAACAGTGTATATATAAAAAAAAAAACAGCTGAGCCCTGGGAATTGAAGCTCTTCAGTAAATAACAACATATCTAAGGCGTTCAAGGAAAACCAGAGTTTGCCCATGAATGATTTATCATCCTGCCTTACCCAGGAGGTCAGATTAGTTGGTCATAAAAGTCTGTTAAGATTAATGTCTTTAAGAGTTAGCCAGGAAGGAAATAACATTGTAGCTAAAATTCCTCAGCCTTGTGCTGTAAAACACCTCTCTGAGGTTAATAATTGCAAATGAGCCACATATTTATACCACTATTGTGTAATTCTTTGTTTTGGACATATTTAGGTCACACAAAGACTACTACTTTATAGTAGTACAGTCTGTAACACAGAAATATTAGCACAGGTACTTTTTATCATTACCCATTTTAATGCATTTTAACACCTTTTGCCAGCTTCCTTCCCCACTCCTCCAGGAGCTGAAAAGTTGAGAAAACTGTTTAATGATCCCCAAAATATTCCCCAAAACATTTAAAAGTCTTATTCTAAAACCAGAGGAAAAGTTAAAATTAAAAATAATGTACCTAAGCAAAAGAAATTGCATCAGGATTCTATAGATAGATAGATAGATAGATATGCATGCATGCATATATACATATGCATTTAGATAGCTCCAAATAACTTTGCTTTGTTTTCAGCTTTTAAATCTTATAACTAATTTTCAACTATTTTTTAAGTGAAAAGCCCCYTTCCCAAAAATGTCAAGATCCGGGTTATGTAGCAACCATGTAAAAGCATTTGTTTACTCAGTAGAGTAGACAAATCCTTTTCAGATGAAGGATTCATTGAAGCCATATACACTTCTTCAGGCATCTGTATTTTTAAATTAAAAGAAATAGATAATTTAATCAAGGACTTCCCAGTAGGTTGGAAGAGAGGCAGCCTTGTGTATGGGGAAGGACCTGGGTCGTGGGCTCCAACGGGACAGGTGCCAGCAGGACTGGAGCCTCTCCAGAGAGGTCCCATAAAGCAGATGAYGGAGCTGTGAAAATATCATGTTCAGCATCAGCTCTTGGCATGATAACCTGTAGCTCCAAATGGAGAGGGTTTAGACAACATATTCTCTTGGCCTCACCATTTAGATCTCTTCCAGCCACTTCAAGGGAGAAGATCATCAGTAAATTCCCTTGCATCTCCAGCAYAGTGTTTCCCCTCCTGGCAGGTGCCAGTAGGATCCATTTCCTGGCCCTGTGGTGAGTAGGATGTCTGGTTAAGAGACCCTCCAATCATATCTGCTGTGCCAAAACCCACGCACCTTTCTTTCTGCTACAACACTTCCAGGGCCCTAATTTCCTGGAGGATCTACACTTGAGCTTCCCAATGAGTCGGGCTTCTGGCTTTGACTTATCTATCCTGTTGTCCTGATTTAATTTCTTTCTTTAGAAAGAGAAAATTGCCTCATCATTGCCTCATCAGTCCCAGTTTTACAGCTYCTGGGTTTATGCACTTGCAGACTACATGGCTGTGCTTTTTACAGCGCTGCRCCAGTATATTACTTGTTCAGTGAGRGTCTAAAACCTTTCTGAACTCACAGCTTTCCAGTGAGCCCTAGCTGTGTCACCAATCTGCATAATTATTTGAATAAGCCCAGCTTATTACAGAATTCAAACTGTCCCATTGTGCCTGTCCTGAACTATTCTTTACATGTTGCCAAGATGATCTGTGTCAATCAGTTGCTTTAGCAACAGTGATTTCATATTCCCTTGCAGATCACTAAYGAAAACAGTGAGGAGGAAACAGGATCCTTTTTGGATCTCTGTGGAACATCCTACTTCCTGATGATTCTCTGCTGATTGCCACGGATTGAGTTAGCTGTTTGTATAAGAAAATGTTTCTGAGCCTGCTTATCCACTTATCCAGAAGTGGGGTGAACAGCAGACACTGACCAGCTGTAAYGAACGGGCATTTCTGACATGCCAGATGCACTGGCTGAAAACTTCAGAGAATCACAGAATCACAGAATAGTTGAGGTTGGAAGGGACCTCTGGAGATCATCTAGTTCAACCTCCCTGCTCAAGCAGGGTCACCTAGAGCGTGTTAAACAGGGTTTCATCCAGGTGGGCTTTGAATATCTCCAGGCAAGGAGACTCCACAACCTCTCTGGGCAACCTGTTCCAGTGCTCTGTCACTCCCACARGAAAGAAGTTTCTCCTCATATTCAGGTGAAATTTCCTGCATTTCAGTATGTACYCATTGCTTCTTGTCCTATTGCTGGGCACCACTGAAAAGAGTCCAGCCCCATCCTCTTGACACTCCCCCCCAAAGTATTTTTAGACATTAATAAGATCCCCCTTCAGTATTCTCTGCCCCAGGCTAAACAGGCCCAGCTCTCACAGCCRTTCCTCATAGGGCAGATGCTCCAGCCCTCTGATCATCTTTGTAGCTCTATGCTGGACTCTCCCCAGTAGTTCCATGCTTCTCTTGTATCGGGGAGCCCAGAACTGGACATAGTATTCCACGTGTGGCCTCACCAGAGCTGAGTAGAGGGGAAGGGTCACCTCCCTCAATCTGTTGCCAACACATTTCCTAACGTGACCGAGAACTTCCTTCTTTTTCCAGAGGGAGAAGAGGTGAACAGTGTTCAAACCCCCTAATTTGGGTTAGAAGAGATGTGAATGCATAAAGCTGCAGAGAGAGAAGAGTCCAGCAGACAGGCAGGGTTTACAAGGCCCACAGCATGGCACAGCATTCTGCCGAAGGGGCTGGAGTCAAGGCAAATGCATAGAAAGCTTTGTCCTTTATGAAGAGCTGAGATCAGCAACCTTTCCAGCACTTCCAGCTTGCAACAACGTGAGCAATGTGTATAAGCTATCCCATCCCAAGTGCCTCTCCCTGCTGCTGCACTTCCCTGCCAAGCTGAGCYTTTCAGCTAAACAAACATTCGTTTTAATAGAAGGCTATTACTGGAATGCTTATTTCATCCCCACCAAAAAAAAAGAATAAAAATGAAAAATTGTGGTTTTTATTTACTTGTAAGAGGCAGTGCGGGAGCTAATGTTCTGTGCTGGCTTGTCTCAGGAACAGCTGTCCCCTCTGCTGTCAACTCTCCATAAACACAATGAATAAAAATGGCAGAGATAGAGAAAGGAAATCAGAGAACTGTTATTGGGCAATTTCATTATAGTGGCAAGCATTACCTACATGTATTTTAACCACTCTGGCTTCTTGCAATGACATTGCAGTGGGATACCATGTTTAACCCAAAAAATACAGGTCAGGAARCATTGTTACTGTCCAAGGATAATTAGCAGCTGTTTGATCCAGACAACAGATCCAGACAAGCCATAGCGGTAACTTGCCTCATTAGAATTATGCAGATATTCACGGAGTTCTCTGAGCACTGGTTAATATTTGCATCTTTTATGGTAAGGCCGTAAAGGATGGCAGGGCCATCGTGTTTAAGGCTAATTTTCTTTCCTATATCCCCAGGCTTGTGACATCCTCAGGTAACTTACCAAGCAGTAGACATGGTCTAGACACATCCATGGATTTGCGAGTCACCTGAACAGTACCCAGGCTCCCTCCTTCCTCTCCAAGGCTGACTCTGCCCACGTCCATAAAATTGTCATCAGAAATGGGGACAGTGCTCTCACAATCCAAGCCCAGAGCAAAGGGTTGAATATAGTCAGGGTGCTAGGACTTGGGCATGTCTGACTTGAGTTCTGAGATCCATCTGTCCTCTGGCGCCCTGCTAGGATCTTTGATCACAAGGGGAAATGGGCAATAGAGTAGAAAGGAATGCATCCAGGGGATCTAGGATCCTTCAGCAGGGAGCCAATGATCCCCCAAGACCATCCAAGAAGAGCCAGCATCCCCACCATGATTCATGCACAGTCAGATTTCAGTCAGCTACACCTGARGGACACCTGCAGTTAGGACCAATCAGCTTCTAACAAGCTCCTATATCTGTCCTCATCTTGCCAGACCTTGTCAGAGTCCTTCCTGTCTCCAAGAGCTTTAAATTCTCTTTGTACTCCATTACATCAGGTCGCCTGTGTGATAGCTCAAAGAATCTGTTCTCTGCCCACTTTTAAGATACTTGTTGAAAATGAGTCCTCTGGGAATGGGTTTGGGTTCTCATTTATCCCCAGGAAGCTGAGCAAGATATGCTTTCTGTAACTGGCTGATTCCAAGGCTTAGAAGTGTACATCTCTATACCATGATCATTCGGGCTTCACAAACCCCTCTGAAGTCCCAGAAAGAAGGCTGCCCCTAGAAAGGGTGTTTTRAAGGAGCAGCAGAGGAGCCTTAGAATAACCTGTTGAGAAGAGGGAGAGTTCAGCCAGAGTGAGACAAGCCTGGCAGCATAGCRATTAGATGGCAGCTGTGTTGAGTAATGGTTCCATTACTGATCTATTATTGAAAATAATGGAATAATAATACACTGCTGTAAAAGCATCTACCGTGACATTCAAGGGTGCAAAGTAACTCAAAATTATCTGATATAAATACTCCAGAGGCCCTAACAGGTAAAGTTTGAGAGGATATAACCAGGTGAGAGCTTTTCTGCTATGCTTCAAAGCAGACAGCAGACTCCTACAGCAAGCAAAAGCCATTACCCAAGCCAAAGAGGCTGCTCTTAAGTAAAATGCTCATTAGTAAAATGCTGTGTGTGGTGTGGGTGGCCCCTTCCCAGAGAGGATGTCTCTGGATGAAGAATGGCTCAGAGCAAAACAATGAGGAAGACAAATTTCCAGAAACATTGTGCTGTGAAGAGAGACTGAAAGGATTGATTATTYCATTTGGAGGGGAGACAAATGAAAAGGGTCTGGAGAAAAGCCTGTGAAGTCATGCATGGTCTGGAAAAGAAAGATTAGGACCTTTGGTTCCCCGACACAAAAACAAAAAGCTGCTCACTACAAGAAATCCCAGAGTACTAAGAAACAATCCCCTCCACATCAAACACAAAAATGCGCAGTGGAAATTTCTGCCTAGAAATACACTCTCAACAGTACARAGCAGGACTGAATACTTGTGTCCTGAATGCAAGCGCCTAGTTTGCAATCATTAACAGCCATTTAACCATTGGAAGCAATTTTAAGCACTGTGCTTGAGGTTAGGCTGTGCCACATGCAGCCAAAAAGAGACTGATCTTCCTAAATTTTTGGATGTTGATGGGCATATGTGATGAGAGGCCTACCAGGATCTAGCTCCACTGACAGTAAGATCCTTCCAACTATCTGTTTTGAAGGYGCAGCTGGAGAAGATGGAAAGGGGCTCAGACCAGCTAGTTTAACCCCTGGTTCAGCACTTTGAATGACACCCTGGTCCAGGCAAAGAAGCAATGATATGCATTCCCAGTGTTGGGCTAAGGTGAAATTACACTGTGAGCTTTCAAAAAATTTCCAAATGATCTATTTTCTGGACAGAGAGTGCTGATTCCTCAAAACAAGCTTTTTGCCAATTCTGTGAGTCCTTTGCCAGAAAGCTTTTCCCAAGTATAAGCTCTGGTCTAACTGGAGAGAGAAAGAGGGGAAAAGACATTTTTCTCCATATCAGTATGATACTTAGAGCCATGCAAGGATTAGGGAAAGCCCACATTCAAGTCCCCTACTCAGAAAAAGCCTGAAAGTGTCTTCTCCTACCCAGAGACAGCAGGAAGCAAAGGCTGTCAGGATGTTAGCTTTTCTCTTGCTTGTCCTGACAATCTTGATAAAATTTCAAGCTTGCYTGCTATGGAAAAGGAAAGTTTCTGAAACAGCTTCTGCAAAGAGGAAAATCTGCTTCCACCTAGCCCTGCTGCACTGGAACTCAGCTGCCACCCAGTACTCAGGCCTYTCATGCTTTAAACAGGGGAAACAGATTGCCTGTGTCTGCCCAAGCCTTGAGAAAGCACTCAGAAATTAAGGAGCTCAGTTAAAGGGAGCTTTAACAAAGTTAAAGTTCTCTGGCACGGTCCTGAGGCACAATCTCCACTGACTCTCTCCTACACCCCAGGAGCARAGGACCTTTTGCACTTTGCCAGGTTCAGGACTGTTTTCCCAAGAGCTCTAAGCATCTGTTCTGCCCTTGCCCTAAGCAAGCCAAGCCCTCATAAGCACATTTCCTACAGCATGTATGAGAGGCCATGCTGCTCTCATACACTACCATTATTTCCAAGTCTTGATCAGCCAGAGCATGGTGAGATAGCACATTTCATCCCACTCTGCAGCAATGGTCAAGCCTTCCCAAGATCCACTGCTGTGCTTGGCCACCTAGTACTGCAATATATTGGTATGGAGTGTATGATAGGACTTCTTCTAGGGAAGCAGCAGATCTGCTTGAGACAGAGCTGTGCTTTTCTTGCTTGTTTTATGCAAGAAGGTTAAGGGGAAATAGTGAACACAGGGTGCTCACTCTCACTGTGGAGAGTTTTCCAGTTGCAGCCTGAGCTTAGCTRTGCTCAGCCTTCCCTGGCCAGTCCTTCCACAGGCAGATCTCCCAGCAAAAAAATAGTTCAGTTCCAGCTCTCACATGTTTGAGCTTGTGTTTTGTCTGCAGTTTGCAGACTCTGRTGTAGCTGGGCCTTGATGGGTTTAAGGATCTTGAGATCAGATTTCAAACTAGTTACATGATCAAACTTTGAAAGTGAATCTAACTTCAAAAAAAAACTGGCCTTTGAGCAAGAAGTTGGACCATAGACCTCTTGATGTCCCTTCCTACTGAAACACAGTACGTCTGGAGACATTCACAGTAAATTCCTGTTAGCTCCTGTATGGAGATCATGCATTGCAGAAGGTCAGGCCCCTAGGCTCACACATCATGATGGAACAGCCTCTGAGACATCTCTGATCTCAGCTCATACCTTTATTGCGATCTATTATTCTGCAGGAGTCAATAATTTCATTAGTGACTTGGACAACAGAATATAGGGTATGCTTGTTAACCTGATGGACAGTGTAATCTGTCAGGAGGTCAAAAAACACTGAAGAGTAGGATGAAAACTCATGAGAACATTCAGGAATGCTTGGAAAAGAATAGGATGTGATTGTATAGAAAAGGAGATGAATTTATACAGCTGCTCAGAGGCAAGTTGAATAACAGTGAATTAGGAGTCACCTTGCTGAAAAAGGTCTGGATATTGTAATAGGTTTGAAAGAAACCAATGCAGGCCAACAAAACTCCAAACAGCCTTCAAGAAGACAGRCAGGAACATTGCCCAAGTCATAACCCTAATGCTCAATCATTGTCCCATTTCTGGTCAGCCTGGGTCCCACCAATACAAAGTTTCAACCCCAGCTCTCGTGCCCTGCATGCTACATCTCATGGTCTGAAAGGCCCAGGCCTCTTCCAGCCCTTYGGTACTCACTCTGTAAACATGCTGCCCATTGTTGCTCTTCCTATTGACATGCATATGTTCATTCGGAGCTAATCGGGCAAGAAACCAGTCAATATTCTGTCAAATAACAGATTTGGAACCAGCTAATGAAGAAAAATGGCTGAATTATATTGTCTGAGATATTTAAAGAAGAGAAAACAGGGAGAATACACAGAACTTGGAAAAGGGAGAGCTGGCATCAACATTACCTGTTGGGCCACATGAGTTTTAACGACAGTGTATTGAACATAACTTGATGAAGGGTCTTGTGTTGGCAGGACAGCACTAACCCTCCTCATTTGTAGGTTTGGGTTTGCACAGCACAAAGGTAGCAGCTGGTTGTATCCACACAGCCCCTTGGTTGAGACTCTGAGTAAGACCTAGTCCATGTCTGCATACACATTTTCCTTCCTCACTTGTGCTTGAGCCCCACACCAACATGGGAGCAAAGAGGCAGCCACACAGACTGAGGACTAGATCCAAAAGGGATTTCAAAGTCAAGCACTCAGCTTTTGCAAACAACTCTTTTGAAATGCTATCACCAACTTTCCTGACTGTGACTGTTCTTTAGATGCAAACATCTCTTCAGCCTGTGTGCACTCAACTGAGGCAAAGGTATTCCAAAGACAGTTTCCAAAGAGAAACAGCTGGTAGCAGCAAGGGAGCTGGGAGCCAGAAGCAAGGTTTGGACTCTGCAGTAGCTCACAAGAGGGGTAGCCTGGATACATCCATCTGCATGTGTTCCCAGGGGCCCAGAATGTGGGGAAAGGCTGGGTTTCACTTTGCAAGAACAAAAGACAGTTGGAGAACAGAAACATGTTACAGCTGTCAATGCTGTTGCTGTGTTCAAAATGCCTATGGCATGGTCTCATAGTCTGCTTATCCAAAAACAGTGGCAATCAGGTGCTGGGGAAAACACAGCGACGGAGACTCTGTGTTGCCAAGAATCACCAGCGAACTTCCTTTGAGGGGAAGGATTCAGACAGTTTTGAGGAAAGCAAATGGACCTTGTGCTTACCCAGAGAGGGGCCTTGAATTTTTAAAAGTGCCTTTTGGTTTGAGCCACACAGTTCAGCCCAGGTACTGACAGTCAGTATTTCTAGAACAGCAGTGTGAGCCAGGGATGGAGGAGTGAGCAAGCCAAAGAGGTGAATTGTCTGTGGAGCACAGGCTATGGGAGACAAGGGGTTCACATACATTAACAGCAGGCCCCAAATCTGCTTGAACAAGGGCTGGGGAATGTCCTACAGTGTTATGTCCCACTGAGGCTGACCATGCAGGAGCATGAAGCATCCTGTGAACTCACTGCACTCCAGCTCTGCCAGGACTCCAGAGTTTAGCAGCAGGATAGGACCCCATGAGATCCTCCATGTGGGTCATGGAGAAAGGAGCACTTACATGGTCATATTGCCATTGAAACATAGCACAAATATAACTATGACACATTAAATATACAAAGGCAGAGAAACTTTCTAATTACCCACAAATAACAAGCTGCAACCACATAACACACTTAATTAGAAAAKAAATTAATCGCAACATGGAAGGTACACTTTAATTATCTCAATACACTGCACTGTGCACTAATGAGTGTCACCAGAGCTGGTAAGTACTGGCTGCTGTTTGCAATCTCATTAAGGCTAGTCTCCCACCACTCCCCTTYAAGTGCCTTCACGCACACTTGGTTTAACTGATGGATCTGCCTGAGACAGTTGCCGCTCTGATTGACTTGTTTGCCTAGCGATAACATGGGCCCCCCTCAAACCTGGAAGGAAGGCTTTGCTTTGCACACTGTCCCAGAGAGGTGCTCTAGGGATCTCTCTGCTCCTGATAGGGAACGTCACCTTCTAAGGACTAGAGTTTCCATGCAACTTCTAGGCTTAGACAAGCTAGGCCAAGAAAGGATATTTTTTCACTGGGAATAATTGCTCTGGTACAAGCCCTTCTGCTGCTGCAGTGGTGCAGATATGCTTCATGTTGATGTGCTATGCCCTCTGCTTAGGTGTCTAAAATCCTTATCACCTTGTATCACTGTGTATCAGCATTGCTACTGTAAGACCACGAATAGACAAGACTGTATCCACAGCTTCCAGAGGTCCATATGTGGGGTCTGGAACTGATTTCCACTTTAAACCCAAAATGAAGACAGCTCTATTCACAGATCATTTGCCTCCATGATGAAACAGTGCTAGGAAGAGATGTCACAGAATCATAGAATGGTTGAAGTTGCAGGGAYCTCTGGAGATCATCTAGTTCAACCTCCCTGTTCAAGAAGGGTCACCTAGAGCGTGTTAGACAGGGTTTCATCCAGGCAGGCTTTGAATATCTCCAGACAAGGAGACTCCACAACCTCTCTGGGCAACCTGTTCCAGGGCTTTGTCACTCTCACAGGGAAGAAATTCTCATATTCAGGTGGAACTTCCTGTGTTTCAGTTTCTGCCCATTGCCTCGTGTTCTGTCACTTGGCACCACTGAAAAGAGTCCAGCCCCATCCTCCTGAGCAGGGAGGTTAAACTAGATGATCTCCAGAGGTCCCTTCCAATCTTTCAAAAATCAGAAATGAAAGGTTTTTTCCCTGGAATAAATGGAGATTTACTCACCAGACTTAGGGGTAGTCACCTCTTTTGAGGTAACACCTCTGGAGAAAGAATTTGGCCCTTCAGTAAACATCCACAACCATGTCACCCATGTTAGCCTGTCCTTTAATGCTTACCCATAAGCTCTTGACTTGCTCTTCATCCACCCCTAGGCAGAGCTTGATACATCTTAGTTGCTCTCTCACATAAAGTGCAACTCATCTTCCTGGTCTGTTTTTCCTTAAAAGTCATGCAGCCATGCATGACAGCATTCCAGTCATGAGAGCTAACCCACCATGTCACTGTAATTGCAATGAGATCATGGGCTTGTGACAACACAGCTCTCTAATCCTTCCTGTTCATTCCCCATGTTGTGTGCATTGGTGCATAGGCATTTCAGAAAGGTAGTTGTGCATGCAGGTTTCCCAGGAGGGGTGCAAGAGGATCCTCCATAGTCATGTCCTATGTGCACTTCCCCATCTGCATGCACCTGCTAGTGGCATCCTGAATTGAGCTGCATTTTGCTGACTACCCTGTCTCTATAACTCTCTCCTTTCCCCATCTTTCCAATGACATTGTTACCATACTCATTGACAGACTGGATAGTCTTCAGAGAAGCCCCTGTGTGGTTCCTGCCATGCTGCCTTTCACAGGGTATCTTCCACAAACACATGCAAAACTAGTCACTACATTCCTTCAAACACTCCTTTGCTGTGGAACTCTGTTAAGAGTCTAAATGCACTGCCAGAGTTAGCACTGAATGCAATTTTGCACTCTGCAGTTATATTCTCTTTACATTCTCTTAATTGGCCCCTCAGAGACATGCCCTCAAATTATACAATTCCATGAGTCTTTGCACCAGCCTRTTCTCTTAGGACATAGGTGCAGCATATCTGCCTCTGGAGGTGGTACCAGGCTTGCTACTGGGAGGGGGGGGCTGGGAGCTGTCACTCTGGCATCAAGGAGCACTGGCTGTCACTAATGCATTATTGCGAGGGTGTTTCCCCTCTTCTTGTTTGCCAAAATCCACTGGGAAATGGACAGAATCTAATTAGAGCAGGAGGAACGCATCACTTCCCCTTCACTGCTTCTGCTAGGTTGAGGTTAATTAGATAATTACTCACATGTTGTGGTTTTGTCAGACACTAACAACACAGTGATTATCTGTTGGGAAAGCTTTAGTTCCCTGATAGTTCTATTTCAGCTGCATTACTTGGAAGGTTTCACCGACACACAAACACCTCTGTTCTACAGATTCGCTAATGCATGATGCCTTTCCGCAGCCCAGAACAAGATGAGATGGAATTCACCACAATTCTTTTGCGAGGGGTGGAGTCGAGGGGCTACTTCTTGAAACTCATGCACTTAGTTATATGATTCAATTAGGGTTATATCCATGCCTTTGCAATGATGCTTGGTGGYCTTGTTCATTATGGTGTGTAGAAAGGATCATCCTTCTGGTGTAATCTATAAAATCTTTTGAGTGCAAAGTAAAACCTTATGTTTCATGTTGTATGCTGTATTTGCTATCAGGGTAAAGCATTATCACTATCTTCTATGTCAATAGCAACGTCTTATCACACATTTTCTGGTACAAATACAGTATCTTTTTCAAACCTTCAGATCTTGAAGAACTGCACTCTGACTGATGACATGCCATATCCATGAGATGTAACAAGGCAGTACCTTATAAAAGCACACAGGATAATATGTTCAGCAAATTATGCCACGATAGACTGTCTCACAGAGTTAGCCTAATAGTGCAAGACAKGAAAATGACATAGTTAAGCTAGTGTCTCTGTCAGGATTGTCTAGTGGAAAAACTGCATGGGAAATCTGAGAGACCAAGCTGGTGCTGGTATAGAGCATGCTGTCCTTGGAGCTTGACAGCATCAGGGATCTCGAACATGGATATGTATCCAGTGTTGTCCTTGTTTTTCCTGGTCCTCATCCCTGTTCCAGTGAGATCCAGAGATTATTTGTTATTCAGCATTGTTAATTCTTCTCTGCTATCTCCTTCACAACCAGTGGTGATGAGCAGAATTAAACATGCTAAAAATACCAGCATTATGTAACACTGCTACAAAAATGGCCTTATTCCCAGCAGCACATTCAGATTGAGTGAAGACATCAAAAGCYATCCTAGCCCTGAGAAATTTGTCTATCTGTTACAGTGCATAATTCAAAAGTTTAGATGTGTACTTCTGCTGTGCCTAGCCACTGGCAGTAAAAAAAACAGGACTCACACTGTCCTTTAAAGGCAAGGTCTGTGCAGAACAGTGACTATGCAAAAAGCAGAGCATCCTCACAAAGAGATACTACCGATAAGATCTACAACAGTGTAAAAAAGTGAGCCCATGTCTTCTTTTTATTTTTGACAGACATAGAAAGTCTACCTATAAGACAGAGAATGGAGCCTCTTCTGCCCCACATGCCATCAGCAGGATTAAAGGCCCAGCTCAGGATGCAGAACCTGCTTTTGATTTTTGCTCATGGACCCTTCAGTTCTTAGTAGAATCGGCTAAGCCAAATAGAGATTAAAGGTCTTTAGCATACGCATCAGCCCAATCTCATCACCTTCCCCAGCTACATGTCCACATGGCCAAATCTGGACAGGTGTTACAATACAGGCAGAGACAAGAACCTGACACATTTCTCAGGTCTCAGAACAAAGGTACTGTGACAACAGCTACAGAGATCATCCTATTACCTGCAAACTGAATGGATTTGATAGCAAAAACAGTGAGAAAGAGGAATGGTGCAGTCTGATAGATGTAGTCAGGCTTAAAGGTATTTGGCTAACAACATGTCCCTGAGAACAGGGATGATTTGGGGCATATTTGGTATACTGAGCTGGTTGCAGTTTTGCTGCAGTGCTGTAATTCATGGCAGTATTTTACACAGCTTTCACAAGTCAAATGCAGAACATGACATATGGACACCACRCCTACATTAGAGTAATTGGCCACAATTAGCCAATTCATATTAGGTCCTACTCACTTGCTTTCCCTCGTTTATCTCTGTGTGAACATGGAGTAGAATCAGTTTCGATGGTCATATTTAAAGACCTCTGTTAGTTTGCTCTGGTGCAGGCTCAATAATACTAGTGAAAGCTCTGGAGTGTCTGGCATGGAAACACAGGGAATGCTTTGAACAACACAGTCTTCAGGAGTGTTTTGAAGAAAGTGTCTATAGGAAACCAGACTCTGGAAAATTCAAATTCAGGTCAGATCCGAACCTGAGATCAAGGAACCAATAATAATGAAGTCAAAATGGAAACTCAAAGGTTGCTGAGTGACTGAATTTTTCACCTCCCTGTAGTTTAGGGAGAAAGAGAGATGCTGAAGGAGTAGTGTTGTTGGGGGATTCAATGGATGTTTGCAGGCCATAAACTGCACAGTATTTATATTGCATCAGCCTGACATTTCCACTGTTCCTCAGCAGAACTGAATGAATTGCTTCTTTCYACATGGTGCTTAACTTGCTTTCTGAGTTTTGGTCATAACTAAGAGAAAAGCTGGGGCAAAATCTGCTGGGGCTCCTTCTCTTACAACTGCTGGGTGTCTTGTTATACAGTCAGGTTAAGCCAATCTTCAAAGTAGTTGCAAGAAGAAACTCCCTTGGATCAACTGGGCAGGCTTGCTACCACCTGAGACCCTGGCAGAGCTCGCATTTCTCTTGCTCTTTCTGTATCATATCACAGATATAACATCTGGTCTCCACTAGAACACCAAGGCTCATCAGAAGTTGCTGGGTGCTCTTTTACTTGGTGCTTTGGTGTACAGAACAGAGATTTTGAGGAATTTTCTGTCCTGAATTTCTTTCATGAATGCCTGTGGGAACTGGAACTTGACAAACCAAGAGCTGTCTCTATGTCCCTCAGTGAAACAAGGCGGATACCTATTTATCACAAGCTATGCAGTCACAGAAGTTTCTCTGAGGTAGCAGTATCTGGGTTTGTGGCTTTGGAAATCTCAGTTTTCTCATGACAGGGTTTCATGACTCTGTCACCATAACTCACCTCCGAAATGCTCCCTTTAGATTGTAAGGGTCCTACAGCACCTTTATCTGAGATGTCTGACATCTCAGTTCAGTATTTTATACTCTGCTAATTACATTTTCCTTCCGTAAATTAATCCCAGAAAGGTCCATTTGAGCCAGCTCTTCCTCTCTGCCAGTGCAAGATTACTACTTAGCAAGCGGATACTAGGCTAATCCAATCACATCTAGTTGGCTTCCATTCTACACACGATCACCCACTGCCCTCCAGCTGGGCAGACATGTACCTTCTACTCAGCTACCAGCATTCACAAAACTCACAGGAACTCTGATGAATCCATTTGGAATTGGTTAAAAAATTACCAGGACAAGAGACATATGGTGTGACTGACTGAGCACAGCTGGGTAACAGCATCTGCTGCTCTCCTTTACATTTCTATGGCAACATAAAAAGCCAGCATAAGGAATCCACTGGCCATCTACTGTACATCAGAGAATTACTGTCCTTGGGGCATGCAGGCAGCTTTGGTACAAAAAAAGTTTTCTGAAGAGCTTTGCTGAATTTCACGACTTATTTCACAAGTGATTTTATTCTGTAATCAGGCTGTTAGACTAACTCCATGGAGTGCTGCATATATTTCAGAAAATTTTGTTCTTTTTTGTTACTACTGCTTATTTTTCTTCCCTTGCCTTCATCAAGGCTTCTCAGCATATGCATTATCTCTTGCTGGGATTGCTGAGCTCCAGAGACTGTGGTACATGGCAAAAAAAGGGGGCACTGTGCCAAGGCTATGAACATGCTTGCACACAGATGCACACAAGAATCCAAGAGCTTCATGTGGAATCAAGGAGCTGGGATTTAATCACAAGCCCATGGATTTGAGTAGCACAAGTGGGAGATTTTGCATGTTCATGGCTGATTATCACATTGTCCAAGTCCATTTGGCTAGAAGGGAAGCAGCAGGTGCTGAGAAAAGGAGGCCAGAACGGAGAGAGCTCATGTCACCTGGAGCAGGAGTTGTTCTCAGTTCAGAGGAGTCTGCTCAGGCCCTCAAATCAGTATGACCTGCAAAACAGCTGCTGTTCCTCTGTAGCCCCAGTGCCATCAAGAGCAGTGTCCAGGAGTGGGCTAGAGCCAAGGTGGGTTTCTCACAGTCAGCATGGGAGATGTTTCATTCTAGACTCCAGATCATGGGTGCTGTAGGGGCTCAAATTTTTCAGTCAAAGTTATGTTGAGTGGGAAAGCGGGGAAATGGAGAGARGATTACCAAGAAACAGCCTAGGAGGAGAAGCTGTCAGATTCTCATGCAGATGGATGGGTCACGGACAATCTTTGGCCTGGGATTTAGAAAGGGTTTCAAAGGGCCTGTTATTCCCACATTTCAAGCTCTGCTGAAGCAGATCTGAATCTCTTCTCAGATCAGATGGGGAAAGAAGAAAGAGCTTTTCCCCTTATCTAGTCTGAAGTAACACAAGGTCTCTCCACAAAGCGTGTAGGAGCCAAGGACAGAGTAAAGAGAAAMTGTCAATGGAGAGTTATTCAGATACTGGCCTTGGTGCTGTATTTTTCCTGGGGGATTTTGCTGAGGAAGAGACTCATGGAAAAGCAGATCATGTCAGATAGGATTAAATATGTGTGTTCTGGATATCTGAAGAGGGAGACAAGCTCCAGAACAATCATTTCTCTAAGACACCTATTTGCAGGCATCATTGCGTGGTCGAGAAAAGTTCCAATGTGTTGAAAAGTGATATAGAGGAATTCAGCTGCATGGCATTTTCTATGAAGCTTTGCTTGTTCCCTGACTCACCCTTATGATTAAGTTGTATGTTTTGCTAACCTCTAAAAAAGATGGCACTAATGTGGGCATGCAAAAAATGCTGAATTGCTGCAAAGAATGGTGCTCTCTCTCTGCACAGCAGCAACAGATTTTAAAATACCGTATCAGAGACATTTGTGAGAATGTGAGTGGGTATACGAAGTCCAAACTAAGATTGAAAAAGGAGACCCTCCGCTTGAGATCAGCTAAACGTCTGGGGTTTTTCCTTTTTTTTTTTTTTTTTTTTTTTTTTTTTTTTTTTTTTTTTTTTTTTTACTTTAGGAAATGGGGAGTACCATGGAGATAGACAATCAAATAAAATACACAAGGAAAATTATTCACTTTGCCATGCAGATACAGACAATAGCAAACCCAACAAAAACAAATCAGCAGCTACAAAGAAGTACTCCTTGTTTTGATGGCAATGAAAATTCAAAGCAAAACACAGAGAAGAATAGAAGTGAAGGTCTAAAAAGCAGAATGGACTGGCCACAAATGCGTTTTGTTTCATAAAGTTATCATACTCCTTCTCTAAAATACTATGGGGGTTACCTTCCTGTTCTCCCCATCTTTTATGTAGCGGTTATTCCCTGATATACTCTGGTATTTAGAAACCTCCTGATCTCCTGTATTCCTGGCCAACTTCATCTGTGCCAGTGTTCTTTAACTTGCATACCACTTCCTACCTGGTGATTTTCCAACTTCTCAAGCAGTTGGAGACCATGAGAGTGAGCCAAACTTTTCTAGGACATGGCTGTGTAGCCAAGGACAGATATGTTTGTATTCTTTCCATCCTTTCCTATGTCAGCCAGGTGAGAGCTAGCACAGTCACCAGCAGATGAACACACAATTTAACAGTATGTACTCTGATTCTTAAGCTGATCAGGCTAAAAAGATTCAAGAGAAAGTAATTCATGCATCATTTACTGACGTGCAAACTGAGCATGGGGGGTATAATGCAGTTCTCCAAGACAAATTTTGCAAAAATACCCAAGTGTTCAAACCACAATGATTTAGGAGGAACAGTTCCTCTTCACTGGTCTGCAAAAGACCAAATGGTGGCAGCAAATGTGTAGGAGATACAATTCTTATTGATTTTCCAATAAAAAGCCTGACAATATGACAAGTGCATACAATATTCAATGACAAAGAACCCACCATAAATTTCTTGACAGAGCTGTTCTCAACACTTTTCCCCTTTGGTATAAATAGGTCTCATATACTCTGCAAAAAGGCCCAGCTGACCCACTCTCTCCTTTGTGGTTTCATAGCACACAGAGATTGGAGTTCTGCAAACCATTTATTTTCCAGTCTGCAACTAAATCGAGAAAATTAATAAAATGTATTTTAGATATCTCCAAAATGAAAACATTACTATTTTTTTATTGAACTAAACGTCCATTTTATTTCCTCTTGAGGGTTGTTACTTTTTCATTTTATTTATTTAATTTATTTCTGAAAAACAAACCTAGTTTCAGAACATTACTTTGAAAAGAAAAATTTGATTATTTTCTTTAAAAATGTAAAAATTAAACATTTAAGTTTTCCCCTAAACAGTTTCAGCTTTCAATTTGTCTTGGATATTTGAAAACTTTTACTCAATCTGAAACTCTGTTTTTCAGGGAATAAGTCATTTTCTGGAAGCAGGTCAGCCAGCCCTCCTTGTGAGCGCAAGAATTCAGTTTGTACTAGGCCCTGTGCAAAATAGTTCCTGCCCTTATGAAACCTCAGACAAAGTCAATTACAACTGCAACCAGTTCAGCCATTCCTGCAGCTTTATTTTCTGTCTGAGAGAGCAAAATCCCATTCATGCAGTATTTTGCAATAATTTTCTCTCTAAAAGTGGTTTCCCACTGACACCAAGATACCTGATTTCCAGTTCCATTTTCCTCCCACCAGCTTTTCTCCTTTCATTTCTTTCTTCTTCCTTTCTTCTTCTTTCTTTCACTATCTTATATTTTCTACCTCTGAAAAATCTCTTTAACCATCCTCCCATTTTTAAAATATCTGATTTATAAATATTGTTGATAATAATCTTTTCCTTTCCACTCAATGCTCTTGTTGCTGACCTAGGGCTGGAACCCAAACAGTGTGTCCAGATGAAAAGGCAGGTGAATTTGATTCAGAAGGCAGATTTGATTTCTTTAAGATGAAGGGGCAGATCATTACCACATTAAGGGCATTCTGACACCCCTGCAGAGTGGATCTGACTTACATGCAGGCTTTGTGGTGGGACACAAGGTAAGAACATCACCAGTGCCACCAGGGCCCTTGTCCCATCCCTTCTCCAGACTTACCTCTTGAAACCACAAAGTAGTCAAGTGTCCTTCTAGCCATATAGGCTGCATTCAGCCAGGAACAGTTTTTAACTCGCAGCCTTGACAATATTTACACACACCATGAAGGGTGAGTCCGGCCCCTTTATTTGCTCCATAAATAGTTCCCATCCGTACTTGAGATTTATTCCTCTTCCATAAACCCTGTCATTTTATTTCCAACACTTTCAAAAACCTTCTTGGCCCCTTAGAGCAGGGCACTGATAGGAAAAAGCAATTCCCAGCAGTGCGTCCCTGTTCTGCACGCACACCCCTCAATGGAATGAACATGCTTAAATCTCCTCGGAAAACTGCCTTGTTCAGTTAGCAAGGAGAAGACACATTCTTGCTCTCCCCGTGTTTCAGACTGGAAGCCTAATTTCCTGGCTTAGCACGCCACACTGCAACGTTTGCTCACAGGCCATCTTGTCCTCCCTCACATCCCAAGGATCCGGAAACCTGCCTCATGAAAGTCAGATCCTACCACAACCTCATTCCTTGCCAACGGCTCCCGCACCACCTTTGCCCTTCTGCGTAGCTCCCAGATGCCTTTGCACTTTTTCATGATACCCTTGCTTTCAGGAGATCTTGAGGAATACATGTCAAAAATGAGCGCCTTGGCTTCATGGTGAAACGCTGGGCAGACCAGGACTATGACATCTGTTTTTCACCTTAAAAAGAATCTCCTGAAAAGGTGAAATAGGACTGTACCTCAGAAGCAGGACTGTTTTGACCAGCTCCTCACACTAGCAACTTTTTTTGAAGAGGAAGACTCAAAACAATTCTGAAATGCAGACTAGAGTAAAAGGGGTTAACAGCCACTCATCCTCCTGCCCACAGTTCCCTTTTAGGCAAGTCTTGCAAGCTTGACTTCTGCCAGCAAGTTAGTGACTTTCTGGGTTGCTGGGATTGATCTCCCTAAGTTCCTGGGAAGCGTATGTCTTTCCCTCTTCAACCTGTTTCACGTAGCAGACTCCATCCCATTCTGCCAGGGCACCAACTTACTAATGCTGTAGATCTACCAGCAGTTGCTTTGGGATGCTTAATGCACTTTGCTGAGCAGGCTTGCTCTTTCTGCGTCAGATTGAGCTGGTGTCTCCTATTTCCCTCACCTCTATTTTCTCCTCCAGGCCACACAGGCATTTCATGGGGTGGGAGCTGAAGGTTCACCCACCTGCTCCACGCACAGCTCCCTAGTCTGACAGAGGAGCACACTCTGCACAAATTACTTCACTTTGTCATCTCACAAGGATGCACTCATACTCCTAAAATAATTCAACATAGAATGGCAATTAGCAACATCAATACTTCAAAGAGTGTTCTTTTACACTGGGCAAGGCCCTAGCTCCTCCTGCAGAGTATCTGAGAGCCTGGTAGACCTTCCAGCTTTGCCTTAAGGCTGTAATTTCTGCATGCTTTCAATAGCAGGAGGCCAGAAATATACCCATTCATGCTTGGGCAGTGGGGGCTGGCTCCCCTCCAGTGTTCAAAGTATTTCAGGCGTTACCATTAGTTCAGCCTGGCACAACATCCTGGCTCAGCCTTATGCAACAGGAGTGGAGAGTAAAAGGGCTGCCCAAGTCTTTCCCACATGCACATAGACACCAGCAGCAAAGGCTCAGTGTCCTCTTCCAGCCCAGGGCAGGGCAAGGAAAATTCAGGGTCTGCTGCAATTCTTTGCAGCAGAATAAGTACAGGTCTTTGCACCAGAATAAGACACATTTCCATCACTGAATCCAACACAGAGTCACTATCCTATTTTGACAGYTGGCTCAGAGGTGCTTGCACTGGTATAGCTTCATCTCTTCCTCTCTGGGCAAGGCTCCACTAGCATAAGGTATCTTTACAACATAACCACTTCTGTGTCAGATACACCAGCGGCACATTTCTCTATTTCCTTAATGCGATTGAAATTCCCAGCATTTCAAGTCTTCAGCACTGCTTTGCCCTGGATTTTCTGTAAGTACCATTGCTAGAGATACCTTACTCATCTCCCACTCTCCTCCTGGTTTAAAAGGCTCTTTAGACAGCACAAATATGTTTTTATTGGACAAATAATAAATCATAGTGAGGTTTCTTYTATCACATCTCCGGCCTTACCTCTCCAGCTTGGTTACTCCAGTCTTCCGTTTCCACGCAGCTCCACAGAGCATCATGACCTGCCACTCCAGAGGTCTGTATCTCTCACAGATGTACTTGCTGCTTCACTTCAACTGCTGGCAGCACCTTCCTATTGCTATGAACTCAGGACCTCAGGGATACTCTCTGCAGGTAGGACAATTGCCTCTTGTGGGAGTAGCTGCTCTGGAGCACCTGCGCTTTCAGACTTCAGTTCACACTCTTCTTGAGGTCTGAGATTCACTTAGTTTTAACATGGTTATTCATTCCTCACCATGGCCCCAGCTCCTATGCTTTGCTCTGTTTTAGCACCTCTTGTTCTGATTGAATTCTGKATCCTGTTTGCTTTCTTCTTTTTAATACAGAAGGATGCTGTCACTTCTCCATGAACCTATAACCTCCAAAATAACTGTTATTTAGCTGGTCCTGTCCAGACTGCTTTTATATTGTTTCCATGGTTATTAACTGCACTTTCAGAAACTCTTACCAAACCTCTATTTAAAAGGAGCAGCCACTCAATCCACAGTGATCCTTGTGAGGGTCTAAAGGTTGTTTGCTGAGAGATTCTCAGGTGACATTGTGTCAGTGGCACATCTTCATTCATCTTACATCACCTTACAGTCTAATGTCTGCTCACAAAGACCAGGAACATCCAGATCAGGGATCCACATAGCCAAAGCTAAATGGGGCAAGAAATGGAAATGAAAAATGGCCATTTTAGTGATGCTTGTGAAAGCTTGCCCAGCAATGGGCAGCTATAAGGGGATGATGTGGAAGATCTGGTATGGTGATAAGATATCACCTGGACATCTCCCAAATGAGAGTCTATGTTCCGCAGGAGGCAGTGGTGACTTTCATGGGGTTAGCAGTTTGTATCTTTGCACTGTGACATTGGTCAGACTTGCTATTTGAAGTGGAGTAAGTGCAGCCCCTGTAAGACCAGATGGAATCCCTGAAGGGTGGTGCAGGCTTTATGCTAAACCTACCAACACATGCCACTATTCCCACTGGAGCAAACAAAACCATTACAGGACCCACAGGACCTGGATGACTGAGACTGAAGTGTCTCAGTAAAAGACAGACACACTTGCTAATATCTGTGACACCCACAAAAGAATATGTCATGGGATCCCACTGTCCCCAGGTGACAGGAAAAAGAATTGCCCATGTCTAATTCTGCTTGCTGAGACACTGACTTTTCCAGAGCAGAAGCTATCTGCAAAGTCACATGTATTTGCTAGCTCTATGCTGCATCTACCGTAGAAAAAGCTGGCTGTGGAGGGGACAAACTGTGAAATCCCAGTCCACAGCAGTGCAGTCTATCATAGACTAATGCAGCACAGTCTTCCCTGGATCCAGTTTGCTTCTTGCATTGAGAAGGAACCCTGACAGATTAAGACCCTAAGTGCATTAGAAAGTTCCATGATGAACTAAGGATGCATGAGGTTGTCTTGGAATGTGCAAATTCACCTCGGGATGCACAAGTTCATCTCAGAATGAACTCACAAGAGCGATGGATTCTGCATTCTTGGTGTGAAAGGCCTCACACGGAAAGTGAGATCATTCCCAAGGCTGGCACTAACAAGTCCAAGGTGATAGGACAATTAAAAATCCCGGATCTTCTACATGAGCAAAATTCCTGACTTTCACCATTCAGAACTAGAGTGCACAAGGGAATAAGCACTGTCTACATAGGCCTATAGCCAGAGATAGGGCTGTACTGGGGAAAAATGTACCCTCCAAGTACACTTGTAGGAAAGCTTGTCAGATAGAGCAGGCTGGCTGGTGCTGCTGGAGACAGTGACCACTCTGGGTGCAGGATCTCTTTTGGAAGGCCAGTTCTTATTGCTTCTCAGCTCAGTTCATTCTCAGAGTTCTGCAGCTCAGTGGGTAAGACACTTCAGGGAGGAGCAGCTCTCCTAAGCACTGAGTTTTGTAATTGAGAGCTCATATGGGTTTCTATGCCAGATCCTTGGTTAGGTCAGTTATATTAATGACAGCACTTGTTTCCAAGCCTTTTTGTTAAGCACAGGTACTTTCTCTTTTCTCTCTAGCCAGTTCTGTGGAAGCTAATGAGCAGCAGAAGCCTAATTTTTTCACTATCATGTATAATAAATGTGGTTTTGATTAAATTTTTACACGTTGCTTAATGCATCAAGCAGGAATATGATATTCCACTAGCAACATGACACAAATCCCTCCTCAACAAAATATTTATTTCCCAAACTGTTTCTGAAGCACCACTTCCACATTAAGAAAAGACTATTGTTTTTTCTTATGGGAGGGTTGGGGGGATGTTCAGACAACATCTCCAGTAAGGTTTTCAATCAATTTGCTTTATTTTTTACAATTCCAGTGTAAACTTATTTATGGTAAATAACCCATTTCAAATGTCGCTCTCTGAAGTGGAGCAAATAACCCATCTGTCCACATTACTTTTTCAATATCTACAAACATATATTTAATTTTGGCAGAAACTTGGAAATAGTTCATTCTTAGCACTATATAACGTAGCAAAACCAATGACCTGTTTTAATTAGCTTTTTCAGAATTCAAGTCTCATTAAAATACATCTTAGCCTTGGCCAGAAGACTGATTTCAGGCAACACTGACATTTTTCTAAAAGGCCAGACATGATGTGCAGTGCATTCTGGAGTGCTTATTACTTACAGGATGAGGAATGAGGGGGTTGTCTCTGCCAGCTTCACATCTTGCTGCTCAGCCACAAACTTCCAGCAGCACTGAAACTGCTCGGCCAGGCCTTCTGGACAAACCTGATAAATAACCTAGACTTTGAAGGTTATTAGACTTTGAAGGCACTCTGAGGGCAAAAAAAAGAGATCCTGCACTGCTGGGTCTGTCCCAGCGGGACCCCGAGTCTGTCCACTCCTGGGTGGCACCTTTGGACTCCTCTTCCAGCTGTTACATTCCTCCTCAMCTTGCTGACCAGCAGACATGTCCCAAGGGAAAAGATGGCACTCAGACTGGGGAAACAACCCAGCAGACTTCTGCAGCCTGCAGGTTTCAAGAATCAAAGGAAGAATTGCCTTGAGCCCACAGAATCTCGGGATCTATGTTTTACCTGCAAGTCTATCACAGCTCAGTCTAATTTGGAGAGTCAGAGCACTGCATCAGCCTGATATCTGCATGCAACAACACTGGTGCTGAGCTAAGGGGCAAGCCAACCAAGCAAGACAGCACCCTGAGAAATCAACATTGCTGTCTGGCTAGTGCCTGCAACAGCTTCCAAATTCATGCGAAATGGAGAATGTGTCAAAAGGCCATGCAGGTGGGAAATCCTTTTCTTTCAGTGATAAACAGCTGAGTTTGATGTTCCTTATTGCCAGTGCAGGAGTGGCAGCACTGAAAGGCAAGTAAATGCAGGCCAGCATTGCTGGGTGCTATTGCTTGTAATACTGCATTGAGCTCTTCACTAAGGGTGGCAATTACAAGAGAGAGGAAAAAGGAGCAAGTGAAGAGAACCAGCAAGAAATATAATGTTTTTTTAGAGTGCATCAGCTACTTTTTGAGATATTTAGGCCACCTTCTCAGAGTTTTCTCCTTCTCTGTGCAGCAGAGATGCCTTCTGTTTTTGACCAGCAGAGGGTCTTTTTTATCTGCTGTTGGCAAATAGCTTGTGAGTACAGGAGGCAAATGACAAAGTTTTTCAGGAATTGCTCAGAGAAGAGTCCCCAGCAGGCTGAGCAAATGGACCATGCAGTGGGCTGTCCTTTGCCCCGTGCAATCCACCAAGCATATGAATTTCCCAAGGCAGAGTTTGTGTTTGCTCCTGATCTCAGCCAAGTAAAACCTGTGTAGGGTGTAGACTTCTCAAAGAGACAAACAGCTAACCACAGGCTGTCTTCTGGCCACCTGCAGCCTGTGGGGATCTTACCATCTGTTCACCCACCCCTTTGTGGAACCTCCTCCAGCAGAGCCTGGGGTTTGCACAGTGAAGTGCTGAGACAACATACTGACTCTTAAGCATCCAGCCAGGCTAATAGAGCCACCAATGTCCTTGTTATTCAGAGATGAGAGGGATGAGGAGGAGTATGAAGAGATCAGGGGTGTGATAACTCCTGGAGGCTAGATAGATTTCAGCTTCCTGAGACACAGTTTTTGCTGTACATACTAAAGTCACTGTGTCTGAATCATGCTTCCAGCTGGTGTTAGTCACCTTCCATGGTGATATCACAGGGTGAAGGTGTAGGATGGGTATCCTGTTCTAAGCATTACCTTAACACACTTTGTGGGGCTGAGTGAAGGGAGAGCAGCAGAGCACACACAGTGGTCAACACGGTATACCATGACCTGCTGGCACTGTGGTATTGGGCAAGACCCTTTTGGAATAAAGAGCTGTGTTTTGGACCATAATGTCAAACCTGGCAGGAAAGCCAGCTGGAAGAAAGTATCCTTTACTGCCACTCACACACAAATGCGAGCCTTTTCAACCTGCAACAATCACCTGGAAAAGATTTAAGAGCCACCAGCTTTCACTGAGGAAACACCTGCAGGCTGAGAAAAAAAAACTTTGAAGTGCCCACTCAAGAAAAAAAAAAAAGTATTTTTGAAGAACATCCACCATTCCCTGATACAGAAGAGACTGAAAAGAATTAGAAATAATAAACTATACATCATTTTAGTACTACTGCAAAAGCTCCTGCAGCTAGCCCAGCATGCTACCGACATGCTCTGCAGAAGCCAGGAGCAGGGTAGGGTAGTGCAGGGCTTGGTGCTGACATGCCTCAGATGCCGCTGGGAGGGAGCTCTCTAGTTTATTGCTCCCTTGGCTATTTCTGCATGGTAGATGGAGGAAGGTCAGCAGTGAAGATGGTCCCTTGGACTTCAGTCTTCTCTCCTGCAGTCATGCAGCACTTAGCACTGTGGAGATGTGGTCTGTGAAGACAGTCCACAATGGTTGTGTCACAGCCACTTCTAACAAGCCTTGGTGCTAGTGTTCCTGTAAGAGCCACCCCTGGGGAAGTTCATTGGTCCAAAACACAGGAAAGCCCAAGATTATGTCTCTCATGTGCCAGAACCAACACCATGCTGCACAGGCAAACCAGCTCCTTCCAATATTGCCAGAGCTCCACTGATCACATCACAGCTCCTGCTGAAGGATTCATTTTCTTTCTCCTGACAGAAATTACTCCTTTCCCAGCTCTCTCCTGCTGCACTTCAAAACCTGCAAGATATCACTGAGCCATAACAATGTTTTATGGATTACAGTCAGGAAACTGAAGGAAACAATGCCACAGAGATTACAGCAAGCGCTTTCGTTGGGAACAAGRGAGAAATTTCCATCACTGAATCACTTGACCATCTTTTATTTCATTTAGTTTTTTTATTATACAACTTTGTAGCAGCAGTTGTGATTAATCTGGATAATCCCCTCTGGCAACAAACACTAGGGCAGTAAATTACATGTCATTAACTAGCCATTACACACTAGTGCTGTGCCAGGGAAGATTTTTTGCCTCCGGGGAGAGCATGAGCTGAAGCATCAGTGCATTTTGGTGGCTTGTAGCCTGTCCCATACAGCAGGAGCAGCAGTGTGGTAGAGAGGAGGGGTGATGTTCAGCAATGTAACATATCTTGACAACCATTCATTCCCCAGTTACCAGTGCAGGCAGACGCTCTTAAGCTGTTAGTCAGTACTTCTAAGAGCTCAATAAAGTAGAACTCTGAGGCTCCCCTGCCCCATGTGCAGGCCAGCATGGAACTGGGAAAGATCAGAGCACAATGGGCAAAGTTACTTCCTTCACTCCTGCAGCAAAGCCTGCCACATCTGCAGAGGGGAGGGGAACAAGCAACATTTGAAACGAAGAGGAGGAAAGCCTGTAATTTATTGTAATGCCTACCATACCTATAGAAGAGTTTTATTTCATTGATGCTGATGCATCCATAAGCAGCTCCCACATTTCTCTGACTAATCAGGAACATACCCTTGAAGCTTCATCTGCAGGCAAGCCCTTTAGAGAGAACAACTTGGGAGAAGAGTGGGGTGTGAAAAAAGAGCCCATTGATTCTGGCTTATATATCCAAAGGCTCAGTCCTACCCAATATGGCCACAACATCCGGAGCCATTCCCTGATACTTAGTTTACATGAGCCTTTGTCAAATTTTACCTCATTATTCCCAGCTGTACCATGTCATACAGTATCAAGCCTCTTGCCTTGTCTTACAGATGTCCTTGAGGTCCTGGGAAAACTTCCCCAACACTTTCACGTGGCAAGGACTGAGTTGTGTGAAGAAAATACTGATGCCAGTGTCTGGGCCTGACCAGATAGGCTGAATTTCTCCAGGAGAGACAGGAGACTGTACCAGCTCCAGCCCAGGTGCCTTCAAGGGAAGGAGGAGGAGACTTCTCCTTCTGGATACCAGTCAGGCTTCACTGCTCTATTTGCATGTCCTAGAGTGCAGCATCTTGCTGCCTTTGAGCTCAGTGTGTTTACACTCAGCTTTGGCTGAATCACCAACACATGGAAAGCTTTGCACTTGTCTAATTTAGCAGATGCTTCTTCCACTGTCTGCCAACATTGGTTTTCTGCCAGAAAACGAGCTCTTCTTAATCTAGAAGAAATAATTGCTTTGAAGGCAGCATGACAGCTCTTGTTCACAGTTACCTCTGTTATCCAAGGACCTGGCCCCTTCTTTTAGGTAGAGGTCTTGCTGCCAAAGCAGGTTTTGCTCCTTAACTTGAGATCATGAATTGGGCTGGATCACTTGGGCTACAGGGAGATCAGAGGTAACACACCCAGTGTTGCTCATGAAGCACATTCCCAGGTCTGCCTTGGAAAGGGGCTAAATCACCTCATTTCCATGCAAGGCTTGCAGGCAGCAGAAGGTGGCAGAGCCACGCATAGCCCTTCTGACTGCTGTGGAATGGAAAGGCAGGGGTGCTCAGCAGGCTTTTCTGGGGCAGCATTGTGCAGCAGAGAGGAGCAGGATGCACCTGGAAAGTGAGGTTAGTGCAGCACAGCAGCATTCATGGAGACTAATTGCGCATTTGCTGCCAAGCAATACAAGTAGCACACCTCTATGAAGAGGAGCTGAGCTTTTGGCAGCATGGCAAGCATGAATGGAGGTAAAAGTACAAGTCAAATCCACACAGAGCTTCACAGGATAGAAGAGGCCCTGGAGAGGAGCACTTACTTCGCTGTTACTGAGTGCAGCATCTCAGAAGCTTTTCCTGAGCCCCTGAAGCAGATGTGAGAGAGCACGGCTGTAAGAGACCACAGAGAGGGTAGATCCCACCTCTCTGAGGTGGCTACTTGCACTCCTTTTGGGACACTCTCAAGAAAGGATTTAGTCACATGCATTGGTGAGCAAGTTGGGAAAGCATAGACGATGCCCAGTCAAAGGACTTCTCTCTCCAGAGACTCTAGGAAAGCCCAGAGAGCCAGATGAGATGCCTACACTGCCTGCATAACAAATGATGTGAAGGTGAAATCTGTCCCAGCCCTGCCTGTGCTACTCACACCCCATACCCTTACCCCTCTTTTTACAGGGGCAGGAAAGAGGATTACTCAGCGGTTCAGATCAGCTGCACTGAGATCTCTGTGGTGTTTTCCTGGAGCAAAGATATCATAGTGGGCAGAGGACTGGGGTTGTGCTCAGCCTTTTGTCTTTGAGTTATATTTACTTCTGAAGGACTCAGACAGCAAAATGTGGCTTTGGCCTGCCTGAAGAGGCATCGTTGGGTCTATGGAGGCTGCTGACAGGTGCTGCAGCAAAGCTGTGAGATGCACAAGTAGAGCTGCATGGTGGGGGAGTGCAACCACATCACAGAAAAATTGTCGGTAGGTGTAATGGTGCCCAATACTCTTTCCTGCCCTTCCTCACCCTTAAACTTCCTAGAAGACCTGCTCTTCACAAGCAACTTTTTCCTATCATAAATCTCTGGAAAGCCCAAAGGTTTCCAGCACTGAAGGGGAAGTAATCTCATCTGAGTCACATTTTGAAACAGTTTTTATTTCCCCAGAGAGGCTACAGCAGTAGTTTTAAAGGGAAAACAGTTAATGCTCAATTTAGCTCCACAAGACCTAATTTGCCACCCCTTATTCAACAAGGGAGAAGCAAGCAATGAGAAATCCTGGCATATGGACCTTGAAACTTGCTGAATTCCTGGATGCACTAAGGGAAGGGATATTTCTGTGGAGATATTTCTGCAGGAGGCTAGGTTGCTCTTGGCTGATGAGCTATAGACAAAAATCTGTGGTCCCTCAGGCAATTAGAATGAATTACCAGATTCAAGCCTCTCTGACGCTGGACTCAGATGCTTCTAGTCATATAGCAAAATCATGACCAGTGCATATCTTCCCTCAGGTCTTCTTCTCTGATTGCTTTCCATGGAGAGCTCAGAGAGCTACCTGCCATATCTAGCTTGTGTGTTACTGTGCAAGTCTCTGTGCTTGCCATGTCTGACAGAGAATTGCCAAAAAACACAGAACCTTTACATCTAATATTTCTGTGCTATTGTGTAGCTTGTGCTTCCTGTTTGCCTTTGCACCCTTCCCTCCCAACATGCATGCTCTTACTTCCAAACACCATTCCTCTCAATGGAGTATCCAGCTCCTTCACATTTCACTCAAACCTCTGTCCCTGCAGTCCCTAAATCCTTGTGTCAGTGACCTATGTATGTTCATCTTTTTGAAGGGAGAACAAGTTTGACAGGTGAAAGCAATTGCTGTTACAGACTGATTAGAGATTGTGTTATTAGAACAATTGATTCAATGGTACACTGATATTTTGATATGAATCTTTGTACAGTGTGAAATTAGTCAGACACTCATTTTTAAAACTCATATTTAAAACTAACTTTCTGGAAACTCTCTTGGAGAGAGAGGTCACCCAGAAGTAGTTCTTGGACCAACACACATTGAGAATTGCAGCAATGACATAAAAATCATCACTGGTAGAATTTGCAAACGGCAAAGCTCAGTGAGACAAGATTAAGACGGACAGCTGCTCTTCTGGGATGAGCCAGGTGATTTGTCACAATCGAGTAAAATGGATTTAAACATCCAAATGCTTCTGGGATGGTACAGTCTGTTTTGGAAAGTAAGTGACCGAGCAGGAAGGTGTTGGGAGTTCCAGGAGTTACCCATCAAGATGTTTGGTGTACAGAGGTACCAAGGCAAGAAAACAGTCCTGGTAGTTCAGTGCTTTACCATCCTGCTTACGGAGTTCTAACAAGTTCTAGTCTTTGGAATTTGAATTTAGAAATGCTTTACTTTGAGATGAGATGCAGTTTTAGTCATTGGCATTGTCTAGCCCTATACCAGACCACTGACAGAGAAGATGGACTGGCCATCACAGGGAGCTGTTGAGGGCAAGACACCTCTCAGGACATGAATTAACAGGTTTCTGGGAGAGATGAAAGTCACTGTCTGCTGACCTGGAGATGCTGGTGGTTCTCTCAGGCTCTGGGACCTGTCGCCCTGTAAGTCTTTCTATTTGTTGTTGCTCTCTCCATTTCACAAGCCATACAGTATCTGGACTTGCCTTTGCCATTCTGAACACTCTTGTAGTAGTAAGATAATGATTTAAGGCAATTCTTGTGATTTGGGAAGAGATCAGAAAAGATTTTCTTTGGTGCAGTAAAAAACATTAAGGATTTTGTGAGGAAAAAGGACACAGACAGGCTGAACCTGTGTTGAGTTTGTATGGAAAGTCTCCTTAAGCAGTTGGTTTGTGGACCTTCCTTGCTTCTCAGGGTGGTAAGATCTGAGCCTGGGAAGGAACTTCCCATGGTTAAAGAGGAGAGCAATCCTAATCTCTGCTTGCAACAGCATTTGTTCTTTTGGGAAACAAAGTGCAGTCTGAGGCAACTTTGGGCTCAGCATAGAGCATCTGGGTGAGCTTTCATCACATTCTTACAGCTGGAAGTCCAAGGGCACCTCTGAAATCGTCAAAGAACTTTCTCCACATACAAACACACCTTTCATCCCTCCCTGTAAATGCCTCTTCTCAGCTTGAATCACTCCCCTAATTCCTCATTCCTTTCCTAGGATCTACTCATCATTCTATACACCTAACTTACCTGTCTTCAAGGCCACCTCAGCCCAGCTCTCTCCACCTAACCAGCGCACTCACATACAGACTAGAGTCCCCTGAATCAGAGTCATCTGATAACAATTAGAACTCTGAAGAATCACTGAGATAAATGTCCAGCATGGAGRGAGGATTTCCAAAAGCAGAGGTCCTGAACTCAAGAGGAGTCACAGGAACAAGTTGGTAGCTGGAAAAGCATGGAAACTGGCTGATGGATCTGGGGACAGGTTTATTATGTTGGACTCCACCCAGGCTGAATTTGTGTTCTGTTGTTAAAACAGCTACAATAGTCAGGATGGACTCTGCAGTTCAGGATGTTGGCAGAGCTGTGGTCATGGGCAACCTCCAGCACATCCCACACCCCCACCATGCTGAAGCAGAGGTGTTTGCATCTGGGTCTTGCAACTCTGAAGAATATCATTCCTCTTCCAGAGAGCTCTCACACCTTGTTCTCCTGTTTCTCCAAGGCATTTTGAAATGTATTTTGTCTCTATATGCAGTGGATATATTTGGCTGAACCAGGCACTTCTTCTGAAGATAGCTCTAAAAAACACTACATTAGAATAATTCAGTGCCCTGACCTACCCTTTACACTGATCATCCCCTGCTACTGTAGGAGTTAATGTAACAAAATTCCAGAGGGGACCATACAGAAGGTCATTTCACTGAGTGAGATACTATCTRTTCACATTCTTGTACTCACTAGCACCAAGTTGCCTGGCTCCATGGGATCTCACCAGAATCATTTGTGTCCAAAACAGAGGGCAAGGGACCCTGGCTAACCACACTTTCTGAGTTTATCTTGACTGGTGATGATGAATTGGTTTTGGGACGGGTCTTTTAGGAGTCAGATAGTTATTATGGGGCGATCTTCTGCCCTAGGAACTTGCTTGCTAAATCTCAACCAATGTTGCTGCCCTTTAGGTTTCATTTTCTTGTTTTGGACATCTTTTTTGGCACCCATCTGCCTTCTTCTTGGGACCATGGGAAGAGAAATGCTTGTATGGTGAGTTGTCTCTTAGTGTCCTCTATCTCTTAGAGGAGCACAGAACCTCTACTAACAAATTCTATGTGCTCTGGTCTTGGTGCAAGCAATAGATTTCTCAGTGCCTGCTGGTTCAATTGTCAGTCTTATCCTTAGTTATCACAGAATCACAGAATGGATAAGATTGGAAGGGACCTCTGGAGATCATCTAGTCCAACCTCCCTGCTCAGCAGGGTCACCTAGAGCATGTTAGACAGGGTTGCATCCAGKYRGGCTTTGAATATCTCCAGAGRAGGAGACTCCACAACCCCTCTGGGCAACCTGTTCCAGGGCTCTGTCACTCTCACAGTGAAGAAATTCCTCCTCATATTCAGGTGGAACTTCCTGTGTTTCAGTTTGTGCCCATTGCCTCTAGTCCTTTCGCATGGGACAACTGAAAAGAGTTTTTCCCGTCCCTTGACACCCTCCCTTCAGATACTTATACACATTGATAAGATCCACCCCTCAGTCTTCTCTCCTCCAGGCTAAGCAGGCCCAGCTCTTGCAGCTGTTCCTCATAGGGCAGATGCTCCAGCCCTCTGATCATCTTCGTAGCCCTACGCTGGACTCTCCACAGTAGCTCCATGTCTCTCTTGTACTGGGGAGCCCAGAACTGGACACAGTACTCAAGATGGGGCCTCACCAGGGCTGAGTAGAAGGGCACGATCACCTCCCCTAACCTGCTGGTGACACTCTTCCTGATGCACCCCAAGATACCATTGGCCTTCCTGGCCACAAGGGCACATTGCTGGCTCATAGCCAGATTGTTGCCCACCAGCACTCCCAGGTCCTTCCCTGCAGAGCTGCTTTCCAGCAGGTCAGCCCCCAGCTTGTACTGGTGCCTGGGGTTATTCCTCCCTAGGTGCARGACCCTGCACTTGCCCTTGTTGAACCTCAGGAGGTTCCTCTCCTTCCAGCTCTCCAGCCTGGCCAGGTCTCTCTGAATGGCAGCACAGCCCTCAGGTGTGTCAGCCACTCCTCCCAGCTTGGTATCCTCAACAAACTTGCTGAGGAGGCACTCTGTCCCCTCATCCAGGTCATTGATGAGTAAGTTGAACAGGATGGGACCCAGTACTGAGCCCTGGGGAACTCCATTAGCCACAGGCACCCAACTAGACTCCGCACCACTGATGACAACCCTCTGAGCTCTGCCTTTCAGCCAGTTCTCAATCCACCTCACAGTATGACCCATTTGTTTAATCCTTTCTCTAGTCCTTCTGGTGCTTTCATACACCTGCATTTCCACTTACACTTCAGAATGCTCTTAATAGTTCTATTACAAGTCTCTTCAGTACTTCACTGTGCTACTCAAGCTTAAATTTCCCTCCTAATAATTTGAATATTTTCCTTTAAAGTTATAAAAGCATATTACTGCAGCGGGAGATTGTACTGTCCCATTTTACACCAAAGGGCCTATTTCCAATGTGTTCCTACTCTAACATGTAATATGCAATTTTTTTATTTAAGAAAACAAGGATAAATGTTTGCTGGTAAACATTTCAGGGACACATGCCAATTAACATATCCTCCTATTCCTTACAGAAATGTAGAACATCAGTATGCTGCCAGCCACAGAGATTGCAATGTGTTTCCTTTCATACATATAAATGTCTTACTAATTAATCATCCTCTCACAGTAGCCAAAAACAAGGCAACTCCACCATATGCTAATGCATGCCAGGACTTCATGAGTTGTGAAACCTTTAATTCTGATCAGACATAAAGAATACCATCCCCTCTCTAGATAAACAGCTATATATCATTGCCATAAAATATAAGGTCTACGACTTGTCTCTTGCTTGTCTGTCTGTCTATCCATCTGTTTAGACCACACATTAATCATGGCAGTGACACTAGTTACTCTGACTCTATGCAGCACCTGACATAGAGAAGGCCTGATCTTGACTGGGATATCTAGGTGTTATTTAGTACAAATTAGAAACAACAGCAGCAACAAAGAATTCAGGTGAAATGACATAAGTGATAGGAATATGTGTCACGAAAACAGTGAGTATGCCTGACAGTTGCTGCTACTTCCAAATTTTCACACCATAGAGGGCTGAGTGGGGAGGGGTTAGGAACAATTTTCTGAGGGAATTAGAGATGGGTGACATTTTTCAACAGTTTTTTTTTAACACCACWAACACAAACTTGGTGTCTCCAGAATATGTCACAAGGCTCTGGCTTATCTTGCCAAATGGCATATGTCAGACCCATCCCAAAGTAATTCCTCAAAACATTTCAGAAAATGCCTTAAAATAGATTTTTAATGTTAAAAATTGATGACGTGGAGATGGAAGCTTCAGCTCCATGAGAAATCAGGTCTTTTTTCAGAGTTTCAGTTTTCTGAGAGGAGATTTTTCTGAGGTCTCTTCTGATATTTTGTTACTCTCCCACAAATCTTTGCTCTTACAAATGAGAACATCTTGTGTTTCTCAAGATACATGTAAAGCAGGAATGCAAGAGACATCTTCATGAGAGGAGATGGTACAGAGCAGCTCCACAACATCTTCCCAACAGTGGCCTCAGATTCRTTGGGCAGAGCAGAAAGAGAAAAACCCATCTCACTTGGAATGARTCCTGAACACTACATGGAGATCAGTGCTTCTTGTCTCATCTGAAATCTGTTCTAGCCCCTTCCTCAGTTCAGTGCTTTGTATCTATAGTAGGCTTGGGACAATTTAGAAAGCCAAGCCAAGGGCAGGTAGATTTACTCTCCCTGGTAGCTTAGCTCCAAGGCTTTTTTTTTCCAGATGTCCTTAGCCTGGAGGCAAAATTGGGATACAGCCCTGCATATTCTTTGTTTTTGATATCCTGAGCCATTTTAAATTAAAAGAGCCTTGTTACAAGGCTGCTGTCATCTCCATTCTACAAGAAACTTCACTGGTACACCTTGGCTGTAGGAGTCTCTGAAAATATCACTCTTAAAAATAGTCTCTTTGGAAAAAAAAAGAAACAAAGTGGTTATGAGAAAAAAATCCACAATTTTATCATAAGATATCACAGACCAAGTGCAAAGGGAGCAGAAAAGTAAGAAATCAATCAAAACAGACCCCACACATTCACAGGCTCATAGAAGACCCAGCATGTGGAAGTGCTGGCCTTGCATCCAATCATCCAGTGTTATCCACTCACCTCCATAAACATTCCAAGTAGACAGGACAAAAACCACAACTGTGATGGAATGGAAAATGAAGAACACAATGGGATGTGCTACCATAGCCCCAGAATCAGTTGGATGAGTACTGAGCAAAGCTTTCCTAATATCTGGGAGTAGGGGGACCTTACTCTGCAGTATAAACCAGACCCACTCGAAGACCAGCAACCCATAGGCAGGCAGTATTAAAATCAAGAGTGAAATCTCAGATCTCCACAGTGAAGGAGGTCAGATGATTTGGAGAGACCAGAGAGAAACAAGGCTTAACTCCACTGATCTACTCACTGTTAAATATTGTCCAGTAGGAGCAAGAATAAGTGGTCAGAGCTCATTCCTATCATCTGGAGGAATGAAAGCCGTAAGTGGTGCATCACCTAAGCAAAGCTTGTTGAGCACTTAGTCCCAAATGGCAAGTGATACACAATAAGTAGAAAATGACCTTCCTGCTCTGAGCCTGGAGAATTGCCCCCAAAATTGAGATACCCCATTAGATAGGAAGATTATAAAGTGTCTCATACAACAACATGGGCTAGCAGACATCAGAGACATGAGAGGCTGCTAGGGAGGAAGTGTATCAGCAGAAATCTGCCTGGCATTTTCTTGTTCTGAGGACACAGTCTCTGAATCTAAGAGATGAAGACTTTTTGCAGAAGTCAAATTTAAAAGACTGTGTATGTCTTTGCACTTAGGAAGTAGCTGGGGAAGGGACTTTTGTCACCTTTAAAAGGATCACTCTCATGCTAATATCTCCAAGGACTTCTAAAAGACAAACARGACCCAAATCTAGTGCTGAGAAGATTACACTGTGATTTCTAAAAGCAGGCTTATCAGTGTAAGAAACTGGAGCTCAACACATGGATTCAGAAGAGTCATGATTGACCACTGCAGTCTGTGCCCCAAAATCTCTCTCACACACAGTTGTTTTTCTGTCCTGCATTCTGCAGGGAAGAGCAATGAGTCTCTCCAGTAGACACTCAAAGTGCTGTGATATAATGAGCATCTGGCACAACTGTGCCAGCACTCTGTCAGAGGACACACACATTTAAGAGATTTTTTGTGTCCGTTATGGATCAAGAGGCTAGAGAAATCTGAGGAAAACGCTTCATTCCTCCCCTCACAGTGCACTAGACTCTATAAATTTATGCATGTCTCTAATTGCGGTTCCCACTTGATGCTCACCAAGAATGTTCCTAGAGATCACACCCCACCCTGACAACCTGACTTAAATCATGCAGGAGCCCATAATTGCAAACATGACATTTAATAAACAGTGTAGATGATTGTACATACCACCTGAGGTTCAGATCCTAGTGGGTGTTATTTGTGAATAAATGCCTTGAAGTGCCTTCTTTTTAATTACATTCATAAAGAACAGAAGTGTATCAGTCACTGATCTTCCATTACAGCAATAAAGAGCATCATAATCAAATCATTAATACATATAAAAATGGCAGGCAATTAATTTTAAGGTTAACATAAATACTATCATATGACTTTATTACCAGTCCAACCTTCAGGAGGGGACATCAATACTATTAATTCAATAACACCTTCCAAATTAGTTATTACTAGTAGGTAGGAGGTATTTTTTGAGAGCTAAACTGAGAGACTATTAGGGCTGTCAAGCTGGCTGTTAGACAGGTATGCAAGGATTTCCAGGGTCTTGACTTGTGGAGCCGTTGCTGCTCTGTCACTACAATTTCTTATGCAGGGGAGGGAAGAGGGAAGTAGGATCTGAGCAGCTGCTGTGTCTGTGCCTTCCAAACCCTTATAGAGCAGCAGAGAAGCTGCATGGGACTCACCTAGGCACTCTGTGAATTTAGCATCACACCAGGATGCACCAAGACCTGAGCCCCTGAATGCACTTGGGCAGTGTTGCTGAGCCACGGCAGGAGACACAGCCATTGTCCCTGCATTCTTTCCCTTCCCATCTCCCTTATTAAAACATTTGAACACAACACTCAGCTGCATTATTCAGGGCTGCAAATGGAGATGTAGGTTTGATCTGGGTGTAGTTCAGCCCCCTGAGAGCCTTCAGCATTTGGTCCTGCCTCCAGCATAGTCCAGGTGGCTCGAGTGGTGCAGGACTGAGCCATAAATGATGGGACCTTACCATCTCTCCTGCCTACAAGTGCACATCTCTGACAAGTGCCAGGCACACACTGTGTGCGGAGCAGGACTCAACCCCTCCTCCACTACATCACTGTTCATGCACCCAGGGCTGTGCCTGAAGAACTTGGCATTCCCTGAGGAGCTGCAGTGTCCTGGCCCAAGAAGGAAATTTAGCTAGGCACAGGAGTAGGGAAAAGCTCTGATCACAGGCAGCGTACCCACTGATACAATCCTTCAGGCTTGAATGGACTCACACTAGCCATGGGAGGAAGTGATTGAGTCCTACTTTCTTCCTACCAAAGCCTAGTGTAAAAACACACAGCGCCAGAAGCTATAGTCCAGGAAAGAGGGAGTCCTGTTCCATCATTCACCATCCCTGGAGGCAAAGCATGGCCCATCCCTGGGACACTTGTTCACACAAAGTTCATGCTTTGCACGTCATACACAGTCATTCAGTACCATGCACCCACAAGCACACGTGAACATTACATTATACATTTCACCATCTAGGCTAAAACTAGTTGTAGCTGCAGAAGCTCCTTCATCAGCCACTGTGTGATTCTGCTCCAGGAAATCACATACTGTTCTGGGGACCATAGGAATTAGGATTCACCTGGGTAAATTGATTAAAATCACAGCTGGTGGGAGAAAACAGAGATTTAATTTTCATAACTTTGAATCTCCTTTCACTGGAGAGGGTGTTTCTCCTAGGCAGTGTAGCATTTACTTCAAAGAGGAGCAGGAAGCAGTTCTTCGTGGTGGTATGCTAATACCCAGAGCTGTGGGGCCAGGCAGCCAGAGAGGTAAGTCCCTAAGAAGGTTTCCCATTCTGCCCCCAATGGCTAGCTTCGTGCAGGAGGCATAAGCCACCTGCTCCTGGCCCTGCTCAGCCTGAAAAGGGGGGTGATTGCCTTTCCGTGTTAATTTGAGCACTGTCCACCTCCTGAGGAATAATTTTTCTTCTATAAAGGCAAAATTGTCCCTGTTCAGTTCATTCAGTAAAAACAAAAAAACAAACAAACAAACAAACAAACAAAAACAAAAACAAAAACAGAAAAACTGAGAGCCCTTTTAGAGGATCAGAATAGCAAGAAGAAACACATTATGCATGTCAGTTAGCTCAGCAGACAAGATGTTTCAACAGTCACTGAAGGAAAGAGTCTCCACACTGGGCATGGAGAAATGGGTAATTATCTTCCCTGTGCTGGGAGACACACAGACTAACCACGAAAAAGGTCAAAGGATCTTTTATTTGCTTTTGGCTTTATGTTAGCCATGGTGAGCACTTTCTCTCTGCCTCTTTTGCTGTCTGCTGAGTCAAAATGTGCTCCCTGTGGGGCAGTGTCCATGGATGTCCTGACTGGAGCTGTTGATGGATCCTGGTACCAGAAGCCAGGGGTTTGTGGAGAGGAAATGAGGGAGCTGCCCAGTTGCAGGCCCTGCACTGCAACTGATGAGCCCACATATACTCAGGATTTTGGAGGAAAGACGGCTTCTGTGCACAGGTGCCACATCCAGGGATGTGATCCCTGGCAGGCATCCTGGTTCAGCATGATTGTCCCTGCACTGAGGAAGCATGGCATCCCTACAGAAGCAGCTTTACATATGGGACAGGACATCTTCTTCCACCACTGACTGCCCTCCTACCCAGACTTGCAAGCTGGATGGTTGTTTCCCAGGGTCAGCAGGCCAGATGCAAGCCTGGCAATTGCTGCTGCTCTTTAAGATGCAGGCTGAGCACCTCTGAGATACGCTGATGCTGTAGCCCCACAGCTGTCACACCACACAGATGTCCATGACARATTCAGAGGTGGAAAACAAAGTGTACCATGTACAAGAGACACAAATATATTTCCATGTAGAAACCCTGAGGAGCCACAATCCTTTCCCATGACAGTAGTTGTACTGATTCATACAAAAGTCCCTCTGGTCCTTTAGCAAGGGATGCTCAGGGAGGTTATAAAGACAAAGTAAGCATATAGTGATGCTTTTCAGGACATTTCCAAAGCCCCCAGCAATCTGGGGCTTAAAAGATCCTTCAACTAGCAGTGGTGGCTTTGTACACAGCAGCCCTCAACAGATTATTTTTCCAGAAATGTGCCCTGGAAGGCAAAACAAGCTATGGTAGGGAGCTACAYGGATTAACTATGTGCTGCATGAAAACCATGGGGGTTCTTTATTTCTTTTTTTATTTTTTTTTTTAATTTGTGTCAGTGCCAGGAAATGCCCTCTTCCAGAGAAATGCACAACCATTGCATACCACCCAGGCCATGGCACTCACACCTCACTTGTCCCTTGTACAGAAACTGCTCTGGAGCACTGGTCATCCTGTGACCCTCCTACAAACAGGTCCTCTCCTGTTGCCATGGGGGCTGCCATGCTCCAAGAATCCCAGGTGTGTGCAGCCAATGAGCTGGTGGCGTTGCCTGCTAGAATTTTCTGTTTTGCTTTTCATCCTTTCTGCAATATCTCTCTTATCCTTTGGCTGCTTCAGAGCACTGAGCTGAAATTTTGTGGCTATGAAGGTCTCACTTCATTCCAGAGTGATAAATGCCACTCTGTTATAGCAGCTCTAACGCATGTGCAAAGATGCAGTGACTTCAATTACGTGGCAGATCTGCGAACACTAAGCATGTTGTTGCTCATGATGGCTTTGCTTCTGATACATTCCCAAATGTTTGGTTAAGTTTGTCCTGACCAATATATGCTGTTGCTTTTGATCTCATACAGCCTCTTCTCACCTCGCAGCAACAGTCCTGGATAGATTCATGGAGAAATCAGATTGATCCTTGACTAGTGGCTCCTCTACTCTCTGCTCTGACAGCCCTGGCAGACATCTGCCCTTTGTCCTCCTCTGCAGCAGCATTTTGGTGGCTTTGCCTGCCCYTTTTGCATGCAGATCTGCCAGAGCACTACTCATTAGCAGGCCTGAAAATCAGCCCCACTACATCCTCTCTGCCTCCCTCAGATTCAGCACAATGCTGTGACGTGAAGGTGCACCAGAGCTGAACTTAGCCTTCCAGCTAACAAGACTTTTCCTTGGTACAGACAGCACTTGTCAGCTGCAAATTTAAAAGTGCCAGGTCACTGTGTGTCACTGTCCTCCTTTTATAGTCGAGGGGAGTGAGTCTTCTCAGCAGCAGCTGTGCCATGTGTGGGGGAACAAACCCAACTGCTTTTGCACATTTTGATCCAGTCAGGGCTTGGAGGGAAAGGAGAATCAATTAAAGCATTATTAGTCCACTCATATGTACATGAACCATGGGATATGGACTCTCTCTGATCTCTGCCGTAGCTCTAGATGTATGTGTGTACATGTCTCATGTTTGTGTTCATTTACTTAATGAATGTTGTGCTCAGTCAATCCTAAACTAATACAAATAAATGACAGCAAATGAGCTTCAGTTTGTGAGTTAGAATAAGAGGCAATAGAATAAAATAAAAGAAGTTCAGAGGAAGAAAAATGGAAAATCACACTTGTTAAGCCTTGAGCTTACATAATAAATCATCTTGTGACTGAATGAGCTGTCATGGAGGCTGACAGAAGCTCAATTCAGAAGCACTTTCACAGCATTCAGGTATCAGTTACAATTGCTAATTTCAAAACTATGATCTAATTTAGTTAGCTAATGCTAATAGGGGACCAAGAATTCCTAGTTAAAATATCAAATGCATTTTCTGGTTGTTTTCACCAGGGCATCTGAGTTTGAGACGGCCAAAAATGCCAAGCCATAGAAGACATATAAGACATATAACTGTTGTCAGATCAAAAAGAAATCACACTTTGACACATAAGCTAATATTTCCCAAGCCAGGCTCCAAAGYAGTGTCTCCCAAGGCCCAGGGGCTTGTGCTGACCTACAAGTGGAGTCGAAKTTGGTCTCATCTATGCTCCTCAGGAGAAGGATGACTGATGGGGTCAGGGTATATTACCCAATTGCTATTTTTAGGTGTTCTTTAGCTTTTGATGTTTAGCAAGCTGAGCTGCACTTCTGTCTCACCTCAGAGACATCAGCTCCCTTTGTAACCACCTCTTGACTGGATTTCTAAGTGGGATAAAATGTCAAAAGAAGTGTGAGACCTGCTGACTTCTTGATTTTCCGACAAAAGGAATCACAGTTCCATACATTTCCTGCCATTGTTCTCCTTCCCYGTTAGCCTCTGCTACTCCATTCCCTCAGGAGCTACTGCTGACAGCCYTGGATACAGTGTAAGTGTCTTCCCGACTGTTGTCACACCACTGCAGAGGGAGAACTTCGGAGGCTCTGCCACCCCTCCTGAGCGGCAGCACAGAAATGTCTGAGCAACGTGACTTGTTCTTTCCCTGCAGGATGTGCCATTGCAGAAAGTGAGGGCTAGTACTGGTCATGCCACCTTCCTCCAGCCTAGGCTACATACCAGACCTCATCGGAGGGTCTCAGCTCTCAGAGGAGTGTTGACCCACAGCTGAAGTGGGAGTGATGCCTGACTGCTGTCAGTAGAAAAAAATGTACCAGCATGGCATCAAGGTTAAGAAGTTACCCCTAGACACACCTGGCTGGTTTGGATGGTCAGCTGGAAGGTAGAGCTGGACGTAAGCACAGCAGTTCAGCAATGATAGGCAGAAATAATCTGCAACATCCTCCCCCAATTTTCCTCCTACTGCCCTCAGCTGCTTCCTTGAAGAATCCAGAGCTGCTGTGAACATTCTTTACATGACTATCCACTCCCGGCAAGCCTGGGTCCACTTGTTTAGGAAAGGGAGGATGGATCACCACTACCAAATCCACATCACAAGGAACCCAGACAGGCTATATGAAGACAGAAGGCCAAGGTGATTGCCCATTTGTAGCTCCTCCATTTCTGATGGCTACATAACACCATGCTGATCCTTCTGTAGAACCTTCACCAGTCTAGGACACAAGCCTTCTTCCTCTTACACTTCTCACTGCCCAGAGGTGAGACTTTGCTGCTGACTTTTGCAGTAGTGGGAGATGTTGGGTTTTGAACACAAAGATGGCACCAGCTGTGGTTGCAGTGGGCCCTTCTTACTGACAGCTGCCCTGTCTYTGAGATGTGGGGGTAGCACAGGCTTCCTATACAGACTTACGCCAGCCACATCCCCAGAGCTTACAAACCTCCATGCAGTTCCATGTGGAGCTACCACATCTGCCCCAACAGTGGCCTGGCAGCACARGATGTCTGCCACCTCAGCAGGTCATAGTCATGCACACAGGTGTCTCACTGACGTTATAGCTTGTTCTAATCAGACAGCCAYGCTCCAGCCATGCTTCTATATGCTCAGGGCACACTTTATCCTCCACACACTCCACTGTACTCTCTGCCATCACTGATGGTGCCAGAATAGAAACAAGAGCTTTAGACTATTGTGTCATCAGCTGGAGATAAGATCTAGAACCAGGCCATTCTCCAGATAAGGGGATCTTTGAAATCTTTGCTGGAGAGCCTGGAACTTGCCAAWTGGAAGCACATTGTAAAGCTCAGATTTCCATATAGATGACAGCTGCATTTCCTCCTCTTCACCATACCAAGAGCAAACACCTTATTTAGTACTTTCTGGAACACCAAGTACCTTGCAAACACCACTGGAGATGCCCTTGCCTTCTCTGTAGGAGCTGAAAAAAGTGAGACCCAGCCATAAGGASAATGCATGTCATTCTGACAGTGGAGAGCTGAGCACACCAGGTACAAGGCCAACATCCCAAAGTACAGGCTCTCTACCCTACTGTCAGTGTGAAGTAGAGTGAAATGCTCCAGGCAGCGCTACATGAGGCATGTTAGAGTCTTTGGCTAACTTTATCTCTAACACTCTGAAAGGGTGCTGTGGGAACTAGTCATCGCAAACCCAAGGTGCACTCCAGCACTAATGCTCCAAGCTTCTTCTCATTTCRTAGCAACCATCCTAGACTGTCTGCAGACTCAGGTAGCTGCTTTTGAATTGGTTAAAGTGAACATGGCATACAGTTGCAGGAAGCTCCCCTCCTCTCTGTGATTTTCTCAAACTCCAGCAAATGTTTGCTAGATAGTTTCAACTCATGTTACATTTGAAACCTTCTCTTTATGACCATGAGGTTGAGAGCCACTTTGAGATGGGAAAGAGGTAACTCTACTCAGAAATATGCTTCCAATGCACAACATCCTTGTCATTGCTACAGTGATGCACAAACATGGCCTGAAAAAACAACTTCTTCCCTAGGAGGCTGCTGAATTYAGGCAAGAAGTGGACATGGGTAGAGAGAGAGGTGAGTGGGAAGGTTCCTGGATACAGTACAYAGCATATGTCCAGGAGGATGGGCAGAGGTTGCACAGTGCCAGCATTCTGTTGGGATCAATGATTTTGTATCTGTAATGGGAAGAAGGGATCCTGAATCAGGAAGAGGCTTAGAGTGGATTTGCCTGGAAGTTTTCTATATAAGAGGCTTCTCAAAAAGGCAGAAGAGTTTTTAAATTCRAAAGTGAAGTTTTTGTTGTAAGAGAAACTGGAACAAGTCCCTTTTGAAAGTACAGGAACCTCCAAATCAGTCGAGTGAGTCAGAACGAAAATAAAAGGTGATCATAAATAAATCTGTCATTGCCTTCTATCCTCCCAGCAGATCCTTTCTTCCAATTCTCTTGCAGCCCCAGTTGTTTGACTTTCAGGGGCTGAAGCAAGTTCTTCAAAGCCCCCCTGAGACTTTACTGCATGTTATCTTCCCTGCTCTTCGCAGCCCTTTCCTGGCTTTGTAGTGYTGCATGGCCCTCCTTGCTCTGCTCTCCTGCTCTGCCTATCTTACCCCCCACACACACACTCTCTCCCCTCCTTGCTCCCAGAGAAGGTGCAAGCAGAAGATCCAGGTTTCCCTGGGAGGGATTTACTTAGGACATTGCCAGAACACTGATAGGGTATGTCATGAGCACATTATATCAATGAAAGGAGGAATTGTGTAAGTGAAGTGCAAAGTGTGTAGTTCTCTGGTTGGCCCAAGATTTGTGACAAAGCTTCGAATTGAATGGAGGTGAAGTGAGGATCAGCTGGGAATTTGGCAGTGTTGTCATTGATGTTGTTCCTGTGGTGCCTGGGGGAACAAGGTCTTTCTCTCCTACAGTGGATAATAAGCCTCCTTAACTGTCTGCATAACTCTGCACAGGACCTAATTCTCCCAGTTGCTCTTTTTCCTCGGAAGAAAATTTTTGTGTAAAGAGGGAGCATATGCAGGTACAGATGTAGAAGCAGAACCCATGCTTCTTTTGAGCTCATTGCAAGAGTCACACCATGAGTAGCTATGACTTTGCAGAGGGGCTGGACCAAGCTATTTTTTGAGTGGCCTTTGTCTGTACCATGCAGGGATGTGGAGGCATCTGCTGCCTGAGGCATGAAGACTTTTTGACACTAGCAAGCTGTCAGCTCCCACTTTCCTGCCAACAGTTTGGCACATGGGCAGGCTTTTTCCATGGGCAAGATGGGCAAGGAAGGCCCAACATCTCTGTACTGGCCTTATTCACCTTTCCTTTACATAGAAGACTCCTTGGTGGCCAAGAGATTTTCAGCAGGTTTTGTGACTCTGTTCTGTTACTCTTACCCTACGGTCCCCTCCATCCCTAATGAGTTACCCTGTCCTAACTCTAGGTGGGAACCATCCTCCATGAAGCATTTGTACACTGGAAAAGCAGGCCCACTCTCAGCCAAGGTATGGCCATTGTTCTCAAATATCAAGGAATACAAAAGATTTGTTGAGATGGAGAGGTGCCATCCCAAGCACAAGGATGTGCACAAAGCAACCGTGAGCTGTCTGTGCCAGTGCACAACACTGCTGACTGACGCCAGTGTTCTCCAAAAGAAGGGAAAATGTGCACTGCAGCAGATCTGAGCTAGCCAAAAGAGACTGGTGGAGTGTCTTTTTTGCCCCATACAGCTAGAGGTGTCAGCTACCAGGCCATGGGCATCATCTGTGACAAAGACAAGGCTGGTGAGAAGTAAGGGAGTAGAGAAAGAGCTTCATATTGCTTTGTGGGAACTGCATTTCGTTCACATCTGTGAGCATGGCCTTATCATGTTCATTGTGCAGGAAAAGCCCTCTCAAGGCTTAGGAGTCCCAGGTTTGTCTGTTTGTGGCAGGGAAATCAGGTTAAGAAACATTTGTTCACAGCTCAACTGGCCCATTCAAATGGGCAGTTGAGTTTCCCAAAGAAGACAGTGCAAAACTCTAATCCATGCCCACAAGCAGACACATTGGAAAACTAAGTGTCACCTTCCTCCAGTCAGGGAGACATAGCAGCTCTGTGTTTCAAACATCAAAACTCCTCGGGAACTCCTCACCTACATATTACAGATCAAGAGCTGTATAGATCAAGAAAGAGAGGCAGCAAGGCTGGAACAGCAAAGAGCTCTGGCTCCTTCTGCATAGAATCATGTACAGAGGATGGTGGAAAAGGGATGTTGGAAGTGACTCAGCTTTCCTAGGCAGACAGGGCCTGCTGGCTCCATGGAGCACCCACTCAGCAGCATGTCAAAGAAGCATATGAGAGAAGCAAAATTCTTTTGCTGGGCTGGCATGGACAATGGATTCCTGGGAAAGGAGATCAATGCTTTGAGAGAAACTCTGGGAAAAAAGTTTGCCCTGATTTGGCTTTCTAAAACTTGTCCGTTTGACCATCTATCTCTCAACATTTGTCTGCAGGCAGGAAAGTGTTTACAGTGCACTACAAAGAGTGTGCTCTGCTGTGCTAATTATATTTGTTCTTTAAACCTGGCAGAAACCTACTGAGGACTGAGATATCCAGTGCCTTCAGGTGCATCTGTGTTATTAAAGTCTAATTCCTTTTGCTCACCAGTCTGCAGTGCTATTTCTGTGTCCTGACAACATCAACAGAAGATCAAACATTTCAGGACAAAACCAAGCACAGTCAAGGCAAAGAACAGCAAAAAGCATCTGCTTTCACAACGGTGAGATGAAAGGCTTGGATCTCAACACCCCAGGATCAGCAGCTCTGTATCTTGGATGGAAATCCCAGTACCCCTTGCCCATGGTACCAACATGGAGTCCCCAGGATCGGATGGGATGGGATTGAGCACAGCAGGGAAGCATCTGTACATGATGATTTCCCACATAGAGATGAGGCATCCACGCCACAAGAGGTTTCACCCCTAGMCACTGCTGCAGCAGGGACTGTGATTGAAATCAAGCACAAGCACTTGCCCMAGAGTGTCCTTGGGGTCTCATTTGAGTTGGAAACAGTATCTCCTATCCCTTGCATTCCCCTAAATTTTGTGGTTTAGTTCTTTGTGTCCACAGTCCAGGCTGCACAGCATTACCCACCTATTAACCACCTGCATAGCTGCAGGCTTCCATGGCTCTGATGTCCTTCCTCCCCAGAGTCAAGACTGTTCTGTGTGGATTTAGCTGCTAACATATAGCYGGTATAACAGGCACACTATAAATGGACATCTCCACTTGCCAAGACTTTCTTCTATTCCCAGAGCCTCTCTGYACAATAAGTCTCTTCCACCCCTTCCCAAGAGACCCTATCACTGTTTAAACAGTGGCAAGGATCTGTGTACCAAAGGATTGGATGGCTGGAGCAGGAGGCAGGGCTCTGAGCTGGTTGGAAAAGACACCTCTGGGACTGAAGGCAATAAGGGCTGCCAGCCCACTTGTTTGTCRTGCTGATGCCATAATTGGGTCTGCAGAGCCACTGAAAGAGTGAGAATTGAAAGCTTCAGCTCCTACAGAAAGCAGATCTTTGCAACTGTTTTGCAGCACAAGTCCTATGGCTGCTGGGCTCCCCAGGGAACACAGACACACTATAATTATCTCAGTATGTTGAACACAAAGGGRTCGCTGGCCATAGATGGACAGGGCTTTATCTCTGCAGACGGTGCAATGGCTTAGGAGAGAGGAGATGCTCCAACGCTTTTGCGGGCAGCTGTGTCTGTGATGGGACTGCCCCAGGAATGCCAACACTCTGTCGACATGCAGGCAGCTGTGGGACTTGCTGCTCCCAGTCCAAGAATCCTCACTGAAACCACACAAGTGAGGCTGTCTGCCTCCAGCCATCACTCTTCAGCCATCTCAGGCCTGATGATAACTGTACAGATTTCAGGCCTTTTGGTTCAGCACCTCCTAGCGTGTCCTTGTCATCCTCACGTCTCTGCTGGAGCTTGAAGCCACACATGTTCTGGTCACAACACAGCAATGGTCTGCACTTCTCTTACTAATTTCAAATGAACACATGAAGAAAAGTTGCTCTCTTTGGCCTGTCTCCATCTGTGCTGGGGAGTTATATCAGGACTGGCATGCTCCTTGAGAGCCTACTGGAGAAGGGCTCCTCCCACCAWGCCTCCAAGCTCCTGATCCTACCTGTGACTGCAGAAAATCAGAGGCTCCCAAATCCCACCCTGGCATCACTAAAACTGCTTCATTAGGATAGGTTTAAATATTACTCTTTCAATCCCAAGAAAGCCTCAAGGAATGAAGATGAGTTGCTGGGCAGTAAGCAGGTTTGCTACTGGTCCCTGAGGGTGCTGCGTGCAGAGGATCTGCTCTCCCCAGCCAAGCAAAGCATGAACATACCATAGGGCTTGTTTATGTGGATTCACTCCTTTCTCCTGGGCTTGTGAGAATCATGTGCTAACACCTCTACCTTAACTCCTGACTTCCTACCTCGTGTCATTCCCCAAAGCCCAATTTTCCCATGAAAATTTTTCCCATTGTCTAAGAGGCTATTACTAGCAGCTGGGGAGAAATGGTCTCTGATACTGAAAACACATATTACTCTTCTGCCTTTTCTTCCATTAGTTTTGGCTCATTTTTTTATTTGGAAGCATCACACACTCTGACGAGGAGCTTTTTATCCTGAAGCATTCTATTTATCAGATTTCAAATATTAACAGRAACAGCAGCAAGACGTATGTTACTGATCCAGTTAAAGGAATGTGGAGCTGCTCCAGTTGCTGGGTTCTGCTGACAGACAAAGATACCTCGTGGTTGCATCACTGTGGGATGGACAGAGAATAGCAATCCTGTTTCATGAGGGCTTGGTGTCTCCTCATACAAAGGCATATCACAGGCTGRGGTTTGAATCAAAAATAACCAAAGCTCCATTACCACCTACAGGAGTAATTATTAACTAATTATTAGGCATATGGTTCTTGGAGCCTTTAAGGTCACATTGGGTGATCCTAAGCAAGACAAACTAGGAAGAATGCAGCACCCAGGGTGAGGGATACTCTGGCAAGTGCAGAGCAGGGGGGCAAGAGGTTAGGGCTCTCTGCCCATCTCTCCATGCTCTACCCCTTTCCCAGGTCTTCCTCCAGTTCCTGGAAACTCTTAGCCTACAGTATACACTCAAGTAACAGAGCCATTTTACCAGCTTCCCAAGACACATGCAGAATAATTTATCTGTGTACATACAGGAGCAGGAGTAAAGCACCCAGAACATGCAGCCGCATCCAGGCCCTGCATGTCCAGTGCTGGCTGRCTTATATATAGGGACACAAGTTTCCACAGCCTTACACCTGACTCTTGCGGAGCGTACGAGAAATGTTAGAATATCCACTTCTTTCCATTGCTGATAGGATCTCTTTTGCAGAGTCCAATCCTAAATTTCTCCTGCCACAGAAGTGATAAAAGGCTTCTCCTAATGCCTATTAAGTCACRGATAAAGGTAAAGCCCATCAGTCTCCTCCAACCTACCAGTACACAGGACTGAGAGGAAAGGGCATCTCCAGAGAGAGCCAGCCTGAGCCTGGGCTTCCAGCCACAACATCTGGCCAAATGATCTGGCATGTCCATCCACAGGGCACCAATCATCAGCTGGGGGCAAATCCTCCCGGGCACCAGCTGGGCCCCTTCCCTGGCTGTGGGCCTCTTTATCTCTCTGAGAGGACACATAGGCCAGGTTTCCTGTCAGGCAAGGGGCAGACTTCCGTGGAAATGTTATGGCTGGTCTCCTGAGAAGGAAAGAGAGCCAGATGGGAGATAGGAGCAGCCTGAAGAGGGACCAGTATTTTGGCAGGAGCACTGCYGCTGGAGTGAGCAGGCCAAAGTGGAAGAAAGCACAAAACACTGAGAGCTCTTGGCTGTCAGCAAGACTGGAATCTTTGTAGATGATGAGAAATATTTTCCTTTTCTCTTTGGGCCAAATTCCTTCCCAAGTGATGATGTTCAGCATTTCTAGAGTGATTGCATAGTGACACCCAGAGGACAGGCACCAAAAATTGTCACTGTTATGTCTGGCTGTGACWGCCCAGCCACAGTGCCAGCTCTGAGTGAGGACAAAGGTGGCAGGGACACCCCATCTGGCTAGCCAGACAGGGATGGGGAAGAGTATGGTGGTACAGAGTAACAGAGGAAAGAGGAAAGGCAAATGTTTCACTTCTAGAGACTGCTTTGATGAAGGACATACTTCATATGAGGGGAATAAATAATTAATTTTTCTTCTAGAAATATGTGTTTCAATATTGAAAAGTAGCACTATTTATTTCTGAGATAGCAAGTCACCTCCTGGGGGCTATAAATATTTATATAAAGCCAGGCAAAAAAATATGCTGGTAATTTAGTATGTCTTTGAAATATATGTCACATATAAACTAGCACATATTTAATTAAGTATATTGCTGTATTGTATAAGGCTGCCACTCAGCCATTTGCAGTCRCATCAATACATGAAAAGCTCACATTAGGAGGGGGCTAGAGCCACTGAATATAAATGGAAAGTCAGGCTTTGATAGAGAGAGACTTTGCTCTGGACCCCTCACCTGCTCTATAAGATGATGATTTTTCCCTCACTGGCCTGAGTCCAGCTGGGGCCAAGATAGTCAAGAGCTGATGGAGGCAGAGCCTACCTGGTTTTGGAAGTGCCATGGTTCCACCTCACATTGTGTCTATTCTGGCTTCTCCTGTTCTGTTTAGCCTGTGTTCCAAACTCCTAGGCAAGACGTTTTTCCACTGSGAGAAGAGAAAGCAGTTCTCAGTCATATACAGCAAGAGGTAGCTCAGCATACCCCACRCACAGCTTGAGCTTGTCCAGGCAGTGCCACAAGACACAGGATGGAGATTCAAGCTCAGACACCAGTGTCCAGCCCAGAGCAGCATTGTCACAGCTACAGGAAAAATCACAACTTCATGTTGTACTCAATAACCAGCCAAAAGCAGGGTCTGCAGGTGCAGGACTCACTGTGCCTTCGTGTGTCCTCAGCTGAGTTCTCCAAAAGCCCTTTGGGGTTAATGACACCTGATGGTTCTGTTTGAAAGAGGCCAAGCAGACTAAGTCCCTGAAGTGCCTACTTCTCTCCAGGGAACCTAGGGTGCCTGGCACAAGTAGAGACATCTCCATTGCTGATGTCCAAAATCAGAGAAGATCAATCTTCCTCCAAAATGTCTCTTTAATAAGCTGCATTTGGAGTCAGGTCCTACCCCAAGAGCCCTGATCTATCACCCCATCCTGATTCCAGTGGGAGACCCCAAGCTTCTGCTGGTCTCATGTGCTAGCTGGCCCTGGGCTGATGCTTTTGGGCTGCTACCACTGTACCCTGGATATGAGTGATCTGTGGATCTTGGTGGTATAGCTGTGTTGGAGCACAGACTCTCTGTCTCAGCAAGCTCACTCGTGTGCAGCTTTCTGCACCCTTGCTCATAAATCGAAAGGGCACCAAGGGAAAGAAAGTGTCYATGCTTTTATCATAAGACTGCAGGTGAGAATTCCAGATCCATGGTGGTGTTTTGAGTCACTTTAGAGTGGGAAGTGAAGCAAAACTCGCAGCTTGGGAAACYAGGCACTGGTCATGCTTAAATCTCCATAAATCAGGGAAATACTAAGAAAAGATATATCCAAAAGAAACCTCACTGCCACCTGGAAGAGGAAAGATCTTACACACAAGCACTGCATTAGGAGCCAACTTGGTTAAATAGAGTAGGGCTTCAGTTACTGCAACTTCAAGATAAACTGTAAAATGTAAAAAGCACCTTGTGCAGCAAGTGGCCAGACCTGGGGTGTGTTGCTGGCTTTTTCCAGAAGTATTAAGTAACTCTTCTTTAATAAGAGGCTTGACACTTGATGTGCCTTGGTTTCCTACTTGTGCATTCCTCCCAGGAGGAATGCTGTTGTCCCTGGGATGTATCAGGGTAATTGCCACCATTGGTGTCTCAAGAGAAATGGCTCCGATGTCTGGCACTTCCTGGTAGTCCTTATCTAGCTTGCACTCAGGTGCCCTGATCCCCAGCCATGCGCCTTGACTACTGCTTCCTTTCCTCATCTTTAAAGGCTTTCTCTGACCTTTGTGCCTCAGCCACATTTTCACAGACCAATTAGCCCTGGTCTCCTAGAGTATTCCACACCTTCTGGTTGGCTTGTTCAGATGCATTCTGAATGTGTCCAGCTTCCATCTCAGTCAATTGTAGCATTTACTTGAATTCAACTCTTTCCAGATTCCTCACCAAATTTTGTTCACTGCAATGTACTAATTATCAGTGGACCCCAAGCCCTATCACATACGTTTTCTCTGCAAAATTCCCCACGCCACTGCTCATTATGACACAGATCCTCACTACTCCAGGGTTTCACAGCTGCTGCTACAATTCTGATGCAGCTGAAATACCAACTTTCTCAGTGTGACAAATTGAACATCTTCCATTCAGTGGCTCTCATAGTGTCACAGTAGGCAGGACAGGGAGATTCCAGGTCTCCTTTGACTTTCATTTGTCTGACATGGAAGTTTTCCATGTGGAACCTCATTAACATTGAGTCAGATGAAGGGTATACTTGATACAAGAACTCTCTACTATGTTTGTTTTCCATGTCATTCTACTTCTCTTTCAAAATAAGGCAAGCTAATGACAGCTTACACATGTTCTTGTTGACTTGGCACTACATGGCCCAAGGCCCATGAGTAAAACAGCTAACACACAAGCAGCCATTTGTGACCTTATCAAGACCTACAGCAAGAGAACAGTTTGYCTGGTGTTCTACTCAGCTCTACTGCTTTGGAGGACAGTAAAAGAAGGCTTTGAAACTAGATAGATAGTTAAGATGCTTGGGAGCTGGAAACAGAAAGATGAAATTTCACTTCAGTGATGAGTTTGAAGACCAGGGGAGTTGCTTCAGGTATGCAGGTCTCTAGTTGCTGGTCTCTGGTGGAGATTCAAGAGCCCTGTGCCAGGCTCCTGCACACCCAGTATGGCACCAGTTTGGGGAACAGGGCAACAAGTGTGCAAACTGCATATAGACACCCACCCCTGGCCTCTTTGCATGCTGCAGGCTGATTCCAAGAGAGGATCTGGGCAGCAAAAGGAGGAGGAGATCACATTCCCCAATCGTGAGGTAGTGCATTGTTATGGGAATAAGTTCCAACAAATACTTATTTAACTTGCTGAGAGTCACTTAGCGAATGACATGGTCAGTAATGACAATGTTCTTCAGGCATTTAGTATGTGTGTGGAGCATGACAGTGGTTGGCAGAACTAGGAGAACAAATTAGGAAGAGGGAGACGTTTATTATTATAATCAGAAATGACAGTGACTGATCACCTTGAGTGACATTCCTCTTGCCACTGCACGCTAATGGAAAAGAATGGGCTATTGAGGCAGATTCTGGTGTAATGAGCCTAGAAGATAGGAATAGGCTCACCAGTTGGGAATGTTATAACATGTGTATCCCYGATTCTGTTTGGAATTGGTGTGTTTGGTTTTCAGATGCCAAGAGACTATGATTGTCTTTCTGGTGAGGACACAGCCTGGCGACTTTGTGCTCCCTTTAAGGAGGACAGRTAAGATGCTTTCTCTGAAAAACATGGGGGCTTCTCCACATGGAACATAGCCTCCCGCACCATGAAAAATGGGAACCATTGCCCTGGTGCTTTGCAATCTATGTGTAGTTTTACAGATTGGCAAAATCTGAGAGATTTCAGTGCAGGAGATTTCGTACACCCTGTCTCCAAAATCTGCTCCATAAAAGTATCAATAGTACTAGGGCATAAGAAAAACAGAGAAGATTACAAATTGTATGAGGTTGTAGGGTTAAGCCCCAGGAAAAGGAATGCAGGTAAGTGGTGACTGCTTGGTTAAAAGCTGATCACTGGGAACAGGATTAGTGTTAGACCAGCAATTATTTCCTGGTTAAACATTAGGTCATGGTTCACATTCAGGCTACTCTGGGGGGGTTAGTATCAGGGTAGGAAAAGAGAGATGAAGTTAGTTTAAAGTTTAGGTTGTCTTTTGAGTCAGTCATTAGAGAGAAGGTTCAGGGTAAATTGTTGTTGACTTAGGACTAGAGCTAGTATTAGATTTACAATTGGACAGGTGAAGGGATTGATTGCACAGACTCCTGATGGGTTCTGATCAGAAGACCTTTATCCATATCAGAAGGCAAAATATATATATTGATACAGTAAGCACAAGTTGTGCACGCGACATACACAGTGCAGTGATTGGGTATACAGCGACAAGCACGCGCTCCAGCTACTAAAGCGATTGGTTATGTCCCTTGATACAATTTTCTCACAAGCAGACATCACGGTTATCTGCTTGGCTCATATTCTGCATTCTTGTTCTGTGTTTCTCACAGCACACCTGCTTCTAGTCTCAGTTGAAGGACGGGTCACCTAGTTCAGTGTCTAACAAAGCCCACAGTTCCCCCTCTTTTATTTTCAAGTGGCCACACGTCCTTCAGCATGTCCGCTATCATGCGTTGCAAGCATTGCAATAAGYAGTGAATAATCGGCATTAGAGTGCAAATAACAAGCAATATTAAAATACTGAGTTTAACAAGTTCTTTCACCTATCCTACAACTCCTAGGCCAGAGAGCCAACTATCAATACCAAACGAGCTTTCTTGTAGCTCACTCATTAATTGTTGGAGATGCCGTACCTGCATAAAGATGGAATGGGAGTGATCGGACAGGTTCATACAACACACGCCCTCAAACTCATCACACCCATGTCATTGGACTAGCAATAAAAAGATGGTTTTATCGGTATCACAAAAGTCTAAGTTATCAGCACGGTCGGCCGCGTAAGCCTGAGTGCTGCACTTTTCCTGGCAATGGGCTCAGGTACTGTTTAAGATCATAGTATCAGGAATGAGAGMGGTTTTTGGTCATGTAATTGCACCAAACTGTGGCATTGCGATAGRGCGCAAGCGTAGCATTTACAACTTGTTTGGTGGTCTGGTTCTGGCCTGTGTAATTAAAATAGAGACAGGCATCCACTCGCACAGTTCCCAGAATGTCCAATTCCTGTGGCTCCCAGGGGGCGGGCGGGAGATGGGCCGCCCAACCGTCCCAGTTGTCAACTGCCGTCTGAGAGGTTTTGAGGAGGTCACTCATTGGCGACGAGAGAGGGATCACCGTGCCCCAACTTCCGAGGGGTACACCCACAAGACACGTTGTGAACGGGTTGATCGGTGTTGCCAGTGATAGGCATAAAGATTGTTGTCCTGTCATGTTGGYGAGGGTGACCCAAGCATTTGGGTGTGGGGAGACAGAGAGCCATGTTGAACCACAGGTGATGATGGCAGCGAGGAGGACGAGGCCAGGAAGGGTCAAACTCCCCGTGCCGGGACACATCGCGGCCCATGACCTGTGGAAACACAAGCATACCCTCGGCCCCACATGATTAGTTGGTGAGGTTGAGGTGCTTTGCAAGGTGTTAGACAACCCGCCAACGCCCACCAGGCCCCCGGACGGTGTAACTGTGGTCCAAGTAGCTGGCCAATCCGACGAGGAAATGACAGTCACATCTGCTCCTGTATCTATAAGCRTGGTACATTTGATGTGTAAGGGGTATGCTGTGTATTATGCACCGTGATAGAAAGYRTTGGTCKCTGCTRTGCAATRTCAGTGGCCCAAAAAACAGCTTGGGCTCCTGTGGAGCCAAACCCAGCAGATYCTMTTTTCTTGTTAGTTGTTCTGGGTACTATAGCTTTAAACAATATTAACTGGGCAATCCGAGTGTCCTTGGGCACAAACAGTGGAGGCGACGGAGTCCATGCCATTGCGTGAATCTGCCCTTCATAATCAGCATCAATCAYACCAGGTAGTRTAAACAGCCCTGCCAGGGTCGTACTCAAGCGTCGGAGTCGACTCTGTTACAGGCCTCTATCATTTCRACYGGGGAGGCATTTGTAGAYATAGCTTGCAGAACCTTTTTGCAATCCRTGTTAGCGTTTTCTACTRCTAGCTTTAATAGCAGCRCCTCTTTTGCTTCTTGGTTATCAAYTTGTTTATCTAACGCATCTCAGAGATGGTCAATAAAGAGCATATACGGCTCCGCAACTCCCTGGAGTATTTTCGTAAAAGAATGAGTCRGCTTCCHGGTCTCTRGGATTTTTAACATAGGCTAGAGATGCAGACTGCCTTAAAATCTSTGGATCTAAACARCCTTGAAGCCGCGGGTCCTCTAGAGGCRCTTGTCCCAAGAGCTGYGGCAACCCAGCAGTTTTACATGGATCACYGACGGGTCTATCTAAGTTTTCTAGAGAAGCAGTATAACATAAATCTCACCACTTTTGTTCCCATAAAAGCTTCTGTGTCGGGGTTAGAATCATTGCTGCCAGTTGACGGAGATCATATGGTGTTACGAGCTGTCCCGTCAGAACATTTTCTAGCAGTGATTGAGAAAAAGGGGTGGATAAGCCCCATGTGGTCACTGTTTTCCGTAATTCTTTAATCAAATCCCACTGAAAAGGAACCCACTCATTAGGGCCCTGTTGCYGGACCTGGACTGGGAGTGCCAGGCAYGGGTCATCCCCGGCGGCCACTGCACCACGGTGCAATTGTGCCCAATGGGTCCGGGGGTCAAACCCCTCTAAATCTGTCCTTGTTGGCTCCAGCAGCAGCGCAGGGGTCTCTGATTGACAAGGTGCCTCAGCCCCCACTTTCCCCTACGTGAAAGACAGCAGTGGAGGGGGATCACAACGAGCTCGCAGTGGCGATTCCGTATCTAAATCTATGAGGTTAGCATTTAACAGCGGGGCTGGATGGTCTCCCGATAGTTTAAGAGCTTTCGCAGCTTCCTTTTTTCTTTTTTTTTTCTTTTTTTTTCTTTTTTTTTTTTTTTTTTCCATGTTCGCAGAGTTTTTGTTATCAAATGCCAAGTCGTCATTACGCCCCGGGCGGTCAAATCCCCCTGAGATGCGGCTTCCCAAATCATCTGATCTGCATTTTCCCGTGTTTCAAGATCAAACACCGCCGATACCGTGGACGGGGCCCCTTTTGCTTTTAACCATTTAAGTAAAAGTTTCACTACTTTCTCATCATAACTAACACCTTTCTTAGCTAATATCTGCAGTAACAACTTATCGATAGCTTCCTCTTCTGTCGACAGATTAGATCCCATAGTTATGCTCCAGCTGCTCACCYGTAAACGGTGATTGCCCAGGCTTCTTGCTGCAGTCCTGCTGCGAGCGATTCGTTCAGCTGGAGTCCCTTCCGGACGCTCCTGTCAGCGCTTGTTCGACCCTATCACGTTGGGGTCACCATTTGAAGGGATTGATTGCACGGACTCCTGACGAGTTCTGATCAGAAGACCTTTATCCATATCAGAAGGCAAAATATATATATCGATACAGTAAGCACGAGTTGTGCACGCAACATACACAGCGCAGTGATTGGGTATACAGCGACAAGCACGCGCTCCAGCTACTAAAGCGATTGGTTATGTCCCTTGATACAATTTTCTCACAAGCAGACATCACGGTTATCTGCTTGGCTCATATTCTGCATTCTTGTTCTGTGTTTCTCACAGCACACCTGCTTCTAGTCTCAGTTGAAGGACGGGTCACCTAGTTCAGTGTCTAACAAAGCCCACAGACAGGTGTTGAGATTGAGACCGAGAATGTGGGACTGTGAGCTTCTGACACAGAGGAAGGCATTCAGATGTCCTTCAGTGTTGCCTATAGGTCAGTCATGAAAAAATCTCATGTTTCACTGACAATGCTATTCCAGAAGGTGACAAAGGCATAAGTGAATACCAAAGGCAGCAGCTAGGACACGTCCTCTTTGATCACCTTAGCCAGCCACACCACCCACTCTCAGGCCCCATGATGTGTCTAGCTCCTGGCTGCCAAGTGTGCCACTTCCCTGCAAGTCTGCGTTCCTATCACTGAAAGCTGTGAATGGGGTTGTGGCAAGTCCAGCTCTGAGAAGCTGAAATGGACCCTCCCTTTCCACAGCACCTGCCAAACCTCAGTGGACTGCTCTGGCTGTGAATCCCACACAATAACCAGATCACAGGAGGGGTTTGCTTGGGAACATGGCACACATGCAGGTATATATGTAGCTTTGTTATATGAACTCACATAAAGATTGTAACATTTTTTCTGAGGGGAAGAGGCAACAGGTAACTAAAGCAGGTGTCAGTGGACAAGGGAATGTATCAAAACTTTGACCTGTCCATATCCAGGCCTGTACAAAACCTCTCCAATATAGATACAAGTGACCAGCCCAGACATCTGAGGTAGTCTCATATGATCTCATAGTAGTCTCATAACCCTTTGTGAGGACCCTTGTGGAGGAAACTCCAGTCGACATCCCTTGGACAGTGACTAGGCATCCTGTCCAAGAGCTTTTTGGTCAAGATGCACCCCATTTAGAAGATCCCAATAAAACCTACTCAGCAACATGCTGCAATCGTACCCGCAACACGGAATATCTCCAGAAAGTGAACCACAGAGGACCTGAGCCAAGGTTCAGCCGCTTCAGCTTCCTATGCAGAAGGTGATGGACAGGCATGCAGTCATTGGAAATTGTGGAACTCTTGCAGTAGAACGGTGTCAAATAAACTCTTCCAAGCTGTGTCTTTTCATCAGCTTTAATAGCACCTGATCTAAACTGTAAAGCCTGAGCCTCTAAAATTCCTCCAGGCTGTTGGTTATCATATAACCTGGGGGACTAATTATCTCTCTAAATAGCCCATTCTGTACTGGCTCTTGTTTCAGTTCTTAGCCTCAGCGGTGCCTATGCCTGTGAATGCCACAAACTGAACTCACTAGATACATCAGCTTCACATGCTGAGTGTAACATTCAGGACATTGATGTCCTCTCCTGTGTTATGGGTATGGTTCTGCTCCAGTTGTTCTCCTGGCACCTGTGAGTGCATATTCTCCCATACAATTGCAGAGTCCCAGCCTGCTGCTTGGCTACTTTAGTCCATGTCTTTTAAATAAGTAGAAATCCTTGGTGGAAATATTCAGAATCTATCTGAACAAAAATAGCATTGTTTCAATTTGAGGAGTAAAATATGTTAAGAATAAAAGACAGAATGGACAAAAGTATCACTGCAGAAAATGCCGCACACTGCCAGCATGCCTACAGCCCCATGCTACCACAAGAGAAAAGTAACTCTGAGCATGCAGCAAGATACATCCACAAAGACTCTGCCTAGATGACCCATATATTATGACTGATTTAAAAATCACAAGTATTCATGCAGCATCAAAGTGTCATTTCTGTACAGACACAAATACCTACAGTGCATCTAAAGGAACCACGTTCCTTTGCCCTGTAGATTGAATTTTGCCTGTGGGTTTTGTCAGATAATTATTATTTTGTGCTAGTTTATTTAAGCAGTTACTCATCATTGCAAGCAYATCAAATAATGAGTTCTGTGTCTCTAAAGATTAAATAGCAACATTCTGCAAAATACAGGCAAGACAATATAGTGGAGCTTTGCAAAACTTAATTAATATTTTGATACTGAGAGAACTCACCCAAGAAGCAGGACGCTGCATAGCCACAGCTGAATGTTACATAAGATGATATTCATTCATAAGGGCAATTTCAGGCCTCCTTGTTAAGACAGGTGAGAAGAATTCCCTGTATCCCTGCTGGTGCCATGACCATCCAGTTTTTGTGGAGAGCAAGAAAAGAGGACCACTAGGAAACCTGAGGCAGGTCCTTTATCGAGGACCTGCAATCCCCTCACCATGTTCCTGTGCCCCTCCTGTCTACTTATCCACCACAGGGAAGCTACAAGCAGCACCAGCAGCTGGGGAACCTGAGGTTTTGGAGGGAATGATGTAGGCTTCTTTGACCTGAGAGTCACTGTGGTAACTGCATTTTGCTGATGCCAATAGTTGAGCAACTCAGTCAAGGGCTGCACTCTGGGAAAAGCCAACAGCTCTTTACTAGCCTTTTCAGGGGAGGAGGGAAGCAGAGAAACAAGCAGCCAAGTCACTATAGCATCAGATGCTTGTCACAGGAAAACTCCTACTATTTTGAAAGTAGAGACTCTGCATCAAACTGCCAATATGTATCCTCTCCATTTTTTTTTTCACTTTTTCTGCTGCCTGTCTTACCTTGCATTCTGGGCAGCCAGCTAGTTTTGAGTCTGGGCACTAATTTCCTGTCCCATAGCTTGACTGAGACTGTTCTTACACAATATGTTGAAAGGGACTTTTACTAACAATATTTTGTATTTTTTAATCTCACTTATATCTTTCTAGGGATTCTTTTTCATAACTTACCTTTCAGGAGCGCTTCTCTATAGAAATGCACTYGTATGAAATCTAATTGTCTTATGAATTAAAAAGATATTCCCTGGTATTCAAAGCAGTATTTGCCTGAGAGATCCTGATTTTACTTGCTGATATAGGCTTTCCTCCCCTCACAGRTGTCAGTTACCTGACTGCAGCTGGGAGCTGTCACCACAGGAGCTGCCGGATTTTGGACTAACACTCTCCATCACCCTCCCAGAATCACAGAAGGGTTGAGGTTGGAAGGGATCTCTGGAGACCATCTAGTCATCTTTTCTCTAAATCTTGTGTACCTCTATCATGTGTCTGTGACAAACTCAGTGCAGAGCAGGTAGATGGACACTAGCCTGAGCTGCATGAACCACTGCCCCTCTGCAACTCACAGCTTGAAAGCCAGCACTCCAGACCACAGACCAATCCCATAGTAGGCCTAATGTTGTCAGGGTCAGAGAGTGACTAACCAGTCAGTGATGTGGCAGCCATGCTCCCCAAAGCACAGGAAGAATGCAAGGGGACAGCCAAGCCACCAGCTCTCCCTGGGGTTTTCCTTCCCTTATGTGAATACTCAGCCTCTGGGTGTCATGGCGGCTGTCCTGGCACAACAGGTACAAAATAGCCTAACCCAGAGGGCTTGAGCTGCTAAAAGTCCTGAGAAGGAGGAAGATTACATTCTTTGCTTCAAAATAGTGGTCACAGCGTAGGAAAGAGTTTAAAGTATTGCCTCATGCCTGAGAAACTACCGATCTGAGATTTTATAGGATTACATACTTTGCAGGTGTTGAGGTTCCAGAACAACACTGGCTCTGTTAAAGCACTGAGAAACATTTTGTGGAATACAGCATGGGTGCTCTCTCATCCCATTGAACGAGCCATCTTTTGAATGAGTTTGCGATACAGGTGTCCGCAGTCAATGATGCAGAGAGCACCTTCCAGGCCTGAGTCCTGAGGGCTGTACAAGGCCCAGCCACAGGCAGCTTTACACAGTGCAATGCMTGTGTACGCTTTACAAGTGAGTAAGGCAGAGACATCCCCTTTGTGGGAAGAAATCGCCATGAAATCCCTTCACAGACCCTTGTGCAGCCCCTGCTTTGCTGGCACCYTACATTACCCAAGACTTGTGGGATAGCTCAGAGAGCTCACTGTAAAATGAGAATCAACACCTGCTGGTTTCAATGTCAAATCTGGACAGAGTACAACAAACTGCACTCAGAACAACCTATTAAATCCACATTACTTATTCACTTAAGTGTAACCTTTTATCCCAACGTACCCTTCCAAGTAGAAAGGCCGTGAAGCCAAAGGAGACYTTGCTTTTCACTTTCCCTCTCTCTGCTTCAGCCATAGATCACGCGTCTGCAGGGGCTTTGCGTGAACCAAGACATCAGGAKTTGGCTTAAGAAGAGCAATGCTGCTTCTCTGCAGCAAAGAGTCAGTCGATGAGCTCAGTAGCTACCTGGCTCCAGTATTCATCCCCAATGCTCACAGGATGATGGGCCATTCTGGCATCCTCCTCTTGTCTTTTAAAATGTGAAATGGTCAATGTGAATAAAAGCGTGAGCAAATACTTAGTTAATTTAGCTGACTGCCTGAGAGAGGAAGCTGGGCTGAAGTGCAGAGGGGAACTGCCCACGTGTAAGATCCCAACTGTCAAGGGATAAGTGTGTGTGTGTGTGTGTGTACATGCATGAACATGGGGCATCTGCAGGGTTCAACATGTAGGTTCTCAGAAAATTGAGAAGTTAGAAGGGCAATATTACCAGCCTCTAGCTCAAGATAGCAGTTAGATACACAATATTGTCTCAACAAGGTGAAACAACATTATAAAAATGGGAATAGATTTTAATTGTTGATGTTCTTTCAAAAATATGCAACTCTTAAACACAGCCCCTGTTCCACCAGGCTGTAAATGATATACCTGGACCTAGAAGGACTCTAGGGATCTGAAGAATTATAAGCTAGGAAACTTTGCAAATGTTCCTGGAAAACATTTTTAAATTGTGATTTAAAATAGACTAACAGAACATGGACAGGAYGACATGGAATCCATGAAGGAAAATTTGCCATTCTCTCCAAAAAGTACTGGATATTGTTCCTACTTTTAACAGCAATGTGATTTATCTGAACCAGTCAGAGATCTTTGCAAGGTGCAGCACAGAAGGCAGGAGAGAGGGTAAGAGAAAAATACTGTTAAGTAATAAAAAATGATTAAAAGATAGAAAATTAAGGAAACTTAATCTTCAATTTTTTGTGAAGGCTCTGATCAGTGAGTCTCATCATTGCATGTGTTAATGTTTTCAACAGTGTTACAGAAAACAGGAAGAGCTGGAAAGCAGAGCACAGACACTGACAGAAAATAACTGAATCCAGAAAAACCCACAAGCATCTCAGAGTAGCCTAATCAAGCCCTGGAACAGATGATGCATTTGTAGATGAAATTCCACTTCAATAAATGAATATTGTTGCACACTGGAGAGAAATATCCCAACTATTGCAAAGCCCAGCTTCACAGGATGAGGCAATCTGTATGCAGGGTAGAGATTAGATGGTTTAAAGAGAGCAAAAGCTACTATAATGATTAGGATCAACTGCCCCATGAGATAAGGGTCTGTAAAGGTTTTCTGCAGCAAATAAACATGAGCTAAGGACATGGCATGTGACATCAGACCTGATTTTAGTAGGAAATGTCATCAGATTTGGTCACTCCAAACATTCTTGGAGTTGTTCATCTGCCAATTCATTTTAAGTGGAAGGAAAGAGATGGGGCAGATGCCATAGTTGTGATCCTTTTGTCAGGGTGGGGATATATCATCTGAATGGGATGAAACCGTTTATTCTGGAGCCTTTTATGTAACTCCATGAATAAACAGGATTGCACAGAAGAAATGTTCGATCCTGGAAGAGAACACCACCAACCCCAGTTGCTGTCAGGAAACATTTCGCCATGCATTTCTCAGCCTGTTCCCTGTCCTGCGCTTGGTGTCCTGGGTTGCACAACTGTGTCAAACCAGTCCCTTTTGTGCCCACAGGTGCTCTATATCATGCTTGGCCCCTACAGTCTTGCCACAGCCTAAGGCAAGGAGTCAGGAGCAGGCCTGAGAGCGAGTAGGAGGCCATGCCCCACGACTGCTTCTATCAGCCTCTTCTTCTTGGGGACCAAGTGACAGAGAAATCAAGAAATCCCAGCTGCCCATCATGTATTGTCCTGTTTGGTCCYGTGCATCAAAAGGCCTGTGTAGAAATCAGTCTGCATGAAGGTACAAGGTAGGGATCTCAGAAAGCTGTGCTCATCAAGTGGCACTGACCTGGTACTTTTTGCTGGCTAGATGGTGTCCAAAAGCAACTGCTCATCCAAGCATGTTCTGCACGCCATACGAGCTGCTGCTTGGTGTGGCTGTGCACCCCAGCCAGATATGAGCCTATTTGTCAGTGTCTGCACTCCCACCCATCTTATCACTTCATCTCAGTAAGAAATTATGAGCAACACTTGCTCAGGGAGAAGGATTTGGGCTGGGATCCATGTCCCTTGAACCCATGGACTTTGTTCTGGGACCTGAGCGAGGTCTGATAATGTATCATGAGTTGCTTGGAAAGCCTAGAAAGGARATTGGGGATGGGGTGGGGGTGGGGTGGGGTGAACAGGGAGGTTGTAGAAACAGTGTATTTTGGGAAAGAAGCAGAAAATAGAGTTTCCTGCGGGATTTTGTTAGACTTGAAAGGGATCTTGGGATCCATAGCCCCCCAAGCAGTTTCTGCCTGCTACCTCAAAAAGCACAGACCTCTAAAGAGGCAGCTGACCATGCTGAGAGGCACTGGCTGTGTCATGCAGACCGGAGACATTTATCCACGTTTGTGCACACAGAGAAGCGAGGCAGCCAGCACCTCCCTTGCTGACACTCCACAAAACCAGAACCACACAGGCCTGGGAGGGCAAATCAAACACAGTGGAGTGCAAACCAAATGTAGGATGTCCTGAGCTAGCTCTGAGGGACTTTGCTGCAGCTGGAGTCCCATTCTGTGCCAGGCTGGGGTCCAGTAATGCCTCCTTCCTCGGGACAGGAACCTTACCTACTGACAGCCTTTCAGTACAGCCACCGCAGCCTTTATCTTATTTTTATTCTCACAGGGAGAGCTTCCCACCTACTGCCCCAAGGACYGTTCCAGAGCATCTGCAGTGCAAAGCTTGGCAGAGAGCACCCTCCAGTGGACATATGAGAGGCAAGTGAGAGCCCCACACTGCTGCTCCATGCACACCACCATAAGTGGAGGGACCCAAGTGTCCGGGCAGCATACATGAAACCCGGGGTGAGTGGCCTTGGGAACAGTCAGGGCGCAGCAGCTCCACTGCAGAGACTGCGCTTTCCCTATTGCTGCTTGGTCGAGTCTCTGCTAAGAGACGGGATCATTCCTCATTCAATATTCCCAGGTTACAGTAACAGCATTTAAAAAAAAGTCTCACATTCTCTGCTCTCTCCCCCCTCTCCCAGCAACTGTGCTCTGCAGGTCTACTTTCTCCCATCTCCTATTGCCTGACAGTATTTTTTCTATTACACTAGTAACTGGACTGTTAAGCAAGAGGGACAACGAGAATTCATCCAGTGTGCTTAGAGGTCTCCTCATCAAGGACAGGTGAGGAACAAATGTCCTGGGCTGCATTTAATTTTAATTTAATTTTTGCATTTCTGCAAAAAAGAATGTGGGTTTTGCTGTGAGTGACAGGATTCTGGGCAACACGGACTTTGCTCCCAGCTGATATAATTGCTCTTATTTTATTTGTAGGCTTCCTAGTGTGGATATATTTGTAAAGGTTACAATGATTCCTACCCATATCGCCAGACATTGAATGGGGGAAAGCAAGGCACCAGCATCTCACCCTTGCAGCCTGTGTATCTGGCAGGCAGCCTCAGAGGTTCCCAGAGGGGTATGTAAGGTGAGGGCAGGACTGGGTACTCTAATCTGCCTGGCAAGTTCAGCTGGTTGCCTTCCAAGACACAGCCCAGAGACCAAYCCTTGGGACAAACAGATCCCTGGACAGGTAAGAAACAGCCTCCAGATGACCTAATTTGGGAGCAGGCTCCACAGCAGTACAGACCTGGCTCCCTCCAGATCAGGATGTGGTCAGCTCTGATGTCCCTGTGTCTCCACACCAGGTTATTTTGACATCTCTATTTGAGCCAACCATCACAGCAAAAGGAGGCCTGGGAAATGGCACAGCAGCTTGCCAAAGTCCTCCAGCTTCTAAGAGCAGGAGAGAGAGCAGAGGAAATCCCAACTGTACAAGACATCTGGCAGCCCTCACTGCCAAACATGTCCCCCCTCCCTGCTCCAGCAATTGCAGAGGCAAAACCTCCCTTCCTGGCCAGACAGCTCAGGAGCATCCCCATGGCATTACATCAGCTATTGAGCAAGACAAAGATCACCAGGTGAAGCCAAGTCCCTCGCACTACGTGCTGCTCATCCACAGAGCTCTGCACTCCYCAGCATGCCTCTTGCTCCATCTGTGCTGCTCCATTCAGCTGGAAGAAAAGTAGAATCAAAGCCAGAAGCTGTCCAAGTCAGTGCAGACACTCTGGCAAGTATTTCATAGGCCCCGTCTTAAAAACTACTGCCCAGTGCTTTCTGCACCTCCTTCTAGAGGTTGTTCAGCAGCCACTGCACGGAGTCAGGAGATGCCTTGAATATGTGCCAGTGGGAGGGCTCAGGTCAACCAGAGGAAAAGAAAAAGTGACGAGTCTCCCTGCTAACTCCTTCCAGGATCCTAGCACCCCCCATCCCTGCCCCCTCACCTGCAAGTGACACTGATTCAAAGTCTTGCCACACAACATGCCACAGCCCAGGTGGTACCACCAGGGCATGCCATTCCCTCTTCCTCTGAAGCAATGCTTCACTGCAGGGAGGAGTGGAGCTGGAGCAGGAAAAGCATCCACTGCACCATCTGGTTGCAATCAGTGTTTGTAGAGCCAGCTAAGCTGCTTTCCGGCCAGTAGCCAAGTGAGTTGTTTCCCACAGGATCCTGAGCCCATCACTCCATGTGCTGGGGTTTTGCACGTCCATTACAGTAAGCTGCATCCACAGAGCAGCCCTTGGCTCCAGGGTCTGCCCATCAGTGTGGTCTGGGCCCCAGTTGACTTTCTTAGCCACCAACTAGTCCACTGGGTGTGCTGGGAGCAGGGCAGGCTGTTTRCTAGTCATCATACAGTTCTATGCTATGGTTAAACAGCAGCAGAGTGGCTGGACTCTCGGGAGGCAGCAGCCAGCAGGATTATGCAGGAGTTGAAATGAAAGTCTTAAAAAATAACAACTGGTTGCACGTATCTCCCAGGTTAGCACCAAGCATTGTTTCCATCCCTGTTGTATCCAGCTGCTGGGCCCATTGTCACGCTGGGCAAGCTCACAGCCCACAGCTACTGGATTGAGAGTCCCCTGCGTTGGCAGGAGACTAAGGAGTTATTTGTCCCAGCAGCAGGGAGAGCCCCCTGGGAGCAACTTTGGGACCAAAGAGGAAGAAGAGCTTCAATCTATCTGACTCACCCTACACTGTGCAGACCTGGGGCTACATTGTTCCTGTTGGAGGAAAAGTGCAGGTCCTGCATGGCTTCCACGTGGGGTTTCACCCTACTTCAGATCTATTGCAAGAATGTGACCAGCCCCATTTTTAATGTAATGATCATAATAATCAGCTGATGACCCCCTTATTCAGTTTAGTTAATATTTAAAATGTCATTTTAGTTTTCTCAAGCTAAATATTTGATGRAAAACGTAAGGAAAACACACTCCATTTAAAAAGCAAGTTTAAGTTGCTAAGCAACCGGATCCTGTATATTTATTAAGGGTCTTGTGCTATGTGATGGTTTTATGAATCCCCTGGCTCCTAGAGTCACGCGATTACCCAAAGATCTTAGCTTACCTTCAGCAAGAGAGGTGTTCAGTCCTCTCCAGTTGCAGATAAAGGCTTGAAAATGAAGCCAAAAGCAGACAGAAAGCAAAACAGAACACACTTAACATTTACTAGGCTTAAAAATCTATTGCGTGCTAAGCCAACCTGGAGACTTTGGGGAGCTACCTATGCAAAGGGACAAGGAGAAGAAAACATTGTACACTTTACGCTGCTGCTGTAAGACGCTCAGATGTGCTGAGGCCAGCTCAGCATGCTCTGCACTGTGGGAACACCCGTCCACCTGCCTGGGTACCTTCCACACCATCCTGCATGTCCTTCTGGCCCCTAGCTGTCCAATTAGATGGATTTGCATTGCCTCTTTGCAAAGTGCACTGCTACATACTTGACTATTAGCTGACCAGGCCAAATATGAGAGCTGATTTCATGCAGTTATTCTAGAGTTAGGAGACTCCAGCCAGACATAATAAAATAGAGTGAGAGAAAACCACCTCAAAACCTGGAGGAAATTGGATAAACTCATGTTTAGTTAGAGCCTCCCTGTCTTCTTCACACCTGCATAGACAGCCTTGTAATACCAGGACACAGCCCAGTGCTGGCTTCCCAGCAAGAGGGCAAGACACCAACAGGATTGTACACTGGTATCTGTTACAACTTTTAGAAATGAGGACAGTTTAAGCCTGGTGCTTGACACCTGCAGAAAYGTGATCTGCAAGTAAATCTTGAAATAAGCAGATCTCTGTTAGAAAATGCATAAAAATAGTCTCAGTATCTATGTGATGTGCGGTCTTTCTTTTCTGACAGTATCATAGGTCAGCACTGAGAACACAAGGTTGGCTGGGGCAGGGAAGCTAGCTGAGTGGACTCTCCASGGGTCAGCATAGTCTGTTCTTTCCTGCCAAATCTATACAAGCAACTCTGATTGGCTCCAGATGCTCTCCTTACCAGGAATACGATTCATGGCTGAGAACTGACTAGGCAAGAGGCTCATGCTGACTTTACCCTCTTTCACTCACAGCACGGTGGGACCCTGTGCCTCAGTTTCCTCATCTGCAACACATAGAGTCATTCAAGACCTGTATGGTGTTGGGCAGACAGGTGCTACACAAAGCTATTGTGTTGTTTTATGGGCAATACGTGAAGGCTGGCTGCTCCTGTGAAGGGCTACAAGGGRAGACATGCTTTTGTTTGGTGTAAATAGGGTTCATGATTTCAGTGATGTGTTAAATTCGCACTCCCTTGCTAAACACTGGAAGGGCTCTGACACTAGGAGACCCAAGACAGTCAGGCCCTGCAGAGACTACCATGCTGTGCTCTGGCAGTCACCACTGGATGTGAGACATGGGTCCACAAGCTCCATGCACAGAGGGGGAAACAGGGAGATTTCCATGCATAAGCAAAAGCCCACTCTTTCCACCATCTTTATACAGTCTCTGACAGCTGCTTCATTTATCTCAAAACCATTTTATTAGAGCTTTCATACTCCACCCTCTGCTTACAACCAYTCACTGTCCTGATAAAACTGGGACAGCTCTGATTTTCCAGGATTTGCTTTACTTCAGGTCCCTGTTATGGGTGGAAGTCCTGCATCTGACTGGTAGCAACCCAGGTGGTTGAAGGCAGTTCTAGCTGCTCCCAGGCTGGATTAAAACCTGTCGTCAGACACAGAGAAGAAGACATTTTGTAGGTTTTTTGTGGCCCTCCTTGCAGCACACATACCTTTGTTAACCCACGATCGTGCCATGCCTATGCACACCAGATAGAAAAGCCAGGCCAGGCTCTTGTCTCCCAGGACAAGTTGGAGCCCTCTGGCAAGGCCTGTGTTGCAGCTGCACCAATGGTGACTGCTCAGATTGGCTCCTCAGCTCCATCTACCCTGGGTGACTCAGCATTAGGTCCACCCTTGAGGTGTGTTTATTCTGAGTCTTTCTCACTGGTAACATCTGGAAAGCTTCAGGAATGCACTTAGGAAACCAAGAACACAGGGCATGAATGTGCAACACAAACTCCTGGAGAAATACCTGCTGAAGAGAGATTCAAGTTTGCCAGTGTTCCTCAGTGCCAACCTGCCCACTGTGCCAACATCTGAGCTTTKCCTAGGAAGGAGCTGACTACTATGCAGTGTCAAGGAACTCCCTAATCTGGGAGATGAGTTCAARAGGTGACTGGGTGAGTACGCAGAGGAGAAATCCACTGAGGGTCACTACACAGGCAGAAATGACATCCGGCTCAGGAAATGTCTAGTGCTGAAAATAGTTGGAGGCTGGAAGAGCACTCAGCGGAAGTGATGGTTTATGCTCACTGCATTCTTACTCTTATTCAGGCTCCCAGTAACTGCTGGGGATGAGATGCCAGGCTACATGGATTTGGGGTCATAGTCAGCATAGATGCTAATCTGTCACTTTCTCCTGTCATGCACTCCCCAAGACATGTACCAGCACTCACACAGCTCAAGGGAAGAAATGAGTAAAGGCACTTTCAAATTAAACCTGGCATCCACAGARGCTCTTGCTAGCCACAGGTGGCTACCCCATCCTTCCCATCCTTGCACACTGTTTCAGGCCTTTGTGTCCTCAGAGATGTGACATGTTGCCCTGCAAAATGTTGAGCGTAGATCTGCTAGAAGCTCTGCCTTTAGACACAGGCACAGACCTTACTGTGGCTGCAGATGTTTGAGCACCTTGTATCTGCACTGTGGCACATCATGGCTCCTGTGCCCCACAGCTGATGCAGGAAGCATCTGCTTCCCATGCCCAAGGCCCAGAATGAGTATGTATTTGCACATGAGGACATGTTGCCTTTGCTGCCATGCTCATATTCCTGGAGCAGCTAACCAACAGAGGTCAGCAAACACACCCATTTCCATACGCCCTTTTTGATCTGCACAAGTGCCTGGTTTTGGCTTCCCTTCTCTCTTTTTCTCTGAGAGCTGCATTTCATCATCTGCTTCAAAAATGAGGCCTGACACCTGATTTCCTTCCTCTGTATTGAGTGGATCCCTAGGTTTTGCAAACATAAGAGTTTCACACAAGTGTTTCTAGAAAGTGACTTCTCCACGCTTCCTGCAAGACCCCTCCAACACAGCTTATGGGCARATAGGAGAGGCCCAGGGACATCCATGAAGTCACAAGAATATACTGTCAGTGCACTTTGTTCTTAAAGAAGGGGGRAAAATATTGACATGAAAACRAGGTCAAATAAAAACATGTTAAATYTAGCCTGTTTGAGGAAGAACAAAAGRTTTTCCTAAGTGCTAGCAGGGATATTGCTGCCCTCACTGCAGCTCTTACCCAGGATCCAGAGAATCTGCACTCAATGGGAAGCAAAAGACCAGCCAAAAGACTGGAAAGCCTAATTCATTGCCTTGGCTGCTGCCACAGTCTTCCTTCTTAATGCCTTGCACCCAGACCCTTGCAGGGTTCAGTCCTTGGACTGGAGACAGCCAGAGACATGTAGCATTGTGGCAATGGGCCATTCAACAGTGTGGTCCCAGGATGAGATACAAACTTGGCAGTGTGGCAGTAAAAAGAGGCTTTAATATCCAGTGACTTGAGGGAAGACTTTGGAGGCCACGATGAAATCTAATTCTACATGCCCATCCTCCCCTTGGGGAGAACACAACTTCTATGCTCTACTCAACATATTTCTTTGCCCAGACTCAAATCCTGCCAAACCCTTGTCCATATTGGAGTGCCCAGAGGCTCTGTTACCTTGGGGCTGGGGAGCATCCAGTCCACAAGGTCCACAGTGAGTTTGGAGATCAACAGCCAGAACATCTCTCCASCATCACAATGCCACTCCCAAGGGATGGCAGGACATGAGTAGTTTCAAACAGGGGAATTTTTGCTACTGGTCCAGCATAAATGTTTGCTTTAGTGTGTGCTAAGGGGGGAGGGGGGGACAGGCAGAGGACTGCAGCTGCTGAGGGCCAAGAACACTCATGGGAGAGGAATGCCAGAAGAATGTAAGTTTAATGTGCTTTACTTGTTCCATCCTTTGGGCTTCTGCCCTCCTTTTTGAGCCTAGCAGGCCACAAGTCCTGTCAAAGTCCCCACACCAAAATCACATAGAGACTGAGCCAGCAACTCATGGGAAGGTCTGCAGCCACCCTGTTAGACATGCCGTGGGAGGAACAGTTGTCTTCCCTCTGCATTGGCAGCACAGAGTGTGCTGCCAGGTCAGCCCCTGGAGCCAGCACTGGAGAAAGGCAGCAAACACCTGCAAGAGCCATCAATAAAAACCCAGATCATAGCCCAACTGCTGCAGCAGGTCCCATAACMGAGGCTGCTCAGCCCTTTTGTGCCAAGTCGTTATCGTTACTGGTGCCCATGCTGCAGGCTACCCTGTCCACTGCGTTACGATTATCATAAAACTGAACAGCAGCAGAGAAATGGGAACGGCAACAGAGCAGGGTAGAGCCCCACTCACTGTTCAAGCTGGCTGTCTAGCAGAGCCCAGCCCTGCCAGCTGGCCTCAGGACCTGGGGGGGAGGTTTCACCAGGCGCTGTAGTGATGGGGCACAACCTTCCCTGCTGCTGTSCCTGAAGGTCTGCTGCTGAGAGGACCCAGGACTAGCACCAGTGTGGTGGGAGAGGCAGCACCAGAGGATGTTCCTGCCCTCCTGAGACAGCACCGGGAGTGGAGAGTCAGCACCAGGATCGGGGAAATGCTCGAGCGCTCCAGAGTCTGCACCGGGATTGAGGAGATACAGCCCTGGGATCGGGGGCATGCTCGTGTCCTCCAGAGCCGGCACCGGGGAGAGTGCCCGTGCCCTGCCGATCCTGCACCGGGAGGGGCGGGGGGGGGGTTGCTCGCTCCCCGCCCCCTGCGGAGCCGGTCCCGAGGGACACCCGTGCACCCAGCTCCGAGCAGCGCCGGCCCCGGGACGCACAGCCCCGCCGGGACGCGCCGCTGGGGCCGACCGTGCGCCCGCGGGCACCGCCGCCGAGAGCATCCCCAGGCGGGGCCGCCCGTCCCTCCTCTTCCTCCTCCTCCTCCTCCTCCCACCGGCCGGCCCCGAGCCCTCGCAGCCGCGGCCGGCCCAGAGCCCTGGCAGCCGCGGGGCCGGCCGGGGCGGCGGGCGATGCCCTTCTACAAGCGGAGCGTGGTGGCGCGGCGGGGGCGGGCGGCGGTGCCGCTAGCCGAGCTGCGGGACGTCTGCAGCCTGGCGGCGCTCACTCTGCTCCACCAGCTCGCCGACCTCTGCGGCCACTCGCTCGCCTTGCTCGGAGACATCGAGGGCGACGTCGCGGCCCTCAGCCGCCGCGCCGGGCGGCTGCACCGCCGCACCGCCCGCCTGCAGGCGCTGCTGCGGGGCCGCCCGCTGCGCGGGGCGCACGCCGCCCCAGGTAAGGCGCCCCCCGGCCGGGCACACCCCCCCACTCCGGAGCGTCGCCGGGCACCGCCGACCCCGGGGCCGGGGTCCCCGCGGTCCCTTTCCCCCTCAGCCTCTCAGGGGTTGCACAGCCCAAGGGGATGGATCCCGTCCGGGCTGCGCTGCAGACTGCACCTCGCTCACTGCGGAGGGGCAGCCTGGCCAGGGGCTGCGGAGCCACCTCCCGACGGCCGCCCCAGCTGAGCAGCTCCGAGGGACGGGATCCCTGCTCCTCCCCGCAAGGCGGGAATATCTCTGCCTGCTGTCCCCCCCAACATGGTTGTCTCTGTCCCCACATCCCCTCTCCAGGGTGTCTAAACCATGCCAGCTCCTTGGTCTTGATGTCTCACTGAAAGGGGGAAAGAGGAGGCTGAAAAGTGGCAGAGCCACTGCACAGCCCTTTTTGTCACAGTAGTGAAGCCAGGACCGGGAAGTGCATCAGCCTGTTGCACTTGGGGTGAGATTAGGACAGCTCAGCAGCAGCCTTTTGCTCTGCCTTTCCTTTATTTTTTCTCAGAACAGTGGGCATTTTCCAGGCTGATAGCCAAGCAAGCACTTCATGCTGCGTCCCCTGCTAGCTAGGGCTGCTTCGTTCCATGCTCTCTGGGAAAGCACAGAGGCTGGGCTGAGAGAGCTAATCCTCGAGGCCACGCCACTGTCACAGCCTTGAAAGCTTCACCTCACTTTGTGGGGCGGCAAGTCGAGGTTGTCGTCCCCTCACTGTGGTATCACTCAGGCTTTAGCTACAGATCGATACAGAGCATCATCCACTTTGGTTTTTGTGTGACTGGGAAAAATGACAAACTATAACTTAGGTGTCCTGTCTGTTCATTTGATCTTCTGGCAAGGAGCAAGATTTGTTTTTGCTTTAACCGCTTTCATTTCCCATTTCAAGCATTTTGTTTTGGCATTGGCTTCTGTCCTGGGTCAGCAGTGGGCAGCCTGTTTWGAAGGAGCTTAAATAAGCTCACTTTAGATTTGTTTATAAAAGTTATTTTAAAATACTTGGGGGGGGGGTTGAGTGTCATTCAGGCACATTTTCGCCGGAAGCATTGTGCATTTCTTGGGTCCTTGGCAAGATTTGTTCTTCTTGTGCTTTCTGCAAACCCCTTTGTGCATGCTGTTTGTTGCTCCGCCTGCACAGAGCCTTGGGAGATGACTGCCAGACTCTCGCAGCATATTTCCGGATACAGGGAGCAAACTGAGTTCTCAGCCTTGGCCTGGAAGATGCACTCCTGTTGCAAATACTGGTATAGTAAATAACAGCTTATCAGGGGAAGGAAAAGACTCCTCCTATCCCATGGCTTAAAGGGAGACTTGTCTGCTAGAGAATTGAGGTGAGAAGGAAGTATTATTGCTGGCTGAACTGACCTGTGCAGTGGGCAGTCCCACTGCAGATGGTTTCCCAAAACCTGCAGTGATGTCACCGTCACCATACATGCTGGACGCGTGTCTCTTGGAGGAGGATTCGACTGTGGTGGTGACCAGATGGTTTCTCACCATCCACGTGTGTCTGGCCAACAGGTTGGGAACATGCACTGGGAGCTTGGCACCACTGAGCCAGACACTGTCACTGTGGTTGCTCCAAGACTCTCTGGGTGGGACTACATGGGGTTCAGCAATGACGGTGCTACTAACCACTCGGGCTGCAAGACGCTGCTCAGTCGTGGCAGGATAGTGATAGAGGGGACAGAGCTGCTGCTCTGGGCAGGTTGGTTTCGTAGCCCATGGGTGGTGTTTTTAGATGTCTGTCAGGAAGCCTTGTGCTTGGAATTTCTTTTGGACCAACATCACAGTCTAATTTTAAGTGGCATATGTAACAGAAGGGGCAAATACTCTTCCCATGCTGCAGCTCCTCATTAGAGCTGTGTGAATATGCATGTATGCCGATGTGCATGGCTCTCTGAGCTGGCAGTCCAGATGGGGGTTGGAGATGCATGGTAGTAAAAAAAGCTTTGCTCTTTTCCTAAGAAAACTGCTCAGGCTACAAGAAACAAGCAGTGCACAGCACCTGGCATGCTTCCCCTTCTGCTCCCTGCTCCGACGGTGCAGAGACAAAGTTTATTTTTTGCATTTCTCCACACTCTGAAAGAGAAGCACAACTAGTTCACACTCCTGCCTGTTCCTTATCCATCTGACACTGCTGGTTTCTGCAGCCTGGCAGAGTGCAGGAGTGTCTGGGTTTTACTGAAGTCTTTATTTAAGGGAAGAACAAAATTCCAATGGCTGTTTCTCTTGCTATTTGTTTTTTTTTTAAAAAGCTCCAGCATTAGTCTGTCTCTGGGGAATCAGTTCACATGTCTAGAGTATGGGAACTCTCCCTACAAGCCCACAGCGTCCTGTCATTGCAGGGAGATTAGGAGACAACCCAAGGCTGCACTTGAATGTTTTGCACTGACTTGTGGCACCATATTTGAGTCCCTTGAGTGAGGAGCAAATGCTTAAGAATACGCTGCTTGCTTTTTTTGCTCTTTTTCCTTTCTTGAAGAGAATCCAAAGGGAAAAATCACGCTTCTCCTCTCAAAGCACAGTAAATAGATGTCTTGTCCCTGAGGTACACAGGAGAAAATCATCTTGGACTAAACATATCCTTGAGTAACCCACTCCCAGATCCTCATGAGCCTGAGAGACAGAGGGCTGAGTTCATAGCTTTGAATATTTAGCACTCACATGCACCCACTCATCCCGTGTGCAGTGTTTGAAAGGAAGTTTACTTGGAGAGGTTTTGGAGGAGATCCTGTGCTGTCCTGTGCACGCCTCAAAGGGAGCAGGGGAATAGCTCATTGTGCCCTGCCCAGCATGCCCGCATGGGGACACGTCCTTTCCGCGGGAGCACATAGAGCCAGCGGGATCTGGATGCCATATCACAGCCATGCCTCGCTAAGATAAGTTAGCCCTCTGCTACACCAGGACCGAGTGGGCGCAGTCTGTCCTCAGCAGTGTGGGGAACAAAGTTGATCCAGAGCAGCTTGGTCTGCAGCACCTGCTTGCTGAAATCTCCCCCCCTCCACCACCACCAGGCTGCTTTAGTCACATCCTCTGGCTCTTAGCTGACACTGTATGGTGGTAATTAGAGCCTTCTTTGGGGTTTTGCAGCAAGTGGGAGTGCTCTAGACATTGCCAAACTCCAGCAAGGAAACCACAACCACCATGTATGTGTGGGAAAAGGCAGGGTGCTCCATCAGCTGGGCAACAGTTTATCAGCACAGCTCCCTCTTTCCACATGTGGTTGGTTCTGCACTCAGTTTTATCTGGTTTGCCCTTCCCGAGGACATGCTCTGCGTCACTTCGGCTCCTTGGCCTTTACCTCCCAAATTTTGTCCACATCCTTTTTCTGGCTTCATTTCTTCCTAGGCAGATTAAAGAGATCTTATACTAACTGCATCACCTGTGGCCTGCAAGGGACATTACACATTGCTTGGGTTACTGTTGCACACCCGGATGTGTCTATACCTTTCTTCCACCCAGGGAGCGCAGAGGCTCTGAGCCGGCAGGAACTGTCTTGTCTTCCTGATTAGGAAATGGAGATGATGGTATAGCTACAATGCTGCCAGATGAAGGAATCGTACTGCAAAAGGCCAAGGGAACTTTTAATCTGAAAGAAAGGCTGAAGAGGCAGCGTAGTTGTTTCCACTGTGAAACGGCAGCCAAAGGCTGTTGAATTCCTTCACTCTTACTGGCAGTTGCACCGAAGTGGAGAGGATGCATGCACCTTTCCCCAAGGAGCTCAGAGCATCCTGCGCATGGGCAGTGTCTCAGCAGCTCCAGGATGTTATCTCCATCAGCATGGTGGAAGCAAAGGCAGCCGTGGGAGTGAGTTGCAAGAGTCATCGCTGCTCAGGGCACGCACTCTTCACAGGTGCAGGACCACAGCTGCCCACCCCAGCCCTGGCAGCCCTTAGCCCTGAAGGAGGAAGCTGTTTTGCAGCCCATGAGAGCCCCAGGGTGTTGTGCCTTGCCATCCTCCCACACTGATCCCGGAACAGCCACAGTCCTGCTCAGGAGCAGAGACACTGTACCATGGGTGCCAGCTAGGTGGCACAAACCAGAGTGCCCAACTCAGTCCTCTCCCGTCAGTACCCAGTCATCCTAGAAAAAAATCCCAGCAAAGAACAGGATGGGGCCAGCAGCCAAGAGCTATTTAAACCATTGTCCCTGAAGAGCTGTGGGGAAGGTCCTCTGGAAGAAACTCTGGGCCGTGCTGGCAGGAGGAGCTGTTTACTGCTCTTGCCAAAATATGTAATGTTCACCGTCCTCTGACCTCCCAGCCTGGGTCCTGAAACAAACCATTGAGAACTGCAGAGCAGCTATCTGGGCTCAGCAGAGCTCCCCATGAGCCTGGGGCTGATGGGCCCACAGCTCCCTCTGCCCAGCTTTCCCCTCGCTGGGTAGGTAGGGGCTCTCACAGACACTTCCCCCCAGATCTTGTTGCCAGTTTCTCTTTAGTTTTATATATACATATACATATATATATGTATACATAAAGCCTTGCTGAGGAGCTCTAGCGATTTGCACTTTCACAGCATCTTCTCCTAGGCAGGGGCCAGTGTGTCATACCAGCCTGGGGTCACAGGGGATTAGCAGCACCCATTAGCCCGGTGCTTTGGGGATGAGCTTCATCCAGCCACCTGCACTTGCTTTGTCTTCCACCAAGGGACTGATCTGTCCAGCACTGCCCAGGACAGGCTGTCCAGAGCTCTGCCTGGAGGCAGAGCAGCTACTGGAGATAGGGGCTGCAGCTGCAGCTGGGCTCACATAGCCGCAGAGGTGCACCCACAGGAACCTCCTCCCACCCCTGGGCCCTACCAAAGGCCTGAGGCTTCACACTGCAGAGTTGGGAGCTGGTTAGCTCAGCCCCACTCTCTCTGGCCCACAGCCTTTCTGCAGACCCTGGGCTCCTCTCTGTGGGGTCAGCGCCGTCAAGGCAGAGTGATAACAGGAACCCCTCAGCACTCTTATGATGCAGATAGACAGGGCCTGGGAAGAAGACATTCTAATCCTCATGGGTGAGAAGGGTTTGCCAGCAACCAGTGAAGATCTGGGTTCAGTTCCCATCTGCATCACAGACATCACTTGCTGTTCGCACGTGTAGAGAGTGCATTGCATAAATAATAATGCATAATAATAATGCATAGTAATAGTGCAYAATAAATCCTGGGCCAACCTGGACCTGCTGCAGCTGCAAGCAGTTGCTGAAAAGATGGTCTTGTTATAGGGCAGCAAGAGCTGCTCTGTTTCTCATTGACCATCAGAGCAGTTTATTGAGAGCGCTTGAATAGGGCCTGCTAATACACGTTCAGAGAGTAGGGGCAGAGATTTTGCCTTATTATCACTGAGATGCCAAAGCTGTTTTTAGAGGTCCCCACTCTGGAAGTGTGGTGCAATTCAGCCCCACCGCAGTCCACTACAGCCCCCCCTTCATGGAGAAAGGAGCTCCCCAATACTTTCCAAACCTCCTGAAAGTGCCAAGATTTCTTCTGCATTTTTTTTTTCAAACTAGCGATGATTTCAACATAGATGGGGAGAGCACAACTCCCCCAGATGTTGCATTGGCACAAATGGAAGGAGGGGAGTTAATCAAGGCTGGGATGAATGGGTTTTGCTGCCAGAGGAGTTGGAGCAGGGAACCACACCCTCCTTCTTAACAGGAACCGTCTGAGGGCAGTGGCTCAGAGAAAAAGCAGATAAATGAATAACGTGCTTCCCACATCCAGACTGGCTCCAGCTGGTAGCTGTCTTCAGTGGTGGGCTAATATCTGTTTTCCAGGAAGGCACACTGTAGGCAATGAGATGTTTAAGAGGAGACACCATAGCCACATTACAGCAACTTCCATGATTATGCTGAAGTTACTGCAAGGAATGACAAGCTTCAATAGGGCTTTGTAAAACTCTGTGATTTCAGCAGGGTGGAAGGAATCCATTCTCCTGTGCTCCAGTCTTCCATGGGACAGAGCAGTGCTAGTCTTTCCCATGGATACACAGTCCATATGATTTCTGGCTCTGCTGCTCTAGGTTTCGGGCAGAAAATGCTCTGCATACCCTTGAAGTTGGAGTCTTCAGGCTGTTTTCTCCAGTTCATGTTCCGAGATCTTTCTCTCTCCCCGCTGGAATTTTGCAATGGCTGGAATTCCTCTTCAGATGGACCCAAATGCTCCTATTTCCTATAGAAAGTGTTTACATACTTTTAATTGAGAGCCACTCTGAAAACCAGAGAACTGATCTGGCTGACAGTCCTTCCCTGGGGGCTGTGCTGTGGAGCTGCAGTCCTCCTATGCAGCATGTTCTCAGGTGCAGCACAGTCCTTGCAGCCCCCGTTACCCATCAAAGGGTGCAGAGTGGCACAGGTGAAGGTGCCTGCCACTGTCTCCTAAAAGTCTTGCACATCCCTGACATTTGTGTTTCCTCCTGCCTGGGACAGTGACCCACAGTGTGAGATTAGAAGAGAGGCCTCATTTGGTACCAATATTGCTATAGTAAAATGGTTTCTCTTGGGAACCACTTACAGCTTCAAATTGGCTGTGAAAATGGCAGTGCTTATATTGCACAGACGTGTGGATTAGCTTCAAAAACATGTCTCCAAATAAGCTTGCATCATCTTAAGCAGTTTGAAGTACACAATCATCTTCATGTGGTAATAGGAGTCGGAGCTCACTTTTGCAGCACATTTTCTAAGTCTGAAGACCATCTTAGCACTTAGAGAATTAAAGGGTTTGAGGGTGCACCCAGGACTGCTCCTGTTCAAGTAGTTTTTTCAGGTTGTCTTTGCAGCGAGTTCAGTTTTTTGGCTTGACTTTTGATGATGCCAAAAGGGGCATCCTGGATGCAGAACAGCTTCACACTTTTTCCCTTAGACAGTTGCTTTTTGAAGTGCAGATAGTTGATCGAGTTTGTGTTTTGGAGAGTAAGTAATCCTCTGTGCCAGGCTGTAGGCCTCTGTCCTGCTTTGAGACAATACTCTCAGTAGCTTCTAAGTGGTGCCAGGTGCTAGACCAAGCTCTGCCATGGGTGTTGGATTGGGCATTAGGACAAGCTCTTTCCTCAGAAAGGTGGCAAAACCCTGGGACAGGTCCCTGGTTGGAGGCTCCACCCCTGGAGTCAGGAGAACAGCTCATTACCTGTTGTAGGCCTTGCCTTGCTGTTTCACAAGAAGTTGTTTCTATTTCCATGTGTGCTTGGCTGGGAGATATTGCCACCGAGGCTCAGGCAGCAACTTCTCCCAGAAACCATTGGTTTTTGGGTAGAGTCACAGGTTGGGGCCTTTCTAGTTTGCAGGACTAGACTTTACCCTATAAGGCAACTTCTCCCTTGCAAATTCACTCTACATTGTCAGCTTAATAAAGTTCAGAGCTGTGTTGTTGGGGGAATATGAGCCCAAGGGGTACAAAACTGATGCATTTGGAGAAAGCCACCACCAAAACTATTTGGTTTCAACCAAGAGTCAATGTTATAATGGAAAGTGTGTCTCATCCTGACACTGCACTGCCTCAGTCCAGGGCCAATTTTCATCCTCCGTTGGCTGGAAAGGCAGGTCTTCCCCCTTGTRTCATTCCAGCAAGGCCAGCAGAGAGGAGAGGGGACCAGTAGTTGGTCCTGCTCCCATGGCAAAGTGGCACAGGGTGGTGCTCTGGGAGGCATCTCCCCATGGGGAGCCTGAGGAATGGGACATCTAAGCTGCAAGATACACCAGGCTGGAGAAATGAGGCCAGAAAACATGTCACAGCACAGCTCACCTCTATGTGGCCAAACACTGCAGTATTTATTAACAAGTGTGCTATTTACTAGCTGACCTTCAGTGAGGAAGGACAGGGCAGGCTCCAGTACTTGAAGCCCTTCCTTTCCTGCCTCACCTTTCCTTGGTCCCAGGTCCATCCCCAGGAGATAAATTAGTGCTGTGCTGGAGGCTGAATGGACTTGTAGAGCATGGAGGATGATGGCAGGAGGGCTCAGGTGTTAGATCATCACCCTGTGCTGGCCCAGGAGCATGTCACGTCCTGCCCAGCAAAGCCAGGCTCTCACTGCTAAGGAGCAGGGCTGCAATTTCACAGTAGAGTGTACAGAGCTAAGCCAGAGCTGCAGGGTCCCATCACTCTGGTCTAAGGGATGCTTCAAGGTGATGGCTCAAGGGGTTGTTCCTTAGGTGTGCATCATGGTCAGGTGGATTGAGCAAGGTGAGCAGCATGACACCATGCCAATCAAGGGGGACACATGCAGCCCTGAGGTGATCTCTTCAGCCATCTTGAGCATGGGGCCAGAAATGCTCTATAACCTGTGCTCTCCAGGGTGTCCCAAAGTCCTGCTCTCAATGTCCCAGCCCAGGCCCAGCCTCTGGCCCCAGCTGCTAGTGAGCAGCCATTTCAGGAGTACTGGCAGCACTGAGTTGCCATGGCAYCTGAGCTTAGGCACCACAGTTGCAGCTGGCAAAGCAAAAAGGGAGCCTGGCTGGAAGAGCTCCAGCACCTGCAGGCCCTGTGACCTACACATTTCCAGCTCCATCCAAGCCACTTGCTGAGCCCTGGACCATCAGCAGGCTTGCCAGGGCACAGGTGTAGGTGGGAGCACAGGACAGGGATGCTCACACCAGTTGCCAGCAAGGTGTCCCATCCCCAGAGATAGCATCATGCCAGCAACCAGCAGTCCTAACCCACAGCCCCTCTTGTCCCAGCTCCTCCAGTGCCATTCACCCCAGCCCCTCTCTGGGCTCCCTGCTGTCTCTATTAGCCCTGTTGATGCTGCTCTATCCCTTCCCCAACAGCTCCAGGGCCAAGGGCAGAAGATGCCACCCTATTCCTCCCATCTCAGGTGCTAGCCTCCCCAGTATCCCAGTTGGATGCCAGGGACTGTGGTTCATGCACCCCCCTCACCCACTTCCCCATGCTGCTCCTCCCCTGGGTGCTTGCAGTTTGCTCTGAACAGCACTAAGGAAACACAGCATGCATCCGCAAGGGACTCCAGCAACAATATCCTCCCCCTCCACCACCCCCAGCCCTCCTGTCTTGCCACCCCCTCATCTCCTCTTCACAAGCAGATTTGAGCTGGCTTAGCTGTGCTGCAAGCAGCAAGTGAACAGAGTTGCAGCTTGGAGCCAAGTGCCTACCTCTGCCTCCTGAGCAGCACTGTGGACCCGCCAGCGGGATCCATGCACCGTGCCAGAGGTAATGCTGTGGGCATGGGAAGGATGGGGAGATGGGGTGTTTGGGGTACTGCCAGCTCTCTCACTTCGCCACTTGCAGATTCCTAGGCTTCCGGGGTTCACATGCAGAGAACACCTGGCCTCCCAGTAACCCTGTCTCTGCAGGTACCCTCCAAGCTTTTGCAGAGAAGGGGTCAACCAGCACCCTCTAGGCCTGACTGGGGCAGTACGTGAAAGGCTTTTCCCAGGAGCTGAGCTGCATCCCTTGGGCCAGGGATGGGGAGGGACTCTTCATAGCAGGGCCCAGGACACTTCAAGTTATCTCGCTGGGTTTGATACCCACCAGCCCTGGCCAGTCTGGGCACAAAGAGTGAGGCTGGCACATTCTACAGCCCAGTGAGGAAGGGTGGACAACACTGTGAGCAGAGAGACAGACTGCTGAGCACATGAAGCTGCTGACAGTAGGGCAGCATCATCCCTAAGCTATAAAATCCTGACCTAGCAGCCCCATCGTGTGCCCTCTCATGGTTCAGCAGCTGGGGCTGGGCACTGGCTGGTCTCCTTCATCTATACAACTTATATTAGGCCCAAACAGCACTGAGGCACACTGTCGCCACACTCTGGGGAGTGAGACAATGGAAATACTGGTGAGTCCTGGCTTCATGGATGGTGTGGAGAAGGATGCCTTTTCCAGCATCAGAGGTGTCTGTATATGACAGATTGATGGTTTAAAGTGGCTATATCCTACCAAAAAAGTGCCAAGTGTTTCCCACACTGTGCATATCTTATACAAGTTCCCAGAGGGCATTTGCCATCCTACCAGACCTGAGCTTTTTTGCTCTGTGCTGCCTGACTGGTAGGTTTGYGGCCAGCAGGGCTGGGCTGCAAGGAACTAACAGCCAAAGCATCTCCCAGGCCACTGAGGTTGATGGCTTCCCTCTTGGGATGGGAATCACCTGAGTGTCATCCATACAACATTGCCTGTCCAGAGATGATGCCCCGGTGAGGCTGGGCCCTGCCCCAGTATTTGCCCATCCTTTCAGCCCCAAGAAGACTGAGACATGTTGGTAGCTTTAATGCCACAACGTTTTCCAGAGCATTTCCCTCAGTATTGCAGCCACATATGAGGGCTGTGCYTGTGCCTGACCCTATTCAGCATGGCACAAATGTGAGCAATGTCTGCAAACTATGAACTTCAGTGCATGCCCTTGTTCTTGATCCCACCAGCTCACTCCCAGCAAGAGCAAGGGGTGCCACTAGGGATGTGGAGCACAAGAGGACAGTGCAGCTGTCGTCCCCTCCAGTGGCTCACTGCCCCATCATCTTCACCCAGTGACAGCTCTGCCCGATTGCCCCYRGGCGCAGGGCTCCCTTTGCTATGTGGATTCGTACCCAGCTCCAAGYAAGGCCCATGGAGAGGTGAAGCACWCTCAGCTCCCAGGTATTCRTGCTCTCTGGGTAACTGGTGCCCACAACCATGCCCACTTGACGTACCCAGCACCACGCACCCACTGGCACAGAGCCAGGCAGCCTGCCTGGCCATGGCGTGTGCACAGAAGCTGTTAGCTGACAGCACAAAGCCTGAATTTAGCAAAAGCTGGCACTGTGCTGAATGGGCTGAGTATGTTCACGGGGAGAATTGGCTCTTCTTCTCGCGTGTGCAAACCGTCTTCGTGTCCCTCCTCCTGAGCAGGCTGTGCCTGGCAGCGAGGATAGCACTCGCCAGGGGCATAACTTCACAGAAGATTAGCACGTCAGGTGATGAAGGCAAGCTGGCCTCCACCAACCCACTGGGCTCGCATGCATCCTGCTCAGCCAAGACAAGTGAGATAGAGATGCCTCTATCRGGGGAGCAGGCAGGCGGTTCGGGCCCCAGCATAACTGGCAGTGCTGCATGCACATCTCTGGGTAAGTACCTGCTGGCACACTTGGGGGTACCTACCCCTGCGGGACCTTTGAACCCCAGCATCTGCTGCGGACCTCAGCCTGGCATGTTGTGATAGCTGACAGCTGTTTGCAGCACCAGGAGCATTAGCAGAGCTGCCCAGCAGCTGGGGAAAGCTGGTYGTGGTGGGCATTGCAAAGATGTCAGGAGTGGGATCGTTAGCCCTGTAATCTAACCTATCGAACATAGATCAAAGCCGCTGGGATGTCTGAGCTAATTCCGCCAGTTAATCAGACAATAGTTTGTAGCAGCAGTTCTCTCTTTCATGTGTCTCAAGATGCCTGTGGCATCCGTGCCAAGCAGCACGGCTCCAGCAGGAGCAGGCCTCCTGCTTTGGTGTATCCATGGGCAGGCAGGAGGATGGGGACAGCGGTGAATGTAGCAAGAATCACCCCCAGTTCAGTGCAAATGCCATTCATACACATGTGCTCGCATGCTTGTATGTGCACACACGTGTCTGAGTGTGCATGCATGTGCATGTTGCAGAGGCGAGGAAGCCCTGGGGCCAGGTATGCCATGGGTGCTGGGTGCCACCAGCACCTTGTCGCAATCCGAATCTTTAACCCCGGGTCTCAAAACTGATTGCGCTAGGTTTCGTGGTACCCCACGGACAATTAAAGGTAAAGTCAACACCAAGCAACTGATAAATCCAATTAAACCTGTTTATTAACTACACAAGAGGAATGACTAAGCGGTCGAGAGTGCAATCCTAACTATTTTACACCCTATGTTATACTACACAAGCAAAACAGAACTTTCTCTACCATACGTTATCAGTGAGTTAGAGAAGGTTGAAGAAGAGAAAAGGTGAAAAGAAGGGAAGAGAAAAAGAGATGATAGGAAAGAGAGAATTCACCACCCTAAGTTCCAGTGACATCTTGTTCCACGTTGTCGCTGACTCAGGGTTCCTGGATGGTGAGCCGGCAGCTACCTGCCTTGTCTCGTGCCTCTTACAGTTTCTCATTTTCCGAGGTCCTCCCATCAGGAGGAGTTTTGCTGACCATGCATACTGCGTTGTTCGGAAAATTCTTGAAAAGGTTCGGGGGAAGGGGTGTAGAGGGTCCTGGTGGTCAACTTGTCCCCTCAATTGCCACAACCGCGGGATGACCTTTCTGTGCACATGTGCCCCTAAAATCTTTAGTCAGAATGGGGGAGTTAATGAAAGAGRCAGCACCGTCCTGCCTACACAAGACTTGCCACTTCCCAGCTCTGTGGATTGGCAAAAACAGTTTGTTTAAGGCATACCTCATATATCGTGCACATGACACACCATGTTTCTCTGGGGGGACTGCTSTCCCTCGTGCAGGCACAGGTCGAGGCAGGGTACACCTCAGCTGGTTGGCRTCTGTCTCATTCTCTGCCCTTGCCACAAAATCCTGTAGGAAATGGGTTGCTGTAGCTCACAGCAGGCACCGACAGTTACCAGCTGTTAACTGCTGTTCTTGGAGCTGTAGGTAGGGAGCAGGTGGAGCCTCCTGGAMAGAGGAGTATCCAAAGGGGATTAAGGAACCCCCTTGGCTCCAACAAGGGTGAAGCAYTGGGCCTGCAGGGGATGGGAAGGAGAAACTCTAAGGGGTCATTTGGCTATAGAGTCTTGCTCCAGGCTGTATCCAGCCCAACAGGCCACAACGGGGAAGGGGGAACCCTGGAGCTGCATGAAGCATGCCAGAGTGTGGCTTTCCCCAGGCTCAGCRCTGTGACCAGGCCATGCAGGCAGCYGCATCTGCTCTGCAGGCCAGGGGACAGCTGCCATCCATAGGGCAGGCTRCAAAGTGTGGGATTTTTGCTGAGGCTCTGTTAATCTCTCCAGGACTCACCAGTATCTCACCCCATGTCCAGGCTCACCTTGCTCTATCAGAAGGACTCTCACGAGGCCACATCCCTTCTCCTGCCAAGCTGAGCAAGCAGATCTCTCTTGTGGAGTTTGAGATCTATGAGTCTGTTCCCCAGATAAGCCTTGACCAATCTGTACCCATGGTGCAAGGCTGAGCTTGCTTGGCAAGTGTAGCACCTTGGGCATGCAGAGGGGCTGCCCAGGATCCTACTCTGGCTATTGCCCAGTGGCATTTCCCCCTGCCCACATCYGTGGTCAGAGAGCTGGCAGCCTCTTGGGTGGTCCCAGCCATCAGGCTGCATGTGGGCTGTTAGGGCCACCTGCAAGGGGACGCTTGTGTGGGACCAGCTTCGGTCCTATCTATACTGGAAGACCGGCCAAAGCTGAGCGAGGCCTAGATGGCTGCCTTTTGAAAGGGCATCCTTTCCCAAAAGCCCAGTGGGACACAGCTAGTCTTGAGGTGGCTGGGGAAGGGAGGGCTAGAAGGGGTTGCAGGACCAGCCCAGGCCACTGCCAGCTGCAGAAGGCAAAACACTGCCAGCTTGATCTGCAAGTTCTGTGCATGCTGTSCCTTCCCTCACCAGCCGTGCCAGACATGGCAAGTGTGCTGCCGGTGCACGGGGCTGCATGAGGTTCGCAGCAGCTTTGGCTGAGGAATGGAAGCAAGTTGGTGTTAGGGTTTATAACTGTGGTGCCTCCTTTCTTGGTGACAACAGACAGTGCAAAATGGGGAAGCAGGGTGTGCAAGGTTGATAGCTGCTTGCTGTCCAGACTCAGCCTGTCCCAGCATGGAGCAATGAGCACAGAGGGGATTACATGCACGCTAGTGGATGGGAGCAGCAATGGTTATAAGCATCTGTTCATTTATTAAAGTTATGGCTCAGCTTTTATAAAAGAAAGGAACTTTTGGAAGATAGAACATGAAGCTAGAACATCCTCTTTTGCAAATCAGTGCTGCCATGCAACAGCTTGCTCTATTCGGGGAGGCTGGGATGCTTCAACTTATTACATCACAACCTACACTAAGAGAGAAGCTCACCAAGCTTGAATTTTGCTCCACCGAAGCTGAAAGAAAGCCAGATTTGGGCAGTAGCTGAACAACACAGAAGGCCTTGAAAATTGATAGATATCTGAATAAGCTAGGGTGCAGAGAGGGTCTCTGGGCTTTTCCAGAGCAGCCAAAATAGTGCATGTTCATCTGAGGAGCTGTTTGACAAGCTCTAACACCCCARGACCTGTGTTAGAGACAATATCTGACCATACGAAAGCATGCATGGTGGAGGGGGAGGGAGCTCAGTTTTGTCCCGTAAATTTTTCCTGATCTACTTTCACTGTCCAGCCTGGAAACAGCAGGTCCTATGCATCTTCTGTCACATACACGACATATGCATGTTCAATCTGTACATGCACATCAGCTCAGACACATCAAGCTCAGTGCAGCGTTTTGGATCCTCTCTTGCTGCACATTTTGGGTACTAGACTTTGCCTGTATGTGTGCACAGCCTTTCAGATGTGCCCAGATCACTGCCTTTAAGTGACTGACCCGTATGCCCAGGAGTTCCTTGCCTGAGCTGGCAGATGGTCAGAAATTATCTGAAGTGGCAGGAAAAGACTAACAGGGATTTTTTGCTGCAGAAGGGTAATCACGAGCATGAAGTAAAGCTAATACATACCTGTATTGGCAGCCTGCACCTTGAAAAGATTGCCAACAGAGTGATCTGACTTTGCTCCCAGSCTGCCAGCACCGATGCTTTTCCCACCGTGACTCTTGCTGGCTCTGCATGGACACCTGGCACTGTGGACTTTGCAGCCCTTCTTTGCCTGGTTTGTTAGAGCCTTGGGGACAGGCAGTGGATACCCAAGTTGAGTGCATGGAAATTGCTTGTTTCCTGTTTACATGGGTGCTTGATWGCTGCACAGCTCAGCTCAAAGAAGTGGAGTGTGTGCAGGCAAAGGGCTTGGGGGAATGGATTTGTGCTGTGGAAAACTGCCCTGATAGATTATGGTTTCTGCTTACCAGCAGGACAGGCGAAGCACAGGTAGGAAGAGGAGTGGCTCTCCAGCTCTCCCTGGATAGCTTGATATGGGTATGGCACATTACTGTCCAGAGATACCCCCAAAATTTAGAAATCCCCAAAGAGTTTGGAAAGCTTTTGATATAGGCCTTGCCAGCACTATTTATTACTCTGCCATCTCCAGCCCCTGGGGAAGGGCCACAGTCAAGGGAAGTTCCTGAGTGGACCCAGGAGTTCTCRGGACATAGTGAGAGGCAGATCAGAGGATCAGGCTGGGCCACCTGCATGACCATGGTGCAGGCACGTGCTGAGGCAAACCCTGCATCCGTGCTTTGGAAACTGTGTCCTCCAAGCCTCCTCTCAAAGCCCCCTCCCAGGAGTGTGTCTGAGCCCAGTGCTCTCAGTATAGGCATGGAGAGCGCTGCAGGTCCATGCTTTCCTACAAACAGGCAGGCTGARGTTCTGACCAAATCCCTTGATCCAGCTGCCTAATCCTAGTTAATTAAAGGAACTGCGAAAGGAGAGGTTGACTCTGCTTATACTCAGCCAACAGCATGTGGGCTGGCACCGTGCAACCAGGCCCTCTGCACGCAGGTGGTAGCATAACAAGCATCTCTCCAGGGGCCCCACAGATTGGGCCCCTCACTGCATCTTGGTGAACTGTCCCCCATTAGCATCTGCCCCTGGGGACCTGCACCCTGACAGTGCCTTGTGGGGCAGGTTGGCAGGATGCTCCATCCCCCGTTCCATCTCCATGGTTCTGCTGTGGCATGCTTCCACATTGGAGAAATGTAACTATATCTTTAAGAAGGGCCTGGGCTGGGGTGAGAGAATCATTTCCATGCAAACCTGGATTGAGTTAGAGCACAGAGCAGCGGAGTTCGTGATGCGGCCACTCCCCCACTCCTGGCCATGGGGAGCAGCCAGCTCGCCCTGTGCAAGGGCACTGCAAGCTGCCAAGGGTGCCATGGGGGCCCTGGGCAGCCAACAGAGTGCAGGGGAGCATTTGCCCCCTAATACCAGGCTCCGTGTGGGGAGAGGAAAAGGAAGAGCTGGGTACGTATAAGTTTTATCCTCCTCCCCTGCTTTGCTAGGATTGCTGTCCTGCTCTGGGAAGGGGGTGGGTAGTTGTGCAGGACAAGGGCAGGGTGCATGAGGAGCATGGCACCCTGCCATCACTGGTGGAGGTTTCCAGCAGCGGGTGGCTGGGGCTCTCCTAGGACCTCCTCCCTGTGACCAGGAGCTGTCTGAGCCGCCTACTTGAATCTCTTCCAATCCCAGGGCTCGTATCCGCACGCTTCCTGAGCTACATGGACAATGGGATGGGGTTGGGTGGGTGTCTCATTGCCTGCCACTCAGAGGAGGCCACATGAGAGATTACAGGGCAGGAGATAGCGAGCAGAGCCTTGCAGCTCTGCTGAGCCACCAGCCTCAACCTTGAGCAGGGAAGATGCAGCACTCTCTGCTCTTTGGGCAGCTTTCAGCATTTATGCCCAGCTCCAGCTGGGGTAGGGAACATCTGTAGAGATCCCATCTGGAGGGGAAGGTGCCTAGCATACCCCTGCACTGCTGCCCACCTCTTCCCTGGTGCATGACAGTTGCTTGGGGTAGACTCCCCACAATGCCATGGCTTTGGGGCTACAGGTAGAGCTGCAGAGGTTGTTGTTCACCAAGTCCAGGGCACAGGCACTGACCACATGAGGCGGACTGGTTGCAGCATTTCCTTCCCCCAGCAACTTGCTGAATCCATGCCCTGCACCTTGACGTGGTAAATAGTGGCACAGGCATTACATCTCCCAGGATGAGCTCATACATCACAGCCTAACTAGCAATGATTTTATGGCATGTGGCAGTAGTATGTGGTTCTCTCTCACAGCGGTTTTCAGGGTGCGTTCACTTTTCCTAAGTAGGATGTGGCTTTGGGTGGCTGCGCATGTGGGGTGCAGATTGCCAGGGTGTTCGGGGTTGGGATATGTGCATTCCCTGGGTGGTATGTGGAGGCCTGATGGCTAAGGCCTTGCATCTTGTGTCTAGTGGCACCATGGTCACCAAAGGACTCTGATGCTGAGCTGATCATGTGTTTTCCTTCTCCTGAAGTCTGTGGGATCCCAGAGCAGCAATCTCTGCCAGTGGCTCAGCAGAGCCTGGAGAACAGACCAGCATGTCACAGATGTAAGCCAGCTGTGCACCACAAAGCCGAGCTCTCAGGCTCAGGCATATGAGCTCCCTGCACAGTGATGCAGCCCCTTGCAGCTATAGCTTTTGCAAGACATTCTTCCCCCCCCCCTCCAACTCACAACCTTGATGACTAGTTCCAGCAGGTTGCTTGGGATATTGCATGCTTGGTAGGGCCCAGATCAGTGACAAGCAGAACCATGGGCTCCTCCAGCCATGAGCAGGGCAAACAGGGACTATGAAGGGCATCACGGGCAGCTTCTTCCCCCAGGGAGGATGCGTTAGTGCCCCATGCAGCTCCTGGGATGCCAAGAGAGGAAATATGTGCTGTGCTGGAGGAATCCCGGGAATGCAGAACCCAGAGGGGACACAAGGTGGCACGGCAGTTTCAGCAGAGCCTTTCGGCAGCTGCAGGCGAATTCCCTGCCAGGGCTGGACAAGCCGTGCAGAGGCAGCTCTGGACATGCAGTAAGACCAGCAAGAGAGCGCAGCCTTCAGAGGGGCAGGTGGTGTGCTGCCAGCAGCACGGGCCACAGCCCGCAGAGCCATGCAGAGCTTGTCTGCAGGGCACCAGAGTGCAACCATGCTTCCCTGAAGACTAGGGACTTTCTGAGCTCTGCTGGACCCTTCCATCTTAGCTGCAACCCTGCTGGTTGTAGGGTCCCACTCAGCCCACAGCAYGAGTGCAGAAGGCGCAGGACCCTTTGGAGGCTCCCCGGACTCTATGCCCAGGTCTCACACAGCCATGCAAGCCGGGAAGTCTGCACAGTGCAGCCCATTCCCCTTCAGGAGCATGCGCCGAATGTTGCGGCCCAGGTCCTGTTCTCCCCAGCTCTTGGCTTGTGCCCCAAGCCATTGTTCTCCAGTGAGCTCATTTGAGTTGCTATTTATTATTTTTTAACGTGGTTTCTTGGCCAGAAAATAATCAGCTTGTCCACTTAGCGAGTGTTTATGGCTTCTTCAAAGAAGCGGCTTTCCCTGCCAGCTGTGGGGCCTGCTTTGGAAATGGAGAGCTGAGAGGTTCCCCCACACCCAGGGACAGATGGAGCCATGCAGAGCGGGCTCTYTCCCACTCCCCCACTGGCAGCAGGGAAAGTGGGAGCGCTGGTGCTTGCAGCTGACAGCACTACACAGACAACATTAGAGTGTATCAGCAGCACAGTGCAGGGCCATTTGGGCCTTGTGCTTTTCTTGGGCCCCATCATTGCATGCCCCTGCTCGGGGGGGGGGGGGACCATGCAGGGACGATCCGCTTTGCAGAGCCTGGAGAGCTTGGTCAGGTAGCAGGCAACATGCAGGGCGGGAAGCACAGGTGAGCAGCATGTACCCATGGAGGTCAGGGAGCAGGGAGGAGGACACAGAGCCSAGGACTTCACCCCCAAGAGATGATGTGCAAGCTAGGAGTGACTTCTTGCTTTGCTCCCCAGAATAAAGTGGGGAGAGATTGCCAGATTGCCAAATTGTACCCCAGCAAGCTRCAGCAGTGCTATTTGCAGGCACACTACTACAGCAATACTGCAGCCTAGTTCAACACCACATGCCTCGTCTTGTTTGGGGGCTTGAGGGAATGGGAGAAAATATTTTCTTGGTCAGCATTTCTACCAAGAGGTAGTCCCAGGCTTGTCTTGGTCACTTGTTTTTCTGGAGACTGTGAGAAGGTCAGAACAAGGTGGGAGTRCATCTGCACTACCTGTAGCTCCCTGTCACCAGCTTGGGCACACCCCCATCCACTGCATGTTTCCCACTCTGTAATGTCCCATCACGTGATGTTCACAAATTTKCACACAAGATTGCCTTGCAGGAGCAGCACATGCAGGCAGTATTTTATCCTGGCTCGTAGCTAGTTGGTTCTGTCAAGCAGCAAATCAGTTTGAGCGAGAGCAGGGCRGCAGGCCAGGTGCTGCCCTGTCCCCAGCATGCTGGAGGCCCTCCTGCCCCTCTGCCCTGGTGCGGTGAGGCCGAGCCCACAAGGCACAGAGCGCTGGGGAGCTGGGGGTGCGCACAGCTGGGGCCCACGCACAGCTACAGCTGTCACACCCACCTGCTCCCACATCAGTCAGAGAAACCATGCCTTGTGCCAAGTACTGATCCAATTTGTGGCTGTTTCCATAACAACCTCCCAGTGCTTTCTGGTCCCTTCTGTCAGCACACAGATGCCGAGTTTCAGTGTGTAAGCAATGCACACTACCTCCCTGCTTGGGACAGACCAGCATGGAGAACAACCAAGAAGTCCCTTGTGCTGTTGGGTGCTGATCACTTGGCCTCCTGCTTGCTGCAGGCCAGGGTACCTTCAGTTTGTGCATGCTTCACCCTACCTGGCAATGTTTTTTCCTCCTTAGAAGGATGGGATGAGTTTTTGGCTGAGGAAGAGGAGACCGAGGGTAACAGTTAATTCAGGCATGCAGCCCTCTGTCACTGGGGATACCCTCCCGCCACTCAGCCCTCRGCTGATCCAGCACTGTCCGTGATGATGGCCTTTTGGAGATGCTGTCCCCTGGGCTCTGCTGTGATGTTTGGGATGCTGGGGACACAGTGCCYTGTAAATCTGTTTTCTCCTGCTGGAGAAATTGTCACTGCTGGCCAGAGACTCCTTCTCCAGCAGGCCTAGCTCTTACAAAATGCCACAGCTCTCCCATGGGCTTTCCCCATGGGGCATGAGCCCTGAAAACTCACCCAGACTGCCTCGCTCCTGCTGCATAAGCATGTAGCTCTAGCTCCTCTCTGGGCTGGCAAAGAGCCCTGGCCTGTGCAGCACTGGCTGCCAAGTGATGCTTCAGCACAGTGTAGCCCATGGCCCCCAACACACACCAATTAAGGTACCTCTGCCAGAGTGCTCAGCCTCGAGGCAGCTCCARCCCAGGCCAGAGAGGCATGGGAGCTGAGCCTTGTCCCTAGGGCTGGAAGCTGCTGGAGGACCCCAGAGCAATGTCTGGCAAGTGAGGAAGCAATGCTGGGGGGAGGACACCACAGCCTGGCCCTCCTGCCTGGCTCCTGGGCTGGGTATTCCTGCCTGACCCAGAGTGAGCTCAGCACAACAAGGGGATTCCCCACACCCCCTAGTCCAAGGCATCCCCCACCTATCACCTATCTGGACATCTTACAGAGGCTGCCAAGGCCCCCACCCCTGGGGTCCCCCCTGTCTTCTAATCCTGGGAGTTCCCCATGCAGC
>NW_028187089.1:3192649-3224268 GCF_003343005.1 Rhea americana
GGCGGCGGCGCTCTGACCACCTGGGCCGGGCGAGCCGCCGCCGGAGGATGGGCAACGCGCAGCGGAAGGCGCCGCGCAGCCAGCGGCGGGGCAGGATGCGCTCAGCAACAGGTACCGGGGGACGCGACGGGGCGGGGCGGGACGGGACGCGACGGGACCCGCTCCCCGCGCTGCCCCCGGGCTGGCCCCGGCGCGCCCAACCCCGGCGCTGCGGTTCCCCCCGGAACGCGCAGGCTCCCTCTCCCCGGTGCCCCCCAGGCTGTCCGAGTCTCTTCCCCGGCCCATGCCGTGGGGCGAGATGCACCTCGCTGTGGTAGCAGCGATGCACCTCGCTATAGCAGCGGGGCTGGACCTCACAACAACAGCGGGGATGGGGGAGGCATGTCTTTTGCTGCATTTCCCCCGGCTACTTGGTCCGTTTGGGTCGCTTGGAGGACACAGGGAGAGGTCACCTCCAACTAAGGGCTTTGCGGAGAGCTGGCAGCTCCAGCAGTCGAGTGGTGCTCAGTGCGGCTCGCTATGGGGCCTTGCTGCCCCACTTGCTGTCGGTGTGTGGAATTAGGTGCTGACTTGTGCCCTGGGCTGTGGGGAACCAGCCTGGGCTGTGAGGAGGCCTGTGCTCACTGGCCTCSCACAGTTGGGTCCTGCCCAGTGGGGGAGCCCATGCTTGCGTACCCTCCAATATATGTAACCTGCAGCATGCATAGCCCCCTTCTGCCACAGCCAGTGAGGGAGGTGGGTATCTCCAAGGGGTGTCGTATAGCTAAATGTCTAAGGAAGGCAGAAACCCTGGCAAATCCAGAAGAGGCATTTGGAAAGAGCATGGCACGTGGAGGGCTAGCTCAGAGCTGAGAGCGGGCAACTGAGTGCACCCATGCTCTGTAACAGCCAGGTGGAACAAGCAGGACCTGTCTGATCACTCCCTTGTCCCCACCTGGGCTGACCCAGGTAGTTCAGTCACCCTTCCAGTCACCTGGAAGTTCAGTTTTCCTCCCTGACCCAGACCAGTCCCTGGAATTGCCTGAAAACCCCGGGCACACTTGGGTCTGGTACGTCCCTTGGCTCTCAGGCCTGTCTAGGGTCTATTTCCCCTAGCACCCCAGAGCGCAATGCATTCAGCTCTGCCTGACTTTGCTCTTGTGAGCACTTCCCTTTGCCTGGTCAGTGGCTCAAGAACAGGGATGTGGCAATGCGGGAAACAGCACGGAACCTGCCAGCCCTAGGAGAGACCTCTGGAAAATTGCTTAGGAGCTGCATTAAGATGTGGAGTGATTGTCATAGCCTGAGTGACTGTTACAGCTTAATAATTAGCGGGCAGAGGGGGTGGAAATACAGACTGCMTCTGCATAATTTTGCAGCCTCGGTGGTAGCAATTGTCACAAAGGGCTGAAAGAGGGCAAAGAAAGCTTCAAACTGCATGTAGGAGCTCAGGTGGGACTCCCCTGCTCAACTGGTCATGAAGGATGAAGAATGCTGTGCTGCTGGAGGCAGCGTCCAGTACCCAGCAAATCTCCCTCAGCCCCTGTCTTGCAGGGAGCAGGCCACGGGTGGAACCTAGGTTGTGACCTGAGCTCCCTCAGTGCTACATGATGCTGGCCTACTCCCTGCCTACATCTAATGACCTTGCTGACAGCCAGAGCTGGTGCAGCTCCGAGGGGGAACTGGAGCTAATCACACTTCAGCATCATCAAAGGGATTCTTAGGAGAGTAAGCTGCAAATCACATTCCCAGTGCTGCCGGGAAGGGCCCAAGCAGGGGCTGCAAGGATAGCCTTTGCGGGGAAAACTGGCCTGTCTCTCTTGTCAGGTACAGAGTGCGTGAGCACCCTGCAGTCACAGGAATCTCATGCAGATAGATCTTCCTCCTTGCCTGCCCACAACCCCAGTTCCTTGCTTTYGCCCAAGCTGACTGCAGAGCAGAGCAGAGCAGAGCTCCTCTGGGTTCCTGGCAGGGCCTGTGAACAACAGCTCTACTAAGTCAGGAGAAATGTGATTTGCCCATCTGGCACTGGAGATCTCTAAACTCATCTTGCACATGGAGTGGAGAACACTGTGATGCTCCCAGACCATTTAGACTTGAGGCTGTTGGGATATAATGGCTCAGGCATTCCTGARCAGCTAGATACAAGCTTCCTTGTGGAGCAATCCGGGCTAGAGCTTATCTGCTTAGGGGAGGTTGCTGAAACTTGATAACCCTTTGGGCCTCACGTTCCCTGGAGAAACAACCCTGCAGTGGCTCCCCAGCAGAGTGGAACAGCTACAGGGCCAGGCAGCCAAACCACTGCAGCCAGCCTTAGCTCTGCTGGCGACGTGGAGGAGATGGGTTGGGGAGCAGGGGCAGCTCTTACTAATTTGGAGTGGCCATTAGGATAGCCACAACCATAGCCAGGCTTCTGGGAGTGGAGGACAGGGTCCCTTGTGGGGCAGAGAGGAAGGAGACCTGCAGCCTGCTAGTGGCCACCCAGGCCTGGAGGTACCTTGACTAGGCCCAGGCAGGATTGTTCTTCCATATGAGCAGAGCCAAGCTCACCTGGGCAACTCCTGATCAATATACATTGGTTTTGCTTCTCTAGCCAGAGCTGCTCCACACTGCTCTGGTAGAGCCTGTCAGGGACATGCCTGCCTCTTCGCTCAGTCCTCAGGCTGGAATTTACTGCCTGTTGTCACAGCCCCTGGCTGTCGCTCACTGTCGGAGCTGAGAGCTCTGCAGGAATGTGGATGTTCCCAACAGCTTCAGGCAGCAAGTGTCTAGGTCCATGCATACCTCAGTGTAAAGGGCAACACACAGAGGGGCCTTTCTTTCGGCACCATCTCTGTTACTTAAAATGCACCCTTCCTCATGTTACAGTAGGATGTTGCCAGGTTGTACTTGGACAAGTCTGCATGAACTTGGGGTGCTCTGACTTTAGTCCAGCCAATGGGYGAAAATGCATCTTTAATATGTATCTAGTGCAGTCTTTCAGACTATGGCGCTTGCCTCTCTGTACATCCTCCCTGCTTGCCCAAAGAGACAAGCAAGGTGCTGTCATCCATAGGCTGCTTCTGAACCCAAGATACCTGTTTACAAGTGGTGGTGTTTGAAGGTGCTGGTCAGAGAAAGCATCGTTGTTACTGGCTGTTGCAATTGCTATGATGAATTAGCATGTCTCCGTGCCCAATGATCTGACTGGAAGGTATCTCTCAGGTTACTGTGTCTGTCTCTGGCTGTCGTGATGACTATGGGATGGGGTCCCAGAAGACGCACCAGCTACGTGGGTGGGGAGATCAGCTGGTGGGTGGCGCACACAACCCTGCTTCAGGTCTCACAAACTGAGATGGTTTGTGCTGCGAAGTTACTAGACAGTGAAGTGGAAGGGTGGGTGGGTGCTGAGAGCCTGCACATCCTCTGCAGGCACACATGCTTGCTGGTTAAGGGACTGTGGTCCCGAAGGTGAGTAGTGCAGTGATGGAGCACCACATTGCAGCTACTGGCAGAGTCYATCTGGAAAACAGCCCCTGGCGGCCATGTCTATTCTCTCTGTGGTTCCATAGTTTTTGTATTTTGCTCTCAAGTCAGCTCATTTCAGAAAAATGTCAACAATGAATATCCTTTACCACCACCTCTTTGCACTCGCTCTGTAGATGCTCAGGAGTGGTTCTGATACAGATCACATGGGGGCTGGTACTGAGACATTGGAGAGCAAGGGAATCCATTGCTGGTTCCTCCTTGGCCTTTGCTGGCCTGTTCTGGGGCAGACCTCCCAATTCCCCAATCTATGAGAAACATATGAAAGTGTTATCTGAGTTGTCAGTGTGTGAGTGAAGTGACTTCTCCTGGCATTTGGCCATCCTTTGACCAGCTCATCCTTGGGGTCTACTGTGTCGCTGAGTATCTGGGAGCCCTGGGAAAGGGATGAATAGCAATGGTCCTGCTCTATGTTGTGCTAGCAAGATGCAAGGCTGGTCCTGGAAGGTGATCTGTTGGGACAGGAGGCAGATCTTGGTGTCGTGGCAGGTCAGTGAGGGGTCTCAGAGAAGAGGAAGCCAAGTGTCTGTGGGCGAGCTCCTTGGACATGAGCACTACCTGTACAGCCCTTCGCACAGGCTGCCTTGTACTATATCCAGAAGCGTTTCCCAAAGTGACCTGAGTGCTTGAGGCTGCATTCCTGTCTCTGCTGGAATTGAGGCTCCCAAGGGCTTCATTCCTTTGGGAAAACTATGTTTAGATTTAGAAATCTCTGGGGCACTTTGAAAGTGCTCTCTGAGGATCCTTTGCTTCCGGCTTTTGGAAGGAACCAAAACAAGAGGAAGCTTGGGGGGCTCTTGCATCTTCCAGTGCAAAAGTTGGGTGAATTCAAAAACTCTCCTTACTTTTCTTTTATTTTATTTTTGTAGCTTAAAAATGTTCATGTATTGCAGTGAGAAGGCAGCTCCACCAAGCTGGGAAGCTGCACCAGGCTCTGGGGTCAGGTCGCCAGGCATTTATTTCCAGACGAGGATTTAAAGGGTTGCTCCAGCGAGAGTACGTGGGAACAGCCGTGCTGGAGAGGTGGGAGAGTAATGGCAGGGGGAGCWGCCAGCCTGCACCAGCATCTCTCCAAGTCCCATGTGGCTTTCAGGAGGTGACCAGACCGTTTGGTCCCTGTGCCAGCCATGGCCGGAGCGTGTTGTGGCTCTGTGGAGAGCCCAGCCTGTCCTTGCTGGGGGATCCCATCCCCATTTTGGGTGCTGCAACAAAGTGCAGAGGGAGAGAAGAGCTAAGCAAGGGTTCCCTCGAAAGCATTGCAGCTCCCCAGTCTCACCCAATGTCCATGCAGGAGCTTTCTTAGGTGGCAAATACATGACCAGAACAAGCAGTGTGGGGCCTGTTGCTGCAGCATGAGCAGAGGTAGGCAGCAGCCCTAAAGGTTTCTTTGGGGGACACAGAGCCATGGGCCAGCTCCTGAGCCTGCCTGGGAGAGGTGCAAACAGGAGGAACAGCCTGCTTTGCCTTGCCGCTCTGCCGTGGGCACTGGCGATATCTCCAGAGCCCCATCGAGGGCCTGGCCAGCCTGACCACCAGTGTCACGGGAGCCCCACCGGCCGTAGTGCACTGGGAGAAGCCCTGGTGCTCCGAGCAGGCAGGGTGCATAGAGCGAGAAGGGGCTGCGGGCCAACACGGCCCCTTGTACCACCCCTCCCCCTGGGCCGGCGGCAGGGGAAGGAAGAGGGGACGGGGCCGTGACAATGGGCTGCAGGGAACTGGCTCAAACAGCCAGTTCCTGGACATTTCCTTTCTCTCTGGGCTGGAGAAAGGGCCGGGAGGCAGGGAAGGCAGAGGAAGCTCACCCCCTCAGCACGCTTTTGACACAAGGGCCAGCAGGCGAGCGGAGCGCGCAGCGTCCCAGCAGCGAGCGGAGCCCCCGCTGCCCCCACACTGCCACCAGCCCCCATGGCCAAGGCCAAGTCGCTCCCGCTGTCCCGGCACCGCGGAGGTAAGGCAGGCAATGCGGGCGGGCAGGATATCCCTACAGCCCTCCTCCATGGAGGGGAGTGTGCAGCACGGGTGGCAGAGGTCACAGGCTTGACATGGGCTTTGCTCACTCTGCAGGGCAAGAGCAAGCTTTTGGGGCTAACCCACCGGGGCACGGGGATGCAGACATCTCCAGAGGGCTTGCAGGAGGCTCCAGATCGGTGCCACAGATCTCTCATCCTGCCAGGCCCTAACTACAACGGTTTCCCTTCCCTTTTCCATCCTTACTGCTGTTCCCCAGCCTGTTGGGGTGTCATTACTCTGCTGGTGGCTGTGACAAAGACACAGGAGCCCACTGCACRAGGCCCGGTGGGACAGGCTCTGCCATGCCCTGCAGTGCTGCACCCTCCTGGCAGTTCTTGCACCTCTTGTCTGGGCACTGGCACCGGAGGCTGTGGGAGCAAGGTCAGCAGCGCTGCAGGCTGATGCGAATGCCAGAGCTGTCTGGGGACTGAGCTGCGCTCGCCATCACTCCCACTGTGTCCGAGTTCACATCTCGGGCCCCTTTGTCCCAATGCCTGGCCGCGTTCCTCTCGCAGGCAACTTCCTCGCATTGTCCCAGGGCTTGGAGAGTGTAAAAACCTGCAGGGCACAGGGGAAACGGCGCTTTCCTGGAAGCTCCCGGTCCCAGCGAGGGGCTACAGCTTCTCCAGCCACAAGCAGCTTGCACCCCTGGCAGAGGTGGCAGAGGGGCCAGCATGGCCCGGGACGTCYGCGTGCAACCTAGTCATGTCCGCATCCTAGCCAGGCTGGGGAAATCTCCAGGGAAGAGCTAGCAACCAGTGAGCCATTTTGGGAAATGGAGGGGGGGAGTGAAATGGGGGCTCGAGCGTTGTGATCTGGGTTGCAGCCCAGGGCTGATCGCCTAGGGGACTTCCAGGCCATTTGGCCTGGGGGCTCACCTTGCCACGGGCTCAGAGAARACCACCACACTGGTTCAAGGATGGGCGTTATTGCAGCCTAGGATGCTCAGGAGCATCTCAAGCAGGGGGCTGCMGGAGGGTCCTCACATAGCAGAGGATGGGCCAGCTGATGCTGGGAATGGCCAGGAGGATCCTTGGAGATTGCTCTGCCAAGTTTCCTGAGGCTCCAAGGAAAAACTTCTGCCTTTCTTCACCAGGGCAGTACCCAAGCTAGAGGACTGCAACAGGCCGGAGGAAGTCACATTAGAGCAGGGACAGGCCAGGAGAAGGGCTGGCAAAAGAGGAAGGGCTAGCRGGGTCTGATCCTGTGGGCTGCCTTTAGAGGAGGGCTCATGGCAGGTTGGTCAGACATCTGTGGTCCATTTGGACTTCTCCTGTTGGGCAGGAGAGCAAATTGAAGGTGAGGAGYACCTGCATCTGCTATCAAATCGAAAGCCACTCGGCCTGTGGCCGCCGGGTCAGTGTGCGCAGCTCCATCCTGGCCTGTCCTCGGGAGCAGCAAAGGTTGCTGTGCATTGCGTCCATCCTGTTCTGGCCAAGCCCTTGACAGAATGAGGCCACATCCCCACGGCTCTTGGACCCTCAGCAGCAAGCAGAGTGAGTTCATCTGATGGCTAGCTGCAGTATCAGGTTGTGCCCCGCTGAGAGCCCAGCCGCAGCCACAGGCAGTTCCYGTGCCCACAGCACAAGCGGAAGGCGCACTGCGTCTCGTCCTGTGCCCGCGCACGCTGCTGGGCTCGCAGGCCAAGTCCTCCCCACAGGGCATTGCTTCCTGCCTCTCCTGCCAGCGCCAGGTGCCAGGATGCCCCAGGAAGGTCTCGTTTTTGTGTCTCCAGAGCCAAATAGACAGGGCCTGGCTTTTAACTGATAGCGCCGCCTCTACATAAGAACAGCCCCAGCGCTGGGAATAACAGATGCTGCTGGCAGGGTGGGCAGAYGGGGTGGGTGTCCTCACCTACACCCAGCCACTCACCTCCCACCCTGTCGTTGCAGCCTGCAGGGCTTTTGTGCACTGCCTCTGCAAGACTCCCACTCAAAAGCACAGTTGCAGAAGCCCGCAGTGCCCTGGCCCTGGGCATGGCGCCCAGCTCTCACTCCCAGCCACCAGCATGCCCATAGGCTCTGAGGATGTCCCTGCTCACCTGCACCCCCCAGGGCTGCTGTGTGCCTGAGCTGCTTCCAAAAAGCTCTCGGGAAAGGGATCCCACATACAGTCAGATCACCTTCCCAGGATCTGCTGCCCCACTGCTCGGGAGGATTTTCCTGATATCCCGCCTTCGATTTTCTACTGAAGGTGGACTTGATTTCTTGCCGTCACCCCACATCCTGGGAGATGGTTATTACATCAAGCTAAGCCACCTCCCTCTCCTAGCCTAAGTAGCCCCATTCCTTCAGCTGTTCCTCATCACTCATGGTTTTGCTGTTGCCCTTCCGGCTAGCTTGGTTTTGCTCGGGTATGTCTTGGGGCACAGGACTGAGCTGCTCTGCCCATCGGTCGTGGCGAGGGCTGGTGCCAGGGTGACGCCAGCCCAGCAGAACTCGGCTCTGTGCCTCACCAAGCTCCAGGAGGTTGGGGCTGGCCTCACGGGACTATGCAGCAGAGAGAGATGTAGTCTGGCCAGCAGTGCCACCAGCAGGCCTGCCCCAGCCGCCTGCGTTGCCCCAAGTCCTGCCGCCTGGCATCCCTTGCTGGGCTGCACTACCTTCCTGGGAAGGCCCCAGGCATCCTGGTCCCTTGCTGGCCACCGGGTGGTTGGCCGGAGGTTGCACGGGAGCCGGGTGCTTTGACTGACAGCAGCTCTTTGGCTGTCACCATTTCAAACGTCACCTGTCTCTGCGCCAGTGACAGCAGGTTGGTTGCTGCGGCAACGGCTCCCCAAGCGACAAAGCACCCCACTGCTCCCCACAGGCCCCAGAAAGAGGGTGCCAAGCTCACACGAGGTCCCCAGGTGCTGGCAACAGCCACAGGATCACCCACTGTGATCAGGCTGACGCCTTGTGGGGGAGCACCCATGTCCCCTCCATGCCTGCCCCGTGATGGTGGGGAGATGAAGGCAGTGCATCCCAGATACACTTGGGATCCAGCTTTTTGTTTGTTCCAGGATCTCATCACAGGACTGCAAACAGGTCTGTCAGGCAGTCTGTCCTGTCTAGGTAACATGCTGTTGACTCTGAGCCCTACTGATGGACAGTGATGTTAGTAGTTATTTCGCTGCTGGAGGTTTTAGCAAAAACATCTTGTACAACCCAACTTTCTTCCCACAAGCTAAGTGACCCTCCTAGCTGCCAAACCCACCCACCCTTGCCAACAACTTCTACAATACCATTMTCTCCTGTCAGTACAAGAATCAGCTGATTGCCTGTGAAACAGGGAGAATAAAAAGGATGCCTAGTGCCTGTGGCACATTCAGTATAGCAGCGTGATGTTAATCTTTAATGAATTAAAGATTTAATTTTAGTTTGAGGCTGCTGCAAAATACTGSCCTGCTGTGTAGCAGTAGTGCTGAGCACCAGGATTTTGCCGTCACATCCACAGTGGAGTGGCTACCACCTGCCAGCTGAGATAGCYCTGCCCTCCCCATCCCGAGGATGCCTATGGCTGCAGTGGTCTTGCTTCGTTCAGGTCCAGCTCCGTTTTGCCTGTGAATACTTTTACATGATACATGGCTTGAAATAACCCTCTGCCTCTGTCTTCCATCACTCATCCTCCRGGGTTTTGGGAAGTGGCACTCAGAGCTTGCAGCGTGCATCTCTGGGGTCTCAGTGCAGCTTGCAGCTATGCAGTAAGCAGGAAGATGATATAATACTTGTTATAGCTACCGGGTGAAGTATGGGGCTGGGGGTTATAGGTCAGGGCTGGATAGATTCAGACTAGTTAGGTGTCTGCTCTTTAGAGGTGGAGATATTTATTACTTAGTGGTATTAAAGTCCAGATTGGTTTGTTGGTGCCAGGGTTCAAAGGAGCATCAGACAAGTGTCTGCTGGCCGGTGTCGTGCAGTAGTGCAGTTAGCTACTGCATCTCTCCACCATGTCACTGCACTATTGTTGTTCTTCCCGACACAGAGAGCGTGCCAGCCTCATGGCGGTGGGCACCGTGGGGAGAGCTGTCTGTGCCAACCAGGGCAGGGACAATTCCTGCAGCTCCCCCCAACAGAGGAGCCTCACCTGTACTCCTAGGGACAGACGTGCTGCCTGCCGTAGGCTGTCCCAGGCAAGGGCTCACACCGGGCAAGCTCCATCCTTCTGYTTGCAGAAGAACGGCAAGATCTTCACAGCAAGCAGAGCTCTCCATGGGTGTTGGCATTGCCGGTGGCAGAGTTGCTTCATGTTTTGAGGTTTGGGATATCATTTGGACCGAGTTCGATGTCCGGTCCTGGAAGTTGGCTGCCATGTGCATGGTGGATTCATTTGCTGTTACACGTCTCAGTGGGGCAGCTGGATCAGCGTGTCTGAGTTCAGCAGGAGGTGAGCTTGGGACAGGAAGCGCTTTCCGTCATTGCTGTGAACTCCTGCTGTTTGCTGTTTTCTGTTCCTCTCCGCTAGTCCCAGACCGGTGTGCACCTTGGCTTGGTACCATTGGCAATGTCGTCAGGCTGCCTGCAGCAAGAGCAGAGGAGTTTCTGTGCCGTCAGCAGGCCCGCAAGCTCACTCGAGGCCGGTGGCGTAYGGTTTTGGCACCGCCATGCATTGGCTCCTGTCGGTGGAGTTTGGGTTGCTGGCAGGATCAGTCTCAGCCTTGAAGTTTGCAGTCCTCCTCCACCAGCACTGTGAAGCTCTCTGAAGCTCATTAGGACGAGCCGCTGTCGCTTGGTGGTTGCTGCACTGCTACTCGTTGCCATGGCTGCTCTGCTAATGGTGCATCGCCCGCTGCTGCTGTTACATCATTCTTGTGGTGCCACTGCATCGCCGGCGAGGAGCAAAGCGGCAGGACCTGCATTGCTGTTGCTTCATTCTTTCTCGGCRCGCACTTGAGAAGGAAAAAGTTTGGTGGGGAGCTCGAGCAAGAGACATCTCATGGTAACTTCACCCTGGGCGGAAACAGCTCTTGATGGCTCTGTCAAATATCTCTCTGTGGATTCGGGATGCGTGGGCAGTAGGTAAATGCTGGGACAGTTGCCGGCGCTGAGCGTGAGTGATTCTGGGGAAATGCTAAGGGCATGGGCACATATGCCAGTCTATGCTCTGCAGCTGGCAGTCCTGCAGGGACTCCCTTTTTCCTGGAGAGAACAAATTCTGGCTCGAGCAATAGCTTTGCTCAGTGCCTATGGTGGGAAGTATTCTCCCCAGTGACTTCAGACCTAGTCCTTCTACTAGCAAATAGCGTAATCCGAAGGAGCCATGCCATCCCAAGGCTGAACGCTTGCTTATGCTGCATAAGAACCTGCAAGACGTTATATTGCTAGCAGTACCCTCTGATGACACCTGCTGTGACTGATAGTTTGCAAATCTGAGAACTTGTATGAAAATGCAGGGTTTGGTGCATGCACCCGGGGGCTGAGTTGGAGAAGGCTAGGTTAGAGGACAGTGTACCCTGTGTGGCTGTATGCCTGTCCTCATACATTTGGAGGCATTTGGGGAGACTTTAGCACTAGGTGCTAGTGCAGATTTAAGCACATAGCACCAAAACCGTGCTGAATACGGCAAGCAAACCAAGGGGAAGTTGCATGGCAAGGTGCAGGAGAAGATGTGCTGGGACCCAAGGCTGTCCCAGAGCAGAACCCACAAGAGCAGGACTGGTTATTGCTTTTAGTGCTGGCACACACCCAAAGTTGCTTGCCTCGCACACCCACCAACAGCTCCATTAGTGCATTTGTTCCTCAGGGCAGGGTCAGAGGAAGGAAGTCAGAAGGGCAGCTGGGCCAAGCCCTGTGCCTCAGTTTCCCTCTAGCAGTGAGGGAGGTGAAGCTCAGGTCAGAAATGCTGGGTAGTGCATGGAACAAAAAGCCAGGCATTTGGCTGTGCCCTCCAGGCCTCCACTGGCCTCCAGGAGATGTTTGCTGTGTTTGTCCCCCCGAGGCACTGCTTATTTTGGACCCATTACCAATAAGCATGACGGCTTGAGAGGCCGGGAGGAACGTCCTGGACCTCGGAGGTCGCTGTGAAGGGCAGCTGGCTCTGCTCTGGCTGCATCACTCCTCCATCTGCTGCAATTTCGCTCTGCTGAGCTCCCATCAGGATGCTCCTGCTGCCAGCCAGGGATCCTGGGTGCCACAGGATGCCTAGGCAGGGCTTTGCTGGAGAAACAGCATGGCCCAGTGGGTAGAGTGCTGCCCCTTGCCGAAGGGCGCTGGAGACATGACAGTGTCTTGTGTCTCCTCAGAGCTCCCAGAGGGAATGTACGTGGGTTTTCTGCCTTGCACATCCACTTTCAATACTCGTCGTCATGTAGAAGTGATCCAGATGTGAGGCACAGYGTGGCTTGTGGCCCACAGGATTTGGCTCAGGCTATGAAGGCATCAGTCTGCAGGAGATGGGCTGTGTATGCAGCTTCTCTTGGAGACCACCTGGTCCAAGGTGATCTAGCAGCTCCTCTTTTGCAGAGACACTAGGAAAGGTTTCTCAGCATTCCCATGGCAACTATGGGACTTGCATTATCATCCCAAACTTGGTCTTGGAACAAGCCAGCCGCTGGCTGCTCCCAGAAATAGCCTGGCCCTCAAGCATTATCAGCCCTCAAGGCTGGCTGGGGGCCAGCTGTGCCGGGGGCCCAAAACACTTCCCAGCACCTAACTTCAGTGAGCAAAAGCATAAAGGGATTAAGCTCACCCTCTTTTCCACAGTTAGAAGGCTGTGCAGGCACAGGCACAGCCCTCGTAGCATGGCTTGCTATCTTCATTTGCTGACCCATTCTCCTCCTCAGCTGCCACTTCTGCTGGGAACGTACAACCAGCCCAGCTGCTGCCTATGATACAGCATCTCTGTCGTGCGTGTCAGCTTAGGACAGTGCCATCTCCSTTGKTTTTTTTTTGTTTTTGTTTTTGTTTTTTCCAAATGCACACGCATCTGCAAAGCTTTCCATGGGTAGAAAGCCCTATAGGAGCAATTCTGTTTTCTGTAGAACATGGATGCCCTCTCCCTGTCCACCCTCACTCTGCAATTGTCCTGGTTGCTGGCTGGTCTGTGCATGCTCCTGGGGCCATGGGGGCAGGAGGTGTGCAAGGAGGGGGGGCACGGGTGGAGCTGTGGTCCATGCAGGAGGGCCCGGCAGAGGGACAGCGAGCATAGCCAAGGTCGCACTTCCCCTTTGAGCAAGGGCGGCCCCAAGTTTCGATGCTGCGGTTTGGTCACGTGRTTTGAGCCCCTAGGGCGGATGCCAGGGGCTGGCAAGGGTGCCGGGGCCACCCAGAGCGAGCAGGACTCCAGGCAGCACTCAGGGGCACCGGGTAGCAGGACCAAAGGACACCTAGGTAAGCTGTCCAGCTTTGGTATTGCTGGCTCCAGGGAAGGCAGCTGAGTAATGCAGGAAGGCAATATCAGAGAGGGCTTTGGTGGAAGTGGAGGTGGAGGTGGCATGGGACCAGGCTGCCCTGCAGCCAGGGTAGAGGCAACGCAGGCAGCGAGGTGCCTGCAGTGGGCTTGAGGCTCCTAGCACGGACATTTCAGTTCACCCAGGGAGTTCACTGCCTCCATTGGCAGCAGTGCGGGGTCCTGTGCTGTGGTTTGGGGGCATCTCCAGTTCACACGGGTTCCACAGGAGATGCTGCTGGGTCCAGAAGAGATGCTCTGGATGCCTGTATGAGGGGCAGCCCTGGGCTGTGGGGACAACCAGAGCAGAGAACGAGCTGGTGTGTAACACAGGCAGGATGATGATTGCCCACTGACCACACCACGAGGCCAAGGGCTGGGTGTGCAGCGAGGCAGGCGGCGTGGTGCAGACAGCCAGGACACAATGCAAGGTTACTCGCCATCCTCTGAGGCTCTGCTCTGGGGTCTTGGCTGAGTTTTGCTTCTCAAAGCTGCCCTCAGAAATGGTGGGGGCTGTAGGTGACAGAGACATGGTGGAGCAGAGTGACACCCCTCAGCTTGCAGAAGAGAGTGGGTCTGGTGGCCAGAGCCTGCAGGGGTGAACATGTGCCCCAGGATGGTCCCCAGCTCCCTCAAGGCTTTCACCCATCCCATGCTCCCGTCTCAGCCCCAGCTCCCTTCCTGCAGCCATGTACGCTCATGCTTTTGGGGAGGTACCCGGGCCCTGCTCCATGCACATCCCACACTCCTGGCCCCGTTCTCCACCAGACAGTGATGTTGCTGGGACAAGGGAGCATGGCTCAAGCTGCCACGAGCTTGGCAGGGGCTGTGAGCTGGGTTCATGCCAACATGGCACTGCTGTTTCCCAGATCTGAGCCCTCCAGCCCTGTGGGGCTCACCATGCCTGTTTTACCATGACCGAGACTGCTATAGCACTACCACATGGCAGGCATCAGACTAGGGGGCATGAGCAGCAAAAGCCACATTCCAACTTGAAAACTTGGGTCTGCATTGACCCTGGAGCACGGCAAATTTCATCCCCCCAGCTCTGCTCCAGGAGCATCCATAGCAGCTGGCCTGTACCAGCCCCCTGGGATTTCGGCTCTCTACAAAGGGGCAAAAACTCAGCATGATTTACACACACACACACCCCTCTTGGTTGATATGGAAACAACTCAAATTATTTAAAGAAAAAAAAGTCTTGTGTTAAGTCATGTTGTTATGGTAACACAAATTATAAAAGTAACTAGGCTAGGGATGTGGCACATTGCTTTTGGATGCTGGGCATTGTGGAAACTCTGCCACTGGGCTAAACTGGCACAGAGGGAGAAGGGAGGGCAGGCAGCACGGTCAGGATGGCAGCCAGGGCTTGGCGGGCTGGAGCAGCGGGGGGAGAGGTGGCCCAGGGGGAGCTGGGCTAGCTGCAACAGGCTCCAATGGCAAGGAACCAGATGAGGGAAGGGGGGGGGGAGAMAACAGTGGGGCTGGGAGATCTCACCTGTTGGTGTCTCCAGCAAGTAACAGTGCAAGGGCATGCTGGGAAGCCAGGACCTGCTACCTGTAGTCCTCCTTTACCAACACTTCCAGCACAGGCAGAGCTTCCCAAGGGCTGTTTAGTGCCCCAGGCACTGCCCTGATATCACTTCTTTCTTTGCCTCCTCCCTCGTGCTTCAGGTGGGGGCTGGTATTAAACAGCACATCCCACCGCAGAGGTGGCTGCATTTTGTCTGCCAGGGTGCAGAAGTGCTCGCAAGGCTGGGGCACCCCCTAGCACTGTGGGAAGAGGAAGTCCACGTCACACAGCAAATAGGAGTGCCTGGTCTCTGCTGTGGCAGGGGCTGTGGACAGGCACGCAGCCCAGAAAGGCTGGGAGGAATTTCTTCACTGTGAGAGTGACAGAGCACTGGAAAAGGTTGCCCAGAGAGGTTGTGGAGTCTCCTTCTCTGGAGGTATTCAAAGCCCGCCTGGATGCAACCCTGTCTAACATGCTCTAGGTGACCCTGCTGAGCAGGGAGGTTGGACTAGATGATCTCCAGAGGTCCCTTCCAACCTTACAGATTCTGTGATTCTGTGAAAGCCTGCTTGAATCGCTGGCACCATCGTAAAGCCCACAGGAGGTCTCYAACCCCTCAGGGTCCCATGCTTGCCACTATCTCCCCCCCTAAATGTGTGTTAAACTTGGGAGATTTACCCTTTTGGCCAGAGGGACCATAAAAGCTACTCATGTCTTTGGAGTTTGACCTACTGCCGCAGCCCAGGAAAGGTGATTGAGTGCAGATTCAATGCTAAGAGTTCTCTTTTCTGGAAGGGATGATGGCTGGGCTGTATTAGCAGCAAGCCAGACGTAGAGTCTGGAAGAGATGGGTGTCAGTCCCCAAACTGCCGTGCACTGGAGCTCCTAGGGCTTTGCTTAGCAGTGAAAAAAATGGGAAGATGAGGCTCTGAACTCCAGCAGGGATGCAAACTGTGGCCAGGGTGGTCCTGATGCTGCTGGCTGCCTTGGCTCTTGCTGACTCCTGGGACAAATTGGCATCTTTCAGTCAGCAAACCAGACCTGCGATTAATGTTGCTGCAGCTTGTTGCTTCTGTGGACCTGGGGAAGACATATGCAGTGTGATTTGACATGTCTCAGGGATGCTGGGCTGACATCAGCATTCAGCCCAACCTCAAACTTGTCTAGAATTTGAGCACGTTCAGTGTCAAGGCTGGGCTGAAGCAGCCAATAATGCTGACTGCACAGCCTAGGCAAAGCAGGGATGTGGGCTGACATCTACTATGCTGGGAGAAGCCAGAAAGCCTGCACTGTGSCCAGTCATCACCACCACAGCAGATRGATGGGCATGGGCTAGTTAGTGTCACRGTCCTGGCAGCCAAGCCACAGGCTATGTTGTGAGACAGGCCAAAGGGGCATCTGCTCCTAGTCCATGGGTCATGGGGTGACACCAGGCCAGTATCAAGTCCAGTGGTCCCTCTTGGCAAGTGGCCTGCAGCCGCTATGCTGGGGACACTGCCCAGGGCCAAGAGCTCTCTCCAGAGGAGCCACGAGCCTGTCAGTCCTTATCAGTTGGAGGCATGTGGATGCTTCCCTTGAGCTGTAGACCCTCAGTCAGGGAACAGCAATGGCACAGGACTTCACACAGCACCCTGTGCCCAAGGCAACTGGAGCACATTTTCGGCTCTCATGCTAGGCACTGCTCTGTGTTGGCCATAGTCATGGATGCTGAAGCCCTACCATRTGCAAGAGCCTAGTCCCAAGGTAACAGCCAGGCTGCAAAATAGCCTGTCCCTCTTCTGCCTGCACCAACTTCAGGGGTTGCAGAGCCAAGGTTCGAGGAAGATCAGCCCTAAAACCTGACCATGGATGAGACATGCCCTGGTCTTCCTCCCACTGTCCATCAAACCTCTGTTTCAAAGTTCCCATCCAGCAGGCAGAGGCAGAATCAGCTGTCTCTTCTGCTCTTGGAGAGTGTGGGGGGCTTAGGGATGCTCTGATACACTAAGTGGGCAGTGCGCGTTTGTGGGATGGTGCAGCGCAGGCACCTCAGCTCCGAGTGCCCTCAAGGGCACTCCCTCAGTTCTGGCAGGAAATCGCTCTGAGTAGGAAATCCACATCCTCTTTTGTCGAGCATTTCTCTGAAGCGGAGATGCTTGGGCTGCAGGGCTTCCCGCTGCAGAACGCCCTGTGTTTGCCATAGCACAGCTCGGCTCCCTGCAAGCCCAGCTCCCTGCAGAGACCGAGTCCTTCCCCAGGGTCTCTCCTCATTGGCAAACACCCATATGAGTATTTCAGAGGACCCGGGCCTCACTCAACCCCACAAAATTTTCTTTCTCAAGAGACTTTTCTAGTGCACCCACCTCTGGGGCACAGCACGTTAACTTCATCCAACAAAAAGGGAGTGAGAAGGTGGAGGAGGTGCAGGGAGGTATGCCACCGAGCTCAGCACTCCTCTAGCCAGCAGTCAGGACGGGGCTGTTCTGACTGGCCACTCATAAGCCTGTGCCCAGGACTGATGCTCGAGGGCAAGGATCTGGAAGAAGGTCACACTCACAGCTGATGTGAATGCCCCCTTTTCAGCACCTGGAGCTGCAAGACCCTCGGGCCTGTGGTGGGCGAGGGGCTGCAATCCATGTTGCCATGCAGGCTGCAGGAGCAGGCCTAGGTGCAGAGCTAGCATTGCTGGTAAGGACATCATTCTTGCAGTGTGAGGACTGGGGGCCTCATGGCATTGCTCCATGAGGGAATCCTCCCTGCTCCTGAGAAATGATACTCCACACACCCCGCACAGCAAGGCCCAAGCTGGAGAGGTCCTAAGCGCCTAACAGCAAAACATCTCCAATTGGACAGGGGGAGATGTGTTGCACCAAGGGCAGGAAACTGAAAAAGTGTGGCAAAAAGCCCCTTGTCCTTTTGTGCCCTCTCTTTAGCTTGCAAGGTCTGCCCTTCTGCAGCAAGAAGGTTGCTTCACTGCTGCACATTGCACTTCCTGCTTTTAACCCAAGAACAGCTGTGCAATTACACAGGGTAATAGGGTTTTCTTCCTTCCTCAATTTCACCTCTCTCCCTTCCTGATCAGTTCTAGCAGCCCATGAGAAGGCCCCCAACAGCCAGTCAGGAATCCAGGGAAGTGTGTCCAGGCCCCAGCTGGCAGTGTTGCTGGTGGGGTACAGTCCYGCATGGCAGCAGGGCCTGCAGAGGAAGCTTTGCCAAGCACAATGCAAGTAAAGCACATCTAAGTCCTTCTATTCCTGGAGAGCCTGAGGCATATACCAGGGCAAGCAATCAGGGCAGCTTCATGCCAAAGGTCCCTGTGCATGCAGAAGGCAGGTGAGGGCCRCAGCATGCCATAGGTGGCCTATCCTCTGTGATGAGCCCCACCTAGGTCCTGCAGCCCCAGGTGCCCAGCTTCAAGCAGGGGCTGTACTCGGTTCAGTATAGGTTGCCACTCCACAGCGATGCCTGTGGGAAACCCCCAGTGCTTCCCTCTCATTCTGGTCTCTCCTCCCCACAGCCACCTCTAACCTAGACCTCGAGAGCAAGAAAGCTGCCCACGCCAAGCTACCATGGCAGCAGCCGGTGAACGTGTTCCTGGCCCCCAACCGCCCACCAGGCATGGAGCAGCTGCACCAAGAGGCCCAGCTCAACCTCCAGAGCTTGCTGCAAGGTAGAGGGGGCAGTGATGGGCTGGGTTAGGGTGACAAGAATAGACACAGCTCTGTCCTCTGCTTCTTGGCTGGCCGGCAGGAGCCAGGATCCCTAGTCAGTGCCTTTGTCAGACAAGGCTTCTGCAAGGTTTGTGGCTAGCATGATAACCCCAGTCTGCTCTTCTGCACAGCCCCGAAGAGCAATTGTCCAAGATACAATATAGCCATGGCTGTAGGAACCGGCAAGATCGTGCTTCAAAATCGCTACTGGCAACACAGACCCCACTGGCCTGGGTAAATTGTTCTGGGGGAGAATTCTTCCTGTTCCACTGCAGGATCATCAGGCCTCACCATCCCATCACCAGCTCATCTATACCTGTTAGGGTCATCTCCCATGTGCAGCTGACCAAGCCACTCATCAGACTTTGCCAAGCCATAAAAATCAGGCTCCCACATGCTCCTGGGTTGGTCCCAGCCCTCATGCCTCTCTCACAGCTCTCTTGGGATCCTCTGCACTTGCCAGTCTCCTTTCAGTCACCCTTCACAGCACGCTAGCAGTGGCATCACTCCAGTTCTGCATTCACCACGGACACAGGAAGAGACCATGCTCACGCCAGAGGTCCTATCTGTTCAGCAGGGCTTGGCTTTGCTTTCCCATCATCAGGTTATTCTAGGAACTCATTTAGCTGGCACCTCTGGGCACAGCCCACAGCCCAGCTATAAAACTGAGGCCCAGCTGACCAAGACCAGTTGACCAGCAGATCCATTTGCTCCAGCAACCTGCCTTCTGATCTTGTTTTCTCCTAGTCACTACTAAAACATCAAAGCAACCAAGGCCAAGAACTGGCCCCTGGGGCCTCCTGGACACCCACCAGCCCCACAGCATTTCTGCCCATGAGGACCTGCCAGTTGATTTGTTTAATCTAATCAGCATGGCTGCTGATTTTGTTTCATTTCAGTTTCTTAATCAAGATGTCACATGGGCTCAAATAAGATGCTTTCCAGGCATCGATTAGATCAGCAACCTGGCGTTTCTCCAACTTRTAATCTCGTTAAGTTACTCTGATCAGACCTGGTTATCACGAGGCCACAATGGCTGGCATTAATTAACTCAATAATTACAGGATGGAGAGACATTGAGTTCCCCCCTGGCCATCCCCAGTTGAATTTGCTTCCCCCTGAGTCCTGGCACTTTCCTAGACAGCTTTTCTTGGACAAGCAGTGGGGGCTGACAGGGTCAAAGCTGTGACTTGAGTGTCCCAGCCCTGGACTTCTTCCTCAAGGTTTGCTGGTGGCACGGAYGGGTTTCCGTTCTCCACATCCTATTCTTCCTGTTTGTTGCCTAAGCTCACCTGCCTGTGGTGACCAGGGACCCAGATAGCCAGTCAGTGTCACACTGGTGTACCCATGAGCACAGCTAGCCCTGCAGCTGGCCCATGACTTCACACTGCATCTCTTATGTCCTCTGCTGATCTGCCAGTGAGCTCCACAGTGGAACCAGAGCCAATCTACCCCTGGCAAGCTGGCTCTGCCATCATGCTATCCTGAAGACCTATGGCAGACATGGGCTGTGCTCCAGAGTACTTTCTTGTTGCTCTCTGTCCACCTCTCTGTCCCTGTGTATGTGAGTGTGCAGGATCCAGATAGGATGGCCAGGGCCATTCATAGGCCCTCTTAGCACCCACCTTGTCCCTGGGGGCAAACCTTTCACCCTGGAGCACGYAGAGGCTGCTCAATCCACAGGCTAGAGCAACACTATCATTTGTCTTGCAGAAGAGTATGAGGAGCAGTACACAGATACCAGGGCCACTGGGCAGACCTTCCGCGCCACCAGCCACCTGACCCCAGACACCCCCTCTGAGCCATCGCCTCGGCCCCCACCTGCCAAGCGTCTCGAATTTGTGCTTATGGTGAGTCCCTGGGTCCCTCACTTTATACCAAGACACAGGGCAGGCACTGCGGGTGGGAGAGACGAGCTCCTCTGCCCATTCAAGGGTGGCAGGGCAGCAAGGTACCATTTCAGCATCGCCCAGAGACGAGGGATTGGCATGGCAAGTCAGGCAGCAGGGCCAGGGATAGCCTTTTTTGTCCATCCCTCATCCCTAATCCTTCCCCCAGGAGGGACTTTGGTAGTTCAGATTCCTTTTTTCCCACAGCCCCCAAGCCGACGAGCAAACGAAGATGAGACCACCACAACCACACTTGGTGTGAGGCCTCCCGAGGCCTCCCTGAGCCTCCCCACCACCCCGGACAAGCAGACAGCCTGGACCAGGGCCTTTCCCCTGCCCACTGTGGAGGAGAAGCAGTGGCACCAGTCCTGCTCCATCCAGACCAACATCGTCCCCATCAATGTCTCTGGTACGGCAGCACCTGCACATTACAGTTGGGAAGAGATGCTAGAAGCAGCCCAGGCCAGGCAGCAACTCCATCATCTTGCTTTCAGCAGGTTGTAGAACAGTGGGAAGATAGGCTGAGACTTGAAACCTGTGTCACTGCAGTCCAGGACAGCACCCAGGGCAGGGCAGGGGGGCAGCAGGGTCTTGCTCATGTATGTCATTTCCAACCATTTCTTTTGCCATCTGCAACTTTGTGCTTCTGATCCACTGGTCATGCCACAGTCTGGTCTCTCACTTGCGTTAACCAGCTGTTGTGGTCTGTTGTCACCTTGGCTCTCATTGTGCTCAGTACAACCTGCCTATCTCACCTGCCCATACTTGCAGAGCTGCAGCTCCAAAGGTACAGATCTGTTGGGTCCTTCCAGCCTCAAGCACTGTGCTCTGTCCCACACACATGCTCTGGCCTGAGGCATCCCTTCTGCTATGCATGGGCAAGGTGTGCTTCAAAGCCCTGTGGCCTACAGCTGAGCAAGATTCACCACCTGAAGGCAGAAGTTGTCTTTCTACCTTTTTAGTTCCTTGTCTCCATGATGGAGAAATCTGCAGGAATCAGGATGGTTCCTCTCCCAGCCCTGCAGCAATGCAGGATCTGAGGGAACTTGCAGCTCTCTGTGCCGTTGGGGTACAGGCATGGTTCAGCATCCCTGGCCCCCATCCTGTGACATTAGCAATGGAGYTCAGCCATGCAGAGTCCAGCCTGCATAGATCAGAGCCTGTTGTACAGAGCCAAAGTGGTCTGTATGGTTTTCTGTATATCTCATCTCCATCAGTAGGCTTCTCCATGTTCCTGCCAACTGGCAATCCAGCCTCCCAGTGCATCACCCACCATGCCTCCATCTCCCCAGCAGCTCATGYCTCATTGCTAACCACACTCCTTCCGTCACCTTGCCCTTGCCAGCACCATACTACCACAGGAGCTCTCAGCAGCAGACGGGGTAGCTCATGATTCCAGAGCACCATTAACCCTGCTGGTCACACTGTAAGGGTGACACTGTGCCAGCAGGGATGGAGTCTGGGGGCAGATCAGGACCAACGGCCCTTTGCAAGGCCATGGAGGGCATGTGAGGCGATGATGTGCTGAACTGCAACTCTTTAGTGCCAAAGGCAGAGCCCTCCAGACCTGTGTGCACATCCCTAGCCCTGTGCTGGCCTTCTGCATGGCACTGCACTCATCACTGGGGCTTTGGAGAGCCAGTACCCCAGAGCTACCCTACATGGGGCTCCTCTGAGGAACAAAGGCCCTGTGAGGCCAGGCACAGAGAGGGGTGCCCAGTGCCACACTCCTGCCTGCATATTCACAATAGAAACCTGGGTCAGGGGACTCCCATAAGGTGAGGTGGCCCTGTCCAGCCAGAACATGTCTTAAAGGCACTAGCTAGATGCAGCCACAGAGCTGGGCTCAGCCCCTGTCTGAGCAGTCCCCTCTGCCCATGCCTACATTGCCCTCCTGGCACTGCCATGTACAGTGTGTTTGTTTTGGCTACAGGGCAGCACTTTACTAGGCACGCGAGTGCTCGTCACTCCCTGTTTAACACAGAGACCGCGATGAACCCCAAGTCCACCCTGCGGCGTAGACGGACCATTATTGGATTTCCTAACCTGTCCCTGCGAGACCAAGGTGACAACAACAACCGCGCAGCTGCTTTCGTGCCCCGGGTGATGCCTGCCAGAGCTGCCTTGACCATGGGCAGAGCCACTCTGGGGGGGACAGATGCCCAGTGTGAGTGCAGCCAGGCTCCCTGGGGACACCACACTGGGGCTGGCTCTTTGGGACATAAAGGCCACAGCACTGGCTCTGCTCCCACCTGAGAAGAGGCTATCTGGGGTGTCAAGATCCTGGGCGCACTGGTGATGTGGGTCTACGCCTGGGGTTGGGGCACAGAAGCATGGGACTCCCCCCTGGAGTCTGCATTTCCCCAGACTGCTAATTACAGCACCAAGGGGCCACACAGCTCCCCACCAGGCAGTGGAAGCATAGGGTTGTGTGTCCTGTGTGGAGGGAGGACGAACAGACCGTGGGGATTTTGCCCACAGGAGCRTGAGAGGAGCTGTTGCCAGGTTGTGAGTCCTCCTGTTCCCAGCCCCAATAGCGCCTCTCTCAAACAATAGCATTTGTCAAGCAATTAGGCTATAATTTGTAAGTTGTATGAGATGACCCTGGGAAAAGGCAGAGAAGGTGCAAAGAGAGAAAGAGAGAGATTTCTATCTAAGGTAAAAATCTCCCACCTCTTGCTGGGAATTCCACCTCTCCCCAAGCAGCCTGTGAAGGGCCAACACTGCATCAGCACCCCAAGTCATGGTCCTGCTCATTTATGGGGTGGGAAGGCCACTGAGATTTCTCTGAGTGATCCCAAAGCAAGGAGTCACTTGGATTCAGTACTGGCAACTCAAGCCTGAGTTCTGGCCCCATGCTCACCCATCCCTGGCCATGGACAGGCTCCTCACGCAGGGTACTGGAAGCATGGGGCACCAGCCCTGCCTCAGTCTTCGCCTGGAGCTGGCAAGGCTGCCCATGCTGGCATGCTGAGGATGCTCTCATGGCTGAGGATGCTCATGGTGCCCCTGGCTGGCCCCAGATGGCTGTACTGCCATGGACCTATGTTTGGCACCTGTCCAGACAGCATCTGTCATGGCTTGAGGGCCATATGGGAAGGTGCAGGGAAACTGTTGCCAGGCTCTTCTCAGAGGTATATGGGGACAGGCACAAGGTGGAACAAGGGAAATTGTCATAGGTAGAAMGAAGTTCTTCCCCATGTGGGTGGTCAGACACTGCAGTGGGGGCCCAGAGAGGTTGTCACGGTTCCTTCCTTGGGGACTGTTGAACCTCGAATGGACATGGCCTTGAACATCCTGATGTGGCCGCTTGTGCTCTGAGCAAGGGACCAAACTGGAGTCCCCAGGTCCCTTCYCAACTGAGATTTGGTGACAGAGATGAGAAATAGCCTGTGTGGGACCTGTGTGAGCCATCTCAACCCTCCCTGACCCTAGTGGTGGTGGCTTACTCTGCTCTTTCTTTGTGGGCCCCATCCGTGCTCCCACCTGCAGAACAGCACAGAAGCAGCACTTTGGTCCCCATGGGGCTGATGCCCCCAGGCACAGAGACTTCCACCTCAGCTGCTAAATCATCCATGTAGTCCCTGGTACATCCCAGACAATAATTCTCAGGCCTACTTCAAGGGTTAACAAAGGCCATGGACTGTCCCCATTTGTAATGTGGCTACCATGATTTATGGGCTTTAAGAATATCTGATAAGAGGATGCAAACTCTTCCCTTCCAGTCAGCCTGGACATGTTCTGCTCACTGCTAGAAATGCAGAGATCGGCCATGGACTTGAAATAGACCTGGCCACGTGGCATCTGGGTCCTACCAAGCCACATGCACAGGACTGTGTCATTGACCTWTTGTTGGAGAGCAGAGCAGGGAGATGCCCAGGGCAGCCTCAGTGTGGGCACTGCTTCCTAGCACCATCCACACATGGCAGCCCTAGCCTGTGCAGCTGCAGCTCACTGGAACTTATGTCTGTCCCCACAGGCAGCACCAACGGCCCCACGTTCAATGCACATGCRCCCATTGCAGAGTCCGTGTCCTGCAGCTTTGTGCCTGAGACTGCTAATGGGAGAAAGCCACCCCAAGAGATAAGCTCCCGCCAGCCACTTTCTGTCCCATTGAGGAAAACCTTCAGTGACCTTGGGGAGACACTGCAGGCACGGTGCTACCAACCACTCACCAAGATGGACAATGCAGCCGTGACCTACACCAGTGCCTGCAATGGGCCACAGGGTTCCACCTTCTCCCCGACATGGAGTACCAGTTCCTTCAACTACACGAGTCCTTCCAGCCCTGCTGCAGACCAGAGCAAGGGGACTGCATGTGCTTCACCAGGCAGCTCCAGTCCGTCGCCCAACCTGGGCTCTCCCATGGACACTGATGGGGCAGCCTCCTTCTTCATCACAAAGGAGGAGCATGTGGGAAGCAATGGGCCCAGCTCCTTCTCCTGTACAGTGCCTGAGTTCCCTCCAACCACCACAAGCAGCCAGAGGTGTGAGGGCCGAGAAAATAGAGTGAATTTCTTGCCAGGAAGCAAAGAGGAGACAGAGACAAAGAGGGAGACATCACACCTAGAGGTGGACCGGGGAGCCTGCCGGTTTCGTGAGCGGTCACTATCAGTGCCCACTGACTCAGGCTCCCTGTGCTCCATGGACATCACATATACCGAGAACCGGAGGGGCAGTGCCAACTACACCTTAAACTACCCCAGTGCCAGCTCTGAGGGCAGCACAAGCACTGATAATGTCTCCATGGGGCTGGAACAAGACCCTCAGCAGAGGCGACGTTCCAAAAGCATCTCCCTCAAGAAGGCAAAGAAGAAACCTTCACCACCCACACGCAGTGTCTCTCTGATTAAGGATGAGCAAGTCACCTCAGTGGTGTCTGGCCCTGCACTGCCAAAGGATCAGAGACCCAAGAGCYTGTGCATCCCACTAGACCCTCAGGGCCACCGGGTGGTGCACACAGATCCACAGGGGAGTGCAGGCGGAGAACCTGATGGTGTGGCCCTCTCCCATCAGTGGTATCTCACAGACTGGAAGACTGGTGATCCCTACCAGTCGCTCTCCAGCTCCAGCACAGCAACAGGGACCACAGTGATTGAGTGCATCAAGGCACGGGGCAGCTCTGAGTCCCTCACATCCCCCTCTATTTCCAGGGCCACAACACCCTCTCAACTCTCCACAGAGGTGGACCTCAAAACTTCTTCCCCGGGTAGGCGCACTGGACTGATGTCCCCATCTAGCGGGTACTCCAGCCAGTCAGAGACACCAACACCGACCATCCCCACATCAATGATCCTTGGGCACTCCCCGCACCAGGTGCGTGTGAGGCCACTGGTCCCTGAGAGGAAGTCCTCACTGCCCCCCACTTCTCCCATGGAGAGGAGCCCCAAGTCCAGGCTGTCCTTTGACCTGCCACTCACACCGCCTGCCCACCTTGACCTCTCGGGGCTGAAGATCTCCCTGAAGGGGAAGACGAAAGTCAGCCGGCACCACTCTGACTCCACCTTTGGCACCAGACTGGCCCAGAAGACTAGCCCCATCCAGCCCATCATGCCCATGGTCACACAGTCTGACCTGCAGTCCGTCCGCCTGCGTTCCATCAGCCGGTCAGAACCAGAGGACAACGTGGATGGACCAGACCATGGTGAGGAACCAGCACACAGCTCCTGCATTGTGCCTGAGAGGAAAGTGAAGCCACCTGTAGCAGAGAAGCCACCACTGGCCAAACGGCCCCCAAGCATCCTGCACAAGCCCCTGGTCCTGCGGGAGGGGGGTTCCTTGTCTCCCACTTCACCACCAAGCACTACTGCCAAGGAGAAGGACAGTTTCACAGTGCTGCGGAAAGGGGAGCTGAGGAGGAGCCCAGCAGAGCCCCTCTCGACCCCAGCCTTGGGGGGGCCACGGTGGCTCTCACAGGGCAGCCTGGAGGATGAGCCACGGGCAGAGCGCAGTGATGCCACTGAGGGGGAGCGGAGGAAGTCCAAGGTACCCCCGCCAGTGCCAAAGAAGCCCAGTGTGCTCTACCTACCACTCACACCGGTCCCAGCTCAGCAGGGAGCCAGCACAGGGGACCAGGCACTGACCCCCAGCCCTATCATCACGCTGGATGCCGACACCAGCTGCTGCGACCCAGATGCCAATGACCTGCCTCCCCCAGAGGCCCTGGGCACAGCGCAGTGTGGTGAGACCCCCTCCGAGCAAGGTGAGTGTTTCTCCATTCCTGCCCTCCCTCCCTTCCCTGCACCCATGTCTTGTTTTACTTCAGGGACAGCGGGCTAATGAGGAGGTCCCCTTTGCATCACCCTATGCCCACGCAGGGCGTTTCACAGCTGTCTTCTCCTTCTTGTGCACAGGGAGCTCAACAGAGGCCTGCATGGAGGAAAAGAGTTTCGTAAGTGACAAGACAGCTGACTCCATTGCAGAGGAGGATGATGATGTGTTCGTGGCATCCCGCACAACAGAGGATCTATTCACGGTGATCCACAGGTAGGGCCAGGGGCATCAGCAGCTCTGGCACAGTTGCCTGTGCACCAGCTTGGTGTACAGTAATGGGGATGGCTGGGCAAGCCAGATGTGCCAATCCATGGTCTCAGAGCTGAGTATAGTTCTCCCCTCATGCCTCACATGTTAGAGTAATCCCCAGGGAGGTTGTTGTAGCCTCATGCACTTCCRAGATAGAAAAGTTTCATTTTCTGAGTCTGCCAAGCAAGATCCATAACCAGGCTMAATTACCAGCCTGCAAACATGGTCTGTTCAGCTATCAGCTTTGGGGTAATTGGACCTATCTACCAGGACAGGACTTGAAGGTAGCTCAGTGCATTATCTAGCCACCAAACAAACTGATTGCCCTGTTTCCCTAGCAGAGCAGGCACAGCCACAGTCATAGCCACAGCCGAGCAGATACCATGCCCTCCATCCTTTAGATGCTCCCTCTGCCTGTGGCAGGACAGTTCTGTAGCAACTCACCCCATTCTAAGATGTGACAGCTCCTGCCCAGGTCTGCTCCCAACACRTCTCTTTGGTGCTTAGGTCGAAGAGGAAGGTGCTTGGATGGAAGGAACCYGGAGACACTTTTGGCAGCCGGCCCAATTCCCACTCACCTGTAAAGACTTCAGGGTCTCCGACCAGCGAGTCCCCTGCTTCGGTAGTCAGCACAGGGAAGTCGTCAAGCAGGAATGAAGACTTTAAGGCTCTGCTACAGAAGAAGAGCAGCAAAACTAGTCCTGGTACCCGGCCATCTGCAGCTGAACTGCTCAAGACCACAAACCCGCTGGCTCGGAGGGTCATGATGGAGTTTGCCCCAGAGCTAGACGGTGCAAATAGCCCCAAGAGCCAGCCCTAACCATGCACAGTCCCATTTGGCTATAAAGGGCTTGAGATGGCTGCAGAGAGAGTACTGCTCCAGGTGGTAGCTTTACACACTCAGGTCTCTGCAGATGGGGTGTCTCAGGCTGCCTATGTGAGTCTGTGTGCCCTGCTGTTTTTTTGTTTGTTTGTTTGTTTTTTGTTTTTTGGGGTTTTTTTTTTTTTTTTTTTTTTTTTTTTTTTTTTCTTCCTTGGCGAATCTTTTTTTGATGTTCTCCAGGGGGGGAGAGCAGCTGACGGAGAGGCATTGTTTTGATCTGAGGACACCATGGCTCTGGTGGAGACAGGATACGTCAAGGGGGCAAGAGGCAGGCATGGAGCACCACAAATGGGATTATTCCCTGCTGAACCAGCCCCCTGAACCCTTCCAGCATCTGCCTGACACCTCTCCATGTGCTGGCTAGAGCACAGCACTCTTTCCTGCTTCTCAAAAGCCAGAAACAAACTGCAGCCCAGGTGTAATTCAGCCTCCACAGTAAAGTTAGCTTGAAACTGTTTGGTCACTTCGGCATGTGGTACTTTAAATGGCTTTTATAATGCACAGTGTTGATGTTTATTCTCTTTCTTTTGACATTGTACCTTGAGTTTCCCAGGCAAAGATGCCAGGTTTGAGTTCAGCTGGATACATGCAGATTTACTTTGGAAAGACATAGGGGGCCAATTGGAAATGAGGTTACTTTGGAAGAGCCACAAGCAGTTTCCGCTCGTCACCCTAAGCATATATTCTCCCACCACACTAGTGGACTAGGCGCCCACAGCCAGTGCGGTGATCTCAAGCCAAAATCCATTTCAAAGAGCTCTTTGGCCCTCAGCCCAAAAGCAACATCCAGGGATGCTAACGCCATCTCCCGGGGAGCTGTGCCCCATGTTCAAATGCTGTACGCACAGAGCCCAACTGAACTGAGCACAGAGGCAGTCTGTGTGAAGGCACACAGCATTCCTGGTGGAATCAGGCCCTATCAGAATGAGCTGGTCCTATAAGAGGCAATTGATTTCAGTTAAATTAAAGTGTCAGGTGAGTTTTGGCCCTGCTGATGCAAGAAGGAAGGGGCACAACTGACCAGCACTGCACTGAGGGAGTGGGGAGTTTCCTTCCCTGGCTCTGCCTGTTGCATGGGACTGAAGTACCCAGGAAAGCAGGGTGAACCCGTGTCTCCAGCAAACTTCTGCTGCTTCAGTTGCTGGACGACCTCAGTTCCTACCTAGCTGTTGGCCAAACCCAGCCAGTTCCATCTACCTATATCTGACATGATCCTATCCATCTCTTGGTTTATTCCTGGGGTCCTTCCCCACTAATGCAGGGCAAGTGTTATGCACTGCCCTCTCTGTGTCTGCTAGCAGGGGCAGTGGGGAGCTGCATGAGGCTGAGCAGGACATGGACGCACGCAGGGTGCCTGATCCACTCACAAATCAGTGCYTGTGTCCCGCTGGTGTCTGGAAGGTGTTGTTGGCAGTGCCATCAACCCGCCAACACGCAGGTCCCCAAGCCAGCCAGACTGCACTTCCCTGAGTGTGCACAGAGCAGGGGCCTTCCCAACACCAGGGGACACTGGCAGTGTCAAGGTCTCCCCAGTGCCAGAAGACACGCACAGGGTCAGGCTCTTGCAAGGTCAAGCYGCCATGGCTCCCTGGCAAATGTGGCGCCTCACTGCCGGATAGTGCCCTCGGCACCRTAGAGATAGGCGGATCAGAGCACCCACGCTGACAGCCTAGCAGAAGAGGACAGGGTGGTATCATGCCAGCGATGTGATCAAAGCACCACTGTCTGCCATCTTCCCTGTCCTGCTAGGCAGCTGAATGCTGCCAGCCACCGCAGGAGCTGGTGGCATGGTGGGAACAGCCCTGGAGCCCTGCTGATCAGCCAGGTTGCCAGAGCTCAGCCTCCCTGCAGCAGCTGGAGCTGCAGTTTGGGGCCCCTCAGAGACACAGCAAGGCTGGGCTGGACCTGGCAAGGTGCCCCATACTAGGAGTAGCCAGGACGCATTGCTGATGTGTGCAGCAGACTTTGCGCTCTGTGTTTGTGCATGTGTGCAAGTGTGTCTGTGTGTCTGTGAGTGCATGGGTGTTACAAGGAGGTGGCTAGGCAGGAGGATGCTGTGTAGCTGGCAGTGGGGTTTCTGAGCAGCCTGCCCCACCAAGGCATGCCAAAGGGATGGTCTGAACATCTGCCTCTGGGATACCAGCCTATGCCCCGGTGCAAAAACAAGGGAACAGGGAACAAGCTGAGATTCCTCCTGCTCATCCTCCACCCTGAGCTAATTTCAGCTGTTTATTCCAGGTGGGTGCCCACACCTAGCTGGCATCATCACAGTGTCATGGGTACCACTTCACAGACTGTCCATGGGAAGGACTGCCTGCACCATGGCACTTGGCAGTGCAGTGTTYGGCTGCTCTGTCCCACGGTTTCACCTTCACAACGAGGCTTTTTATGTTTGAGGTCCCCCTCGGGACAGTCTCTGTTGTGACTCTCCTCTTAGCCCAAACATGCTTTCTGCCCCTGCAGATTCTTAGATGGGCACATGGCTGTGCCAGCTTCAGCTGCACTCAGACACAGGGGGCTGGCTGCAGAAGGAGAAGGAAAGTTTTTAGGAGATAATGACAGAATCTGGCCTAAAACTGAGGGCTAACATCTAGTGCCATGATGGGAGCCCCAGCACTCAGCCATGTTGGCACAAGGTCCAGAGCACAGGGGGTGAATCATCCCCTGGTGAGGGGTACAAGTGGCAGAGCAAGACAGCTCCATGCTGGCATCTCAGGCCCTGCCTGGGACCTAAGCTATGGASAACCTTCCTCTCTCTAGAGCAGCATTTCCACTTCAGGGTGGCATCTTGTGGGAGGAAGACAGGGTTGAAGAGCATGAGGCAGAAGGAAAGAGAGAAGCAGCATAGTCTAGAAATGCCAGTCACCTTCTTTGAGAAACAAGCCCAGCTGCAAGCTCCTAACAAGAAAGAAATGACCAGACGGTGACTAATGGAGAAACAAGGTGTTCAAAAAAAATAGACTTTATTTCTTTATATATTTCTGTAAGTTTCAGTGTGCTCCAAACCTCTTGTGTCTGGGGAACAGTGATGCAGCCAGGCCCAGTGTCCGTTCTCCAGGAGCGGCAGGGAAAGGAGTGCCTAACACATGGGATCCTATAGCACAAGGAGGGCCAGGCAGTGCAGCAGGAAGTGAAGGACAGGACTGCAGCATCCCAAGTCCCCTCCTACATGAGGACTCATGCTGTTGCTTGGCTAGTGTGGAGGCACTGCAGCACTGCAACAGCAATCCCATGGACAAGCCAGGGCTGGTTTGGTGCCCACAAGAGGGTCTCCACTCCTCTCAGGAGCTCTGCACATAGATTGTGCCCATGTGGYTGCTGTCCTTGATGGTCTGGGACCCAAAGGGAACAAGTACCTCTTGGGAAACCTCCCCTTCCCCAGGATTGTGCTGGATTTTATACTCAAAGAGGCTCATTTCTGGCTGCATTTTTTTCCCCCACTCTCATTACTTGCTCCCTGTTCCCCTCCCTCTCATGGAGGTTGCATAATTAAGCCTGTAATTAAGATCCAGACTGAGAAACTCAGGGAAAAGAAGAAGAAGAAGAAGCTCATACAAATTTCTATGCTTCATCTGTTTTGGATGGTGGCTGCCCCCCTACCCTTCTCCTCCTCTCCCTGGGCTGGCATGTGGGACAAAAAGGTAGTAGTGGGGCACACTGCATAGCCTTGCCGGTCCTGGCCCAGCCTGAGGAACTGCTGCAGCTGGGTATGTTCACAGAGGGGAGAAGGAAGTTCTGGGAACAACTACATTTTGCATGACTGCTCGGGAAACAGCGGTGGAGTGTGAGCACTGGAGCATAACTGGCCAACGGATGGGACTGTGCAAATCGAGCTGGGGAGAACATCAGTGCAAAAACCTGCTGGCATCGTTGCTAGTGACCAGTCACCTCCCATCTATTAAGAAAAGTCTCAAAACTCTCAGCTGTCCCTGGATGCCCCCCCCCCCCCCAGCGCCTTGGGGACTACCCCATGGCAGCCCCATTCACCGGAGGCTTCCACGGCCTCCACGGTGCACCAGGGGCCCCTGGCGGCGCTGGCTGGGCCTCTGCAGTGTCCCGGGAACAGGGCTGGGGTGCTGGGGGCAGGCCCGAGGCACTGGGGACAGGCTGCAGGATGGGTGCTGGGGCCAGKGTTGGGGTGCTGGGGCCAGGCTGGGCGGGGCCGCGGCAGGCCGCGCTGCTCTGTGGGCGCTAGGCGGAGGCCCCACTCCCAGCACCACAGGCTGCCGTCCCGGGGCCGCTGC
>NW_028187089.1:3224523-3233337 GCF_003343005.1 Rhea americana
CGGGCGGCGCGAGGAACCGGATGCCTCCGAAAGGGAAAGGCGGCGGCAAGGGGGGCAAGGGTGAGTGGGGGCCACCGGCGGGCCTGGGGCTGCCGTGGGAACACCGATAGCGGCGGCGGTAGCGGCGCCGGCAGTGGGACAGCGGTACCGGAGGGCAGCGGCGGCCCCGGGGCTGGGACAGCAGCAGTGGAGCGGCGCGGCTGCTGCAGSCCGGGGCCGCCCATCTCACGGCGCTGCGTTCACAGGTGGCGACAGCGGCGAGAGCAAGGCCCAGGGCCCGAAGGGCGGCGGCAGCGCCGTGAAGGTGAGGCCGGGCCGGGGCAGCACCGCGGCTCGGCTTTGCGCCGGCCCTGGCCAGCAGCCCAGCCCTCGCCGTGCTTGATTCTTGCCCTCTAGGTTCGACACATCCTGTGCGAAAAGCACAGCAAAGCCATGGAGGCCATGGAGAAGCTGAAGTCTGGGGTGCGCTTTGGTGAAGTAGCCACGCAGTACAGTGAGGATAAAGCCAGACAAGGAGTATGTGCTACTGCCTTTTATGTCTGTTCTCSAGACATTTCCCCAGGGAGGGTAGCRTGGTCTGCCTTGGGGGAAGGTGGTCTCATTGCCTGTAACTGTTGTTTCAGTATTGCACTCTTGAAAGAGCTTGGTGTTCCTAGGCACCTTCAGAAAGCGTGTTTCAGTACCTTCAAGCACAGCATTCCCATGTCCCTTATGCATGCTTGGTGGTGTGCAAACAAATGTCAGGGCCAGCCTCAACTGATAAACAAAGGCACAAGCAGTTAGCATTAGCACAGCAGAAAATACTTATGTGCCARCAGAGCACATTTTACAATGGAGAACAGTAGAAGCAAGATGAACAATATTTGCTTCATACAGGCAAAGACGAGAGCAGAAAGGCACAGCTAAAGCACACAAGCCCCACAGCAGCAGGAAAGCACTTATTGAGGGCAGGGTGCTGGTCTGTCTTGGGTCTAGCCAGCCATCACTTGATGAGAGGGACCACAAAATTCATCCCTGTGTTGTCCTGCCATTTATGAAGTGGTACACACTGCAGACAGACTTCCAAACACTGGCTGGAACTGTCTCCTGTCTCAAACAGATCACTCACCGTTCCTGCTGCTAAGATACCTTTTGAATTGAGATTCTCAAAGCTTAACCCTGTTAATTCCCTCTTCCAGGGAGACTTGGGCTGGATGACCAGAGGTTCAATGGTGGGACCTTTCCAGGATGCAGCATTTGCCTTGCCTGTGAGCAGTGTGGACAAGCCAGTATATACAGACCCTCCTGTCAAAACAAAGTTTGGATACCACATTATCATGGTGGAAGGCAGGAAATAAAATATGAATTATCATTAAACTGTAACTGTCTGAATTCTTAGAGATTCCCAGGCACCTTGATCTTGCAGCAGAATGGTCATAACCAGAGGCGTGTTTTGAAACAGCTAATCTTCTCTGCCATTTTGGCAGGAGGCAGAGAGCCTACAGAGAACAAGGCCGTAGAGAGAGATTGAACCCTCATTGAAAAGGTCAGGCAATAGTTTTCAGCAGTTGAAGTCTTTGTCTTGCTATTACAAAGATGATGAATTGTTCACCTGAATAAGAAGCTCAGGCTTTTGTGTACAAATGCAAGCCTCCTGGTGAGAGAAAGAGAAACTCAGTGGAGCATATCTCTTTATCCCTTCCTCACTAATGGGTATACGAGCAGCTCTTTACCATTTCTGCTCCAGAGCTCTGGAGATGACCATGGTTATCTCGGGAAGACTCCCTTTGGTAAAGTTTGGATAATGCTGTAGCTAGAACTACTGGTCCCTGCCTTGGGCAGACTCATTGATGTGCACAAGGTATCAGTTATTAAGTACAGGTGTGGGATAAAAAACCGAAGGCTGGAGGCACCATGACTATGATCATAGCTGGGGGAGGAGAGGAGGATGGGTTGAAGAAAGGTGAAAAAGGAGGCATGTCTATTGCTGCATAGAAAATAACCTAAAATCTGAAGCCACATCTTATCAACTCATACCTTGGACAAGAAACTGCAACTTAGGGTTGAGTGAGAGGAAAACTAGAAGGGGAAAAAAATAAATAAAAATCAGTGATTGCTTGCTTGTTGTGTCCTACATGCCCCTGCTGTTATGTATGAAATACATTGCACAGCCTCCTAGGCTTTACACTCTTCCTTCTGGTAAAGATGGCAAAGGATAGCATGGCTGATGTGACCAAGACAGCCTAGTATGTCTCTTGCCTCTTGATCTTAGCAATAGGTATTTCAGTGCACTGCTGAAATACCGTTCTCAAACGAGACACAGCTACTGACGAACTTTGGCTTTGTTTGTAGGTGAACGTCTTACTGTATTGGAGACGGGGACAAAACACTACCTCTGAGCCCTTAAACAGAACAAAAGGTCTTTTCCAAGAATAGATATGATCAGCAAGACTGAAATCAGGGCAGGTCTTTCCCCCCCCCCCACTTAGAGGTGTTTGTTTTGTTTGAAAAACTGCACACTTCCAGAGGCCAGCCACTGTTCGTAAAGCTCTGTGTTCRTTAGTATTTTGTTAGGAAAGGCCTTCTGGTAGCATAACAGATGTGGCCTCATTTAAGGGATGCTCTATTAATAAACAGCTTGTTTACAGGCTAAAAAAGGCTTTGTTCTACCTATTAGGGAGATGTCCTGATGTGCTTCTGCTATTTTCTCCTGTTCCAACAGGATCATTATTTGTATTTTGAATGTCTTCTAGTACAGAAGACTTAAATTTGAGCCAGTTTCTTCCCCAGACACTAGGAAAACCTCAGRAAGATGTGGCAGTCCCATACTACACATTAATATGGAAGGCAAACTTACTAGATACTAAACAACATATGCATCRTGAGGAAGCCATTAAAATTATTTGGCTGTCACAAAAAAAAAATGCTTAAGTTGGTTCCCCTTGCTAAGTTTACCTCATCCTAAAACATATACATGTCAGAGGGGCAAGTTAAATATGCAGATAAATATTGTAACAGATAGTAGGAGTGCTGCTAGGAAGAACTTTGTTCTGGCTTTTATTTTAAGCTTGCAGTCCTGAACTAGCAACCCACTTCATAGTTTCATTGAGCCTGCAGTTCCTGGGACAATATTTATCTTCTACCACTAGATTGCATGTAGGAGGAGCATTGGAGAAATTCTGTGCCAGGCAAAAAGCAGCCCAAAACTGTAAAACCAACACTTTTCCTGTCTCCTGCCTCCTCTGTGCAAAAACAGGCTTCAACCGTACTCCTCAGAGGAGAGGGGTACAAGAGATCAGATTCTAGACTCCTTTGAAGTCCTTTGCTCCTCCAATAATACAAAAAGGTTCAAGGTGTTCAGCACCTTGCATCTGTCCAGGCCCAAGTGCTRTTCCAGTCATTCTGCAACCCCTCTCGCAACTATATAACCCATCTACAGCAACYGCAGCCTAGCAGGGATTCGAGCAGAAGGGTTTCTGCAATGCCACATTTAGCASTGGATGTGGCACAAGGCAGATGGTGTGCTGGCCTGCATTGCTTGGAGGATTTACAGCAACAAACAGAAGTGTTACATGCCTAAACAAGCTGCGAYGAAAGTGCATTCTCAGACCAACTTAAATCCAGGCTGCAGTAGCTCTGGGAAGAACTACAGCAGCSTAAATTCAGATGGCGTTAAGCTGCTACAGAACCATACCTGAAGACTCAGATTCTGTTACTGCATTCTCTTGATGAAAGGCAGAAACACAAAGCCAAAGCTGCAAGCTTGGAGAAGGATTTAGGCATAGAAGAAATATTTTATTAATTAAAAACATTTCAAATTTGTTTATCTTAGTGAACCAAACCCCCAGTGAAGTCCCTTTCCCAGCACCTAAAACCCAATAGACTATGTGATTCTCAAACTGCTTCCTCACAGAGAAAGAAATGCTGTACTTGTTCAGTCACCGTGACTGTAAGTTTCATAACATGAAACAAAATTCCTATGGCAGTCATCAGTCCCAAGCTACTTTTTACCAGTGATACAGTTTAGACCAACATTCCACGAGAAAAGTGAGACTGTAAAGGCATATGTATTTCATTTCTGCGCTAGCTGTCTATACAAGTTCAAGGTCATAAGCATAACTGCATGATCTCCCTTTTTTAAGGTCAAGAGCTTGCAGAAAACAGTTCAAAACCTCCTGTAGTTTTCCCTCATCCTTCAGCTTCTTCCCACAGTCTATTAAGGTATTGTAATTATCTAAGACAGGAAGCAAACTCTGATGTCTTCCTGGGAGACACTTTTCTGGGTGTAGTCTATCTACTCATCAGACTGAAGTTCAGCATCACCAGTGCATTCCTCCTAAGAGGACTCCATCACATCCATTTCAGACTGTTCAGACTGCGTGTAATCTAGATGGAAGGATTCTCCAACTGCATCAAGCATTTCTCCAGCAGATTCCTCAGGCTTGGCAGATTCCTCACCACACTCTACAGCTTCTTCTACAAGATCCTCTTGCTTCTCAGTACTTTCTTCATCATCAGTGGTTCCTCCATTATCRGTTGTTCCCATCATTTCTCCAATATCCTCAATCTGGTCCACCACCATGTTAATTATAGATCTTCTGGAAGCCATAGACCTGTTCCCACTGCTGGTTACTTTGGGAGAAAAGATGGCTTTTGCTATACCTCTGTCACAGTTAGGAGTGGATGCACTGATTCCTTCCAAAAACTGATGCAGAGGGCTGTTCAAGGGAGAGGGCCTTTTATCAGACTTGTTTTCCTTCAAGATCACAATGGAATGGTCTTCATCCTCACTGTCTGAAGCAATTATTTGTACGCGGTTCTTTCTACTAAAAGCAAAGACRCTACTGCTTTCCTCTGATGCTTCATTCCCTTGCAGGGAGTTATAACTCCTATCACACAGCTGAAGATTATCTGAATCATCCTCACATGTCCATCTTTTCATTGGGGATTTACAATTGCTTTCTGCTTTTAGATGAAACTCTTCCTTTTCTGRATTCTCCAGTGATCTTTCCCCATTTGGGAGGTCTTGCCATCCRTCTTCAGACTCTTCCAAGACAAGATTGAAGTCCACTTGATCATGGAAAGAAGACATAGATAGAGCCTCCAAACTTTTTTCCAACACATGAGAGTTCTGGATCCCAGCATGGGCYTCCAGCGTAACTTCTGATAATCTCGGCAGCGTGGCAGCCAAAGGTAGCTCAGGAATATCCCTCTCATCTGCCCCCAAGGCAGCAAGTGGTTCAGATACCTGATCTGACAGTTCTGCAGTTTTCGGATCATCAGCCACACCAGGCTCATCACAGGAACGCTGAGATTGTTCAGACAGACCATTCCCTGCATCAGTCAGGCTATTTGAATTTACATGACAAGTCCAAAAACACTGTTTCCGTTCAAGATCTGGACTCTCCCTATCAAGTGGATGAAGTCCAGGGACTGATGGCATAATACTCGATTCAAGATTTTGCTCAGATTCTTGTATATTGGATTGTTTTGCTATCTCACTGCTAGTATCCATACTGGACATATTTTGTGCCAGTTTCTCTTCATCTACATCATCAATYGTCAGATTTGTCATTTTAGAGCTGACATTAACAATCTGGACTTCTTCATCCTCTGTAAGATCTATAGCTTCATCATTTTCAAGTTTAGCAGCTACTGGTGGTAAAACACAGTGATTGATGTTATTCAGCCCTGGAGACTTCTTTGCCTGGGAAGCCAGTTCTAGTGCTCTTGGCCATGTCCCCTCAGAAACATTTCTGATTCTCTCCATCCTCTGGTCTCTAAGCTGAGAYTCTAACTGAACTAGCTCCTGGGCTTTCTTTACCCTCTGTTGAATGTACTGATAGGCTTCTTCACTCTCAGCAAGCTCCTCGTGAGTTATTTCCCTTGTATGTATTAAGTCATGATCAGAAATGCCAAACATTTCTAGGGAGTGCAAATAAGCAATATGTTCATCCAGCTGCACATCAGTCTTCCGTTGGGTGGCATGCAGAGACTGCAGCTGGATCTGAGTTGCAGATGTTCGAGTATCTTCTAATGAGAAAAGCTCTCTTAGTTCCTGTTTTGAAAAATATCTAAACGGGTTCTTCTTGTCACCAGTTGTCTGCCTTATTAGTGAATCCTTGAATACTTGTCGCCTATATATTTTCTCTTCCACGGTACCACAGGTAATCAGCCTATAAATTACTACATTCTCTTTCTGCCCAATTCTATAAGCTCTGTCCACAGCCTGGGCATCTGTAGCTGGATTCCAGCTGGGATCAAAGATCACCACTCGGCTAGCTGCTGTTAAGGTTATACCAATACCACCAACTTGTGTGGTGAGCARGAAGACAGAGTAGTCTTTGTCATTCTGGAATGCACTAATGCGCTTCTCCCGTTCCGTTAAGTGGGTTACTGTTCCATCAATACGCATGATCTTAAATTGTCTRCGAGACAGAACATGTTCTATGATATCTAGCATCTTCCTCGACTGCGAGAACACCAGCGTTCTGTGTCCCTCATCTCGCAGCCTTTCTAGAAGTCCTACAAGAAACAGCATTTTCCCAGACTCCTGRATCACAGTCTCTTCAGGTAGATGATCAATTTTGTTAGCTCCRGAAATTAAATCTGTTTCACTCTTTGAATCCTGCTCAGAGCATTCRTGTCCTTCTAAGCCCAGTTGTATACATGCTCTTGTAGACAGAAGCCTGGGGTGGTCACACAGCTTCTTCAAGATAGTGAGCTCTGCCAAAGGTGATCGGGTTGTCATCAGTACTTCTTTCAGGTGATCCAGAGAAAGAAAGTTTCTGTAGATCTCCTCTTGTATTGGTGCTAAGTACACCCACACAACAAAGTCATTTTTCCTAGTAAGAGATGGCATAACAGGAGCACTGTTCTCACCTGAAACATCAGGAAGAGGAGCATCTAGTTTGTCAGCATTACAATTTTTTTTAATATCCTCTTTAGTTCTTCTGAGGAAATATGGCTTTATAATGGTCATTAGATTCTCAGATATCTTAAGTCCCAGTGCTTTCTCTCCTAAAGTTGCATCCTTCTCCCTTGCCCTCGTAATAGGATTCTCATATTCCATTTTAAATGTTTTGGCGGTTCCTAGGAGAGAGCCTTGGCACGCAAAGTCAAACAAGGACCACATTTCCCGCAGATTGTTTTGCACTGGGGTGCCCGTGAGGAGGAGGCGGTGTTTTGCAGGGATAGCATACACACACTTTGTTGTTTTGTTTGATGGGCACTTGATTTTATGYGCTTCATCGAGAATGATGTAGTCCCAGACAAACTCCTCTTCATGGCTGCTGGCAAGCTGCTTCCAGTTGTTAATAAGCATCTGGTAGCTTGTGACTACAATGCCATTCTTCCTCTGGACCCTCTCGAGATTCCTGGTGCGCTCCGTCTTGCTGGCGCCATGGAACTCCTTGACACGCAAGCCAGGGGTCCAGCGAGCAAACTCTGCTAGCCAGCTGCTGACCAGCGTGGTGGGCATGATGAGCAGGACGTGCCGGACAAGGTCAGCATCAAACATGCCCGAGAGGAAGGCGATGATCTGGATGGTCTTGCCCAGGCCCATGTCATCGGCCAGGATGCCACCAGGCCTGCCCTCTYGGTACAGGCGGTACAGGAAGGCAACGCCTTCCCGCTGGTGCTGGAAGAGCTTCTCATGCATCTCTCCATAGAGCAGCAGGCCGCTGCCGCACACGTCCACGAAGCCTTCCTCCTCCTCCTCCTCCTCTGCCACCGCCGCCTCAGCCAGYGCCTCCTCCACCCGCCGCATGCGGCCACTCAGCTTCTCGCTGGGGCGGATGGCAGCCGCCAGCCGGAACAGGCGCAGCGCCTCCTCCAGGTCCCCGCCGGCCGCCGCCGCCTTCGCCCCGCTCACCAGCCTGCGGGACGGGACAGTGCGGGATGGGACGGGCCAGGACGGGCCGTGAGCGCCGCGCCGCCGCCTCAGCCCGCACCAGCCTCCCGCCGCCGCGCCGTGCCGGCCCCCTGCACACACCGAGGCTGAGGCCGCCGCCGCTGCCGCCGCCGCCACCCCGTGCGCCCCGCCCTCGCTCACCTCCGGTACCGCTCCTGCTCCTCTGCCGCCAGCTCCGCCATGGCGCGCGCCCTGCTGCTACCGCGCCGCGGTTCAAACCCAGGCTCTTCCCGTCCTGCCCCGCGCTCCCGGCCACGCATGCAAATGAGCGGAGGCGCGGCCAATCAGCGCCCCGGAACGGGGCCACCGCCTGCCGAGCCCCGCCGCCACCGCGTGGGTTTAGGGGCGGGCYGGGCTGCGCCGCGGTGGTGCGGGGTTCGGCGGGGACTGGGCCACGGTGGAGCTGGGTTGCACTGAGTCAGTTCTCCGCACTGCTGGCAGTTTAGGGCTCCCGGCCGCACTGACCCTCAGTGCACAAGGCTCCGGAGCCTCCTGCTTTCCTTTCCTCCTGCCTTTCCTGGTGGGGACAAGGGAACAGCATTTCCCAAGTGCTTTGTCTGCGCGATGCAAGACACTGCCGTGCTGCCCCGTGGGGACCGCTGGCCCCGTGGGGACCGCGTGGTCTTGCTGGACCCCGTGCAAAGCCAGGGACACTCCAGCCCTGGGGCACATGAGGGACCTGAAGGTGCTAGGGATGGGCTAGAGAGGCCTTGTGCCCCGGGCGAGCCGCAGGAGTGGGAATACATGGGAAGAACAGCGATGCAGATCCGTGCTGCAGAGTGGCCTAAGTCCCGCACGGGCCAGGGAGCTGCAGCTCTGCTCCYGCTTCCTCAGCTGCCTCTGAGGCTCCTGCTGAGCTCAGGGCACAGCAAAGCGACGAGCCGGACGAGCGTGCCCCGTGCGCGGCAGAGAGGCACGGGGCC
>NW_028187089.1:3233807-3261597 GCF_003343005.1 Rhea americana
GCGGGCGCGCTGCGCTGCGCTGGGAAGGCGCGCGTGTCTGCGGCCTTTCAGGAGCCCTTCAGCTCTCTAGGCCTTTCTTGAGCCTTCCCGAGGCCGGGTGGGGGCTGCGCCCCTTCGGGTATGCCCGAGAAGGGAGCGCTGTGGAGCCGGTGGTTTAGAGAAGCCACAGGAACAGAGCAGATGATCCCGTCCTCTGCTGGAGTCCTCTCTCCTGCTTTGGAAACAGTAACCTGCAGACCGGAAAATGAGAAGTCCTGTTACCCACCTGTCAACTCCCGGTCCGTTCTCCTGCTCCTCTGCGTTTCTTTGAGAAGCTAGAGCTATTGGCAGCCTACAGCTGTATCTGCCCTGTAGCACTGAAAGTTGAAAAGCACTTGCTTTCCCACCACAGACTCATGTTTTCACCCACATCCTGCGTGGGTCTGAGCTTTTCTACCTTTTCTCCTATTCCAGTAGTACAAYGATAGAAATCATGCATTGCTTTTCTTCATAAATATAGCTCTCATTATAATATTAACATTTCTCAGTATACAAGCAGGGTGTTACTTTGGTTTTTCACAAGCATTCTTTCTGTTTCCAGGGTAATTATCCATTCACAAGAGAAAGAATATGGTGATCCAGATTATATTCCCATCAACAGCCGCTTTAAATGTGTACAAGGTACTGACTAAGTTACAGTGSGCTCTCTAACTTGTTGTGGCAGGAATTGACTGCTGTTTATTAGCAAGAATAGAGTGAGGTCAATGTCATTCTTGACCAGCCTCTTGAGCATCTGTGCTGTTTGAATGCTTCTTTGTGGAACTAAAACTCCAGAGTTTCTGGACTCCTGCTTCTTCCAGATCTGAGTGAGGAGTCTTTMCATCTCAGCATACAGTTGTGATGAACTTGGCGAGTTGAGAAAGGGGGGGGGGCTTGGCTGGCTCAGTGTAGTAGACATCATGCAGAGCCAGTGTTTTCAGCACTTGTCTGTAATGACTGAAAATTGATGGCTGTTCATAGCTGTCTGTTTTCTCCATTAAGATGAAAATTGTGAGGAATAAAAACACCGTTTCCTAGATAAGTTTATGCCCTCTCTATTATTCAGCATCATTCTGCCCATAATTTTTACTGTGAAGACAAGCTCTAAAGTTCATTGATAAGATCATATGGGAAGAAACTTCTGTTCATGTATACATAGAGAATTCTGAGTACAGAACTGTCAGGTTGGTGTTTTTCAGATGAACTACACCTATGTGGGACAAAACATCGAGATGTGTGAGAACTCTGAATGTTAGGAATCTCCCCTGTGACACTTTAATTGTGCAGAGTCTGTCTAGGCTGATCAAATATGACTGTTCTCTCTGCTGGAGCCATTATTATTGTAGAGATGTAAACTAAAGCTGTTTGTTCTTTGTTGGGACTCTTCTGTGGCTAGAAGCAGGCGGCACACTTTTATTGAGTACTGAATTACCACAGCATTCAGTGTGAACTCTCTTGATCCTGTTTTTCTCTCTTCCAGAGGCAGAAGAGACTCTACTGATAGATATAGCAACAAACAGTAAGTTGTATAACCAAGACAGTCACATGGCTAAAGCTTTCAGCAAACAGGTTGCATGTTGGTCACAGATGTATGCTTTTTCCTCTTTTGCCTGCTATCTCATACTCTTTTTCTATACTCTGTGTTTGTCTTTCCATTAGATATGGATTGTATTGTCTATAAAGCCGTGATCTGACTCTTTTATGCTTCCTAGTGGGCATTCAGTTGTCGTGACAAATATACCCAGATGGAGGAACTGCCATTTGGTTGAACTTTAACTTCTTAAGTATTTCCTCAAAGTCCTGCCCAGCCCTCTGAGCCTTTCTCATTTCTCTTCTATCTGCTTGACTTGAACTTGAGCCTAGTTTACTGTCTGCCTTTTTAGATGGATATTTGCTAATACTCTGCCTTGGCACTGCTTTGACCTCTTCTTTAGAGAAATTTTTCTCAGTACTCTTCAGTGCTCTTTGCTACCTGGCAACAGGGGTAGGGAAGTATTCTTAAAACCAGGAAAACATGATTGATGATCCTCCGAATGTGGCAGACTCTCAGAAGCACAGGGAAACTAGCTTAGAGGCAAATTTGCATAGGAAAACGTAGGTGGATGTTCGTTTCCATTGACAGGCTCAAGGATACCTAGYAAGCCTCATCATTGGGAGGGCATAATATGTGTGAACCAGACTTGACTGTATCTCTACGTATCTGTTTTTATGCCTGAAGCAGGCTGTAAGATCCGGATACAAGGTGACAAGACAGATGAACGGCTCTTTGAAATCCCTGATGAGGAGCGTTGCTTGGGCTTCCTTTCAGAAATACAGAGCATACAGGAAGGTAACCAGACTTATAGTTGTGTTTGTTAAATCCTCAGATCACGAGCAGTTTCTGACAGGCCTGGGTTTTTTTTTCAGCCCACTTGAAAGCTTCTCCTCTTGAAAATAAGGACCCAGCYAGCTGGCATCAGGTGAAGAACCTTGCAGGCCTGCCACAGACTTCTGTTCCAGGTATTGAAGTCACCTTTGCGTGCACAGTGGTCAGCATGTACTAGTGAGGCCCTCAGTGGCTGGGAGCTGTGGTTGATCCTGTACTCAGCAGTTTGGCTAGTACTTCTGCTCTGTTTCCTGATTCCACCTTATCCTGCAGAAAATAAAACATCTTAGTTTTGGGGCTCTGTTGCCCTGGACTGTCCCTTATTGAATGCTGTCTTCTGTCTAGTGCCTTGGTTTGCATACTCTAAGCTCTGTTCTGCYTTGGCCTGTGGTCAGTACCTATTTCTCTCATTCCATGTCATCAGGGATAGTATATCGCTATTAGCATTTGCTCTTTCACTTTCTGCAGAGTTATATKACTTCCTTCTTGTTTTGAGCTATTTTAAATTGTGTTTGAGGGTGTTTTGCTTGGCTCCTTCCTTATAGGAGCTCTGGGGTTTGAGGATGACTTCAGTACTATAAGCCTGGAGAAGAAAAGAAACATACAAAACCACCAAATTGGATCTCGTCGGGAACCTCCACCTCCTCCTGTGCCTCAAAATAGGCAGTAAGYAACATGATGGATCTGTTCCCCTTTTTTCCTCCTCTTTCTAGACAGCAGGACTAGTTATAATTCTGCTCTTACTTCCTTCCTAGATTTCAGCGAGAGAGAGAAGGTGCATCAAGGGACCAGCCAAAAGTAACGAACACTATGCGCAAAATATTTTTGCCAAACACCCAGTCAGGACAAAGAGAAGGTCTCATTAAGCACGTGCTTGCCAAGAGAGAGAAGGAGTATGTTAACCTTCAGAACTTCAGGTCAGAGCTGCTTCCGGAACTGTGACTGAGGAACAGAGTGCATAGATGGACAAGGCTTTTTCCTCTCTTCTCTGAGCTCATATCTAGTTCAGGTTTAAAATCTGACCAGTCCTGATGGGTTGGCAGCCTGAATGGCTAAGCAGGGGTCAGTGCACATTCAAAGTAAACAGATGTCTACAGTGCAACTTCTTTGCATCCTTACCTCTATATGTGTCAGATCTCTTGACCCTCAAGTAAGACTGAAGTGACTGGGCAGAAAGAGGATAAAGGCAGCTTTGGCCACTACGCTTAGTGTCATCACATGAATTTTAAGAGCCAGAAGTTATTTGCTGTCTCTAGTGTCTTTCATTTTGCAGCGTTCAGTGAAATCCCTCAGATTAGCATCACTAAAAATGAGCCAAACCCAGAAGTATTCTCAGTTAACCCTTACTTTGTGTGACCCTCTGAGCACTGACAGCTCACGCTTTGCATCTGCTCCCAACCTGGATGCACTGGAGAGGCTGAGCTGATGCAGTGTTTATTTTGCTTTCTAACAATTCAACTGCTTCTGTATTCCAGATTTTTTGTGGGGACATGGAATGTGAATGGGCAGTCTCCAGACAGCAGCTTGGAGCCCTGGCTTGTGTGTGACATGGAGCCTCCAGACTTCTATTGCATCGGGTGAGGAGTGATAATCTCATATTGACTTATGACGCTAGGTTTCTTGTTGCTCTTTCTTGTGTGCTGGTGGATTGTATTTATTTTATGTTCTTGTCATGCTCTAAAAGGTTCCACAAAGCAGAGCTGTGTCTCAGAAGAGCAGTCTTAGGGAAAATAGTCATTTGGATGAGGCAGAGCATCAGATTAAACAGGAGGCTGGTTTGACATAACAAAGCAGATTTTCCTGGAGGCATCCCCTGAGCCCTTTGGTTATCCTCAGACTAAAAGTAATACCTCTCAGGGAGATGGTTTTTAGAGTGTATTTCAGTAAGGTCTCTAAGGCACTGTAGTGAAATTCCGATGCTTTATTTAGCAAGTGAGAATGAGTAGGGTTTTTTCCAAGAAAAGATATTCAGAGTTTCACGTTGGAACCCTCTTGTAGAAGGAGGCTGATTTGTAGGAGAGGTGGGATGTGCTAAATTGGCTTGGTTTTAGGTTCCAGGAGCTGGACCTCAGCACGGAGGCTTTTTTCTACTTTGATTCTGCAAAAGAGCAGGAATGGCTGGCTGCTGTGGAGAAGTCCTTGCACCCTCAAGCTAAATATAAGAAAGTGAGTCCTRTTCAGTTATATGGGGTTGTTGTCACAGAGCTAACCTGATTGGAAAGAAAACAGARATGGGCTTTCCCTTTCTTCACCTGACCCAAGTAGCAGAGAACAGAGGACTCAAGGGTGTGTACTTGGAATGTTTGTACCTGTGTATCGTATACACTGAAATAAATCTGGAGAGTCTATTTCTGTGTCACAGTCATAGGAGAATATTTTACTTTAAAGTAGAAGTTTATAAAGACAGAGATCAGAATAATTCTGAAGTAAAAGAGGCAGGTGTGAGGAAAGTAATGTGCTCAATAAAATCATGGTAGTGGGTTCAAATTCTGTGTTATTCTCACGCCTTTACACTATAGAAACAAGTCGTATCTTCAACTGTAAATTAAATTAATAGCTTTTCTTTTAAAGGAACGGACTAATTTATCTCGAGAACAGTCTTCCAGAGGAGGTTATCTTGGKACAGAGTTACTTCAGTTGTGATAGTTTAGCTTTATTCTGGCTGGTTTGGAGTAAACAGTTTGTTTTCTGCTCCATTGTAGCAAATTTGTCTTTCTGCTGTAGGTAGCAGCCCTAAGTACACTAACCAGTTTCCCCTTCTTCCTTAGCCTGTGCTTTCTCTGTCACACACCTTTGCTTGCTTTGATACAGATAATCAAAAGCAGGAACAAAGCACCTTGTTGGATTGAGATTCAGAAAGAGGAAGCTAGGGGGTCATGACCTGAACTGAAGAGAGACTGATGTTCCTGTGCCTTTTCTTACTGGATTTTTTCAGGCAAATTTTTCTCACCCTTGTGAAAAGGAGAGAGCACGATATGGCTGCAGGCAGGGGGAAGTAACTGAAACTGTAGATAAGACTCGTGGCTGCATGCAAATTTCAGTCCTGCGGAGTATACTGAATGCTCTGCCTCCTCCAGTGTAGTGCTGTGGGGATGAGTTAAGCTTCTTCCTTCACTACATAGGCTTAATCCCAATACATTTTAATATTTTTACACTTCCAGAGTGAGCCAGTAGAATGTGTGCTTAAGCTGATTAGGCCATCTACGTGGCCTTGGAGGGGAGGACCCCTGCCTTGATTTTGAAGGAAGGTCRTGGACAGATGTGTGATGACGTAGCATGTGTCAAAGAATCAGTGGGAGACCTGAGATCCCTGACAGAACAGTGTGTATTGGCACTGTGTTAACATAAGAACCTCATCTCCAGAAGAGATGCTTTTCCTTAAAGAAGAAATGTTTTCTGAAAAGCAGACAGTTCATATAACACAGCTGTGCTGCCTTTTGATGCCCTCTATGTCGGGCATGATTGACCTCAGGAAATATGTACTTTTCTGTCCATTTCTGTCTGATACATCCCACTGGTTTTGTGGTGTAAAGTTCTGAGTAAGCAGAGATGAGCACCTACTCTCAGCTGAACCCACAGCCCTCAGTGTCAGTCATAACCGGAAGCCTTCTGTGACATGCGTAACTAGCCTACTCAACTTCTTCTTTGGTTGTTTTGCTGATTAGAGTAGTACTTAGTATAAAAGGTTGCGAGTTAAGGAATAGACTCTGGATATTTGTCACCTCACAAGACAGCACTGTTTGTAGAGAAATACCAAAGAATTGGGGGTGTACCGAGCTCAGCACCACTAATGGCCAACTGCTGTTAGAGGRTGATAGATTGTCCTCCAAAAACTAGCTTTGGGAAAGGAGGTCCTTTGGGTGGTATTGCAAGCAGGGATTAAGTACAAAACATGATGGGGGACTGGGAGGCTCAGAGAAGCAGAGYATCAGGTGAAACAGACAAATTAGAAGTGCATTTCCACTGTTTCTCTGGGAGATCAAGGTACTTTTTATTTTTACAGGTGCAAATGGTCCGTCTAGTTGGGATGATGCTACTTGTATTTGCTAAGAAGGATCAGCTGACTAATATCAGAGATGTCATGATAGAGTCTGTGGGCACTGGAATCATAGGAAAGATGGTGAGTCACCCAGGCCAGTGTATCCATGTGAGAAATGACACAGTAAGGTTTCGTTTATGTTTCTGTTCCACCCGCCTGCTCTCCCTGGTGTCTCTTGCRCATTCTTGCATAACAACTGTCAATACCTGCTCTTCACAGGGTAACAAGGGTGGTGTGGCTGTGAGGTTTGTGTTCCACAACACGACGTTCTGCATTGTCAATTCCCACTTAGCTGCTCACGTGGAAGACTTTGAACGGCGAAATCAGGATTATAAGGATATCTGTGCTCGAATGACTTTTGTAACCCCTGATGACAGTCTACCTCAGCTCAACATCATGAAACATGAGTAAGTTTCTCTTGCTGTTTTMCATTCCCGAAGCCAAAGAAAATTGCAGCAGCAGGAGCCTTAGCGCAGATAAATTTTCTGGCTTAATTAACAATATAACTACAAATGCCAAGGTCTCTTGTGTACCAGAGCTCCTACAGTCAGACTAGTGGGTCAACTTCTTGCTGTGGTGACTTGTGCAKCTTGTCTCTAGCAATCCTATTCTCATGTGTTGTATATAATACTTTTATTTCAGGAGGCACCATTCATGAGTTGGTGGCTGAATGTTACCAAGTCTGAAGAAACTCAGGCAGGGGTTGTGATGATTAATAGAATATGAACAGTGTAAGGAAAGGAAGAGCAGGATAGGGAGAAGTTCTGTGTGCAGTGCTTTTTAGGCATTTCTGTGCAAGAAGTGCTTACAATTGCTGTTTCAATTTCTTCCTGAGCAATTAGATGATATGCAGGCAACACTTRATTTTTCTAGAGTGACAATGGTGTTACATAATCCAAATAAGTCAAAACATATGCAACAAAGCATATTAATTAAATTTGCKTAAACTTATATACAAATAATTAAAAATTATTTGTACTTAATGTTTGAACTACTGAAAACTGAAAATAAAATGTAGAATGAGCTAATACAGAAAAACCTTCAAACATCAGCTTATCCTTGATAATCCACTAATAGAAAGTTTGARAGTTGATTGTAAACGGGAAGAGCTTTGATGCTAGAAGGGGTTTAGATTTTAATCCTTGAATGAAACCTTTATGGAGTAAAGGAATAGCATACTACCAGTATTAGTTTTTTAGCTGCTGACAAAGACAAAGCTGTAGGTCTAAGCTCAGGAAAGATGTAGGTTTGAAAGCTCAGATAAGAACGGAATAAGACCTGGTGCTGATGACTGCAGAGATGTGGCTGATGGAAAAAATACCACAATAACATTCTGCAGATCATAAACTCCATGGAAGCTTAACTCTGCTTTTGCTAATTTTAGACTGGTCAGTTTTTGCTAGGTAGATGTTAAAGTAGTGGTTTGATGTGATTACAAAAAAGATAGTGGAAAACAAACTGGTAAAACCATACTATCATTTGAGGTGTGAATGCACAGATAGATGYACATAAGCCTGTGTAGCTGGTTAACGAGCAGGAATGGGCTGTGTCACTGCCCTCCTTTGTACAAAATAAAAGCTTGCACACTAGATGGGCTTCTTTTAGCCTGAGAAATTGTGAAGCCAGCTGACATATGCTGGTTTCATTTCAACAGAGAGTGCTGATGTTTTCAAGGCTTTTTTTCAGACTAAGTCAAACTCAAGCATCTCATTGCACTGAGTCTTCAATCCCATGTGGGATTTCAAAGGAGATAGAATTAGTATTTTCATTATCTACCACCTCTAGAAATCTCTACTGTCAATCTTCCRAGTCTGCTTCTGTTCCATGTGTCTCAACCTCAATCACCAGCAGCCAGCTGTTCTCCTACTTTCTGTATAGCTTATGATACTAACCACTGGCTCTTCTTTTCCATGTTTGTGTTTTTCTTCAGTGTTGTCATCTGGTTAGGAGACTTGAACTACAGGCTTTGTCTCCCTGACGCCGGTGAGGTGAAAAGTCTGATCAGTAAGAATGAGCTTCAGAAATTGTTGACATATGACCAGGTTAGTGAACTCCGCCTGTTTACTCAGTGCTTGTGTGATCATCTTGGYTTGGCTGTTATCACAGACACCCTGTGATAATAGACTTTAGACAGAACTCGGAGTGCCTTGGTGACATGGATTTTCTACTATAGACATCAGTCCTCTAAACCAAAATAGACTATCTGATATTGGGATTAACTGAATTACTTGGAATATTACTATACAAGCTTCTGTGTCTCTCACTGGAAGATTTCTCTCTTACATGCAAACAACAAGCTGGAATGTTTGAGTTTGTAACAGTAATAAAAGCTTCTGCAGTCAATGTCCTCGAGAAGGTATTAATTTGTAGACTAGTGCTTGTAGTCAAGGCTCTCTGCTCAGCTACTCTGACCTAAATTCTGTGCTGGAGTCTGCACTGCTGAGCGTTTCTCTGCAGCACCCTGGAAACTGAGACAGCACCAGATGCGCCTTTAAAATGAAGTATTGTATCCATGAAATATGAACAAAAATAACGTGATATCTCTGACACACAGTTTAATGATAAATCTAATTGATTCTGTTCTATAGTTTATTTTTACTGTATTGCAGAACTTAACGCAGGAAACGATTGCAGCTTAGATTTTTTGAGAAGAAACTAGGAAAATTTGCAGAAGAGCAAGAGAAAAGGAAGATAGTGTCAGGTTGTCAGCCAAGGGCACTCTGGGGGCTTTTGCTAAAATGATTGGCGGTGAAATATTAATGATGGTGATATTTAAGCCTGAAAACTAGTGAAGGAATTTAACACTTAAGTGGAATGAATAATATTTCCCTTAACTGTTGTTTTATGCTGTCTGAGTGTTCTGTCAAGCAGTGATGTGTCGACTTGTATTCAGTCTGTTTAGAAAAAACGCCATGGATGTGTTGCGTTTCTATCTTTGTTAAAGGGGTAGTATCTAAGGTGTGGTTTGGAGGATGAGAGGTAGAATCTATGGTGATTTCCATAACTTTGGGATGCAAATGTTCTGTCTATAACTGCTTTCCAGAACTGTGCAGTGTGGAGTTCTGTTGGTTGTCTTTTTTTTCTTCTTCTCCCCTCTAAGAAACGTTATTTTCCTTCGTTTAGTTGAATATTCAGCGTACTCATAAGAAAGCATTTGCTGATTTCACCGAGGGAGAGATTAAATTCATCCCCACATATAAATATGACTCTAAAACAGATCGTTGGGATTCCAGGTAAGTCTGCTGCTYATGTTCAAGTTTGCCTATGACACCAAAAGCATTTTCTCACAGAACTTGACTTCCTGCTTCCTGAAGTTAAAAATGCTTCTTAATTTTACAATGATGGCTGGAGTAGAAAGGCAGATTTGTAATCCTTTATTTCCTATACTTTCTGCAATAAGTGGAGACTGAACATGTTGGCCAGACACATAACTTGAARCTTCAGTTGCTGCTGATTCCAAAGCATGAAAGAGGGTAAAGGATCAACTCAGAGGAGACCTGCACTGGGAGGATTTCTTGCTGCTACCRGAGACTGAGGAGCAGTATTAAAGGAATTGAAAAGGATAGAAATGCAGTCTCTGAGTCATATTGTCCCCTGACTCGCACACCAGCAGGGCTGGCTATCTTGCAGTAGCAACAATGATTCCTGCTTGCTCTATGTTTCCCCAAGACATTCCTACTTCTGCTGCAGAAGCTTGCTCTGAATGGAGAAACTCCCAAGGAAGAGTTTCAAACAAACCATATAGCAGTCAGGTTTTATTCTRCCTGTATTTATAAATCAGCACAATACTTAAACTGGAGAAGGATAATCCAAGAGTCAAACTTCATAACATAGTAGTAATAGCTGAGTAGACTTTCCACAGTGGAAACAGTGGGCAATGGATCAAGCTGTAGTGTGCAGTGAAGTCTGGCAGCAAAAGAAACAAGTGCAGCTTGGGTCACAGTACACAYGTGCTCAGGCTATGGGAACAGTCATATTTGAGATCATTTTGTTTTCTGATGCTGCAAGGGGCAGGAATTTAACTGCTGTATAGRGAAATGGGAAGAAAGCAGAAGAAAAGACATAGTATTCAAATTGAGGGAAGTGACAGGAATTCATCCTATCACTGCTGATGCAGCTGTTGGTGGTGGGGTTCAGGGGAGCTGCCTGGCTGTSAGAAGGAATGGCTTGGATGGCTTATTAGGAGTGTTGGATTCCCATGGTAACCTGTGTTTCTTTGCAGTGGAAAGTGTCGTGTGCCAGCATGGTGTGATCGAATCCTCTGGAGAGGGGGGAACATAAATCAGCTCCGGTATCGCAGTCATATGGACCTGAAGACTAGTGATCACAAGCCAGTCAGCGCACTTTTCCGCATTGGGGTAACTTCCTTTATATGCTAGAATAGGATCATGGCTTGATTGTTCATTCCTTTAAGATAACTGTGTAGTCAAGACACATGTGTGAATGCTGTTGCAGAAGAATAAAGTAAATAAAAATAAGGAGTGTCCTTTTGGCAGGTGTGCTGCTATTTAGCAGCCTTRCTGGCCTCAGCTCAGCAAACAACTCAGCATCTATGGTCTTCATGTGCAATGCAGCTTAGCTGTGCAGTGCTGAGACAGTGTTATGCCACATTAGTGCAGGTGATTGCTGAAGTTTATTCCAGCAAGTGTGGTCCTGTAGTCAGTAGAAAGACAATCCTTTCTAAAGTCTAAAAGACTTTAATGGTGCTACTTAGCTTCCAGATGTAACCTATGATATCTGCCATGAGAGTGAGCTCTGGTGGAGTTTGCTATGTCTCACTGGTGAACACAGCAGAAACCTGCAAACAGTTGTGCCTACTGTCATAATGTTGCCTCTGATGTGTTAAGAAAGAGGGTCGCTGGTTCACTTTTGAATGTGTTTGGTGGTGAACAGCTGGCAGCAGATTTGCAGTTCCTAGCTTGATGAATAGAGATAGAGCCCATGTCCATTTTTGCTAGCTCCTGCTGTCTGAGCACCTCAGGTCACTTAAAGGAGAGCCTTTCTCCTCTTTCCCTACATGCTGCAAGATGCCAATGTTGTCACCCCCAGTAATTTCACAGTAGTGGATTTTTCTGTGACCCCCCTTGGCCAGAAAGACCCCAGTAACATCTCTGCAAATGAAATTTGCTTAAAGTTGCCTGTGTAGCTTTGAAGACCATCTGTGCAAATTCTCTTAACCTCCAAGGAGCACACAAGAAGTGCTTGGAGAAATCTTTCACTTCTGATGCAATTTACTCATGACCAAGAGTTCTTATGATGCTGGCCAGAAACTTTTCAGAGTATTTTTTTCTCATCTTCCACAGGTAAAGGTTGTGGATGAGCAGAGATATCGGAAGGTGTTTGAAGACATAGTTCGTATGATGGACAGAATGGAGAATGATTTCCTTCCTTCGCTGGAGCTAAGCAGGAGAGAAGTGAGGATGAAACTGGAAACACTGTCCACTTCCCAAACACGGCAGCTTTAGAAGCACAAGATTGACCTTTAGAGACTTTGATTTACTAAACTGAGTTGTAGGAAATTAAACTTCATTCATCCTCTTTTTACCAGGAATTGGATTAGAAGCAGCATTTTRTCCTTGACAGGTCTTCTGTTAGGAGTTCAGAATTGTGCAGGCACCTCCCAGTCACAGGCTGCCACTGCAGAATCTGGATAGCTGTGTCCCTTCGTGGGTACTAATRAGCTTTGTTTCTTCTTTTGCTCTGTAGTTTGAGTTTGAGAATGTGAAGTTCCGRCAGCTGCAGAAGCAGAAGTTCCAGATTACCAATAACGGGCAGGTCACCTGTCACTTCTCCTTCATCCCAAAGCTCAATGATAGCCAGTACTGTAAGCCGTGGCTTCGAGCTGAGCCTTGTGAAGGTTACTTGGAGCCAAGTAAGTTGAGTTTAATGCTGTCTCTAGACTGTGCTGGTGTAGACTGCCATCCCATCTCCATTCAGTCCTTCCCCTTTTTCTGGTGTCTTACTTTTCCTGCCATCACCCTTGTCTCTCTGTTTGTATTCTGGCTCAGTTTTTGAGGCCTTTGTCCTTGTAGTGTGTTTGTCCATGTAGATGGTCTCTGTGTGTTCTTGAGAGCTTCTGCCTGTTTCAGATGAGAGTGTGGACATCTCCCTGGACGTGTATGTCAGTAAGGACTCAGTGACCCTTCTGAACTCGGGTGAGGATAAAATTGAGGATATTCTTGTCCTTCATCTGGACCGAGGAAAGGACTATTTTCTCACCATCAGCGGGAGCTACCTGCCCAGCTGCTTTGGCACGTCCCTGGAGGCTCTGTGCCGAATGAGACGACCAATCCGAGAAGTTCCAGTCACTAAGCTCATTGACCTGGTRAGTAGCAGTGTTTCTGGAGTGTAGACTGGCATGAATGAGCATACTGGATTCACCCTGTGGGTCTGTTAATGGRGAAGAGAGCAAATTCCCTTTGTTTACTTCTAAAACCAGGAATAATGCTGTGCTTACTCTCAGCTGACTTGCTTCTTCCAGAGCTTCATGTAGTGTTTCATGATTCCTCCCTTCCATGGCCTTCTGCCTGTATTCTCCCCTGCCCCCCATCTCTTTGAGTAAGTTCTAAATATTATGCTCTACATTCATGCTTCATAAAAAGTATGATTTCAAGTGCTCTCTTCTGAGGTGCCTAGGTTCTCCTATAATGGTGAGGGCTCCAATATCCTTTCCCAATTAGACACTTGTGGCACTTGCACTGCTCAGGGGAAGGAATAAACCGAAGCACAAGGACTCAAGAAAAGGATTTGACAATGTTAAATGTATTGATTAATACGGCTCAGCAAATGRCTGATCCTGCAGCCACTCTGGCCAGTACCATCACACTGACCACAGTAAGCAAGTTCTTCAATGCAAGGGTAACATCTCTCTCCCTAAGCTTCATCAGGCCCTAGCACCAATCTCTATCTTTTGCAGCCTTCTGTATGAATATGTGGTGGTGCAATCATGTCCCTGCCATCTCTTATCCTTTTAGTTTCTCATAGTTGATATTGGGATTAAAYTCTATTTTTTGTCTCAGTTCTTGTTTTCAGCCTACCTGCATTTGTTTTTCTTCTATGATTTTCTTTCRTGGCCTTGCTTCAGTGAGGTTTAGAAGTTCCTGAGTTTGTCTATTTACCCATTTTTCTTCAGGCAAGAAAGACATTTCTTGTTCTTTCAAGACTAGCTCAGATTGATTCTCATTTAATTTGTCTGGTACCTTTCCTCTCTTATACTTGTGGTCTCACCCTTCTGTGCATTTTTTTCATCCAGCACGATGCTGCTGTTTCGCAGCTGTGGATTTGAAAGCCTCCACTGTCATTTACTTTTAAACCCTATTGTCTTCCCCTCAGCACCCCTTGTTCTTCCAGCTTCTGCCTTTTATAGTAGGTGACAACTGCTCTTGCAGGCCCAGCTTGTAAAAAGACCATTTTTGTGTTAGAAATTTTATTATGTAATTACAAGATGAGGCTAAACAGAATCCAGGTGGCAAGATAGTGTCTTTGCCTCCTCAATTCAAACAACTAATCTAGGCCTCTGGCTCCTCGTACTTTTCAGGATCCTATTCAAAATAATTCTTCTTGTGTTAGAAATGTATTCAGCTTGGTCTGGAACATTTTATCGGTCTTGGCAGTTTCTGCTCTTGCTTTCTCCTGCTCAGTGCTGTGCACTGACTTTTCTCTTGATGGACAAGAACTTGGGCCTAGACTCYTAGCTTCTGCCCTTGAGAACACACTTTATTACTTTTCTATCTGACTGATTGTACTTTGAGATCTCTTCTGCTTCCTTTACCTCTAGATTTCCCTCTACTGTTATTCATTGATGCATATAGGAGGACAGAGAGTAAAACAATCTGAGAAGAGCAAAAAATAAAGGCACTGTGTGCCAAAATGCACAGTGAAGAAGCAGTCTCTTGTGTTAGGTCAGTTTGACTGCAGTATTTCAGTAACAACATGTTAAGCAAGTTCCATGACTTTGATATATATCTGCAGAAAGCAAACTTCCGTAGTTTATATTATAAAGTTACTGTCATGCTAAAGCTGTTTTAGGTCTATTGTTTTTTGACTATACCTGTGAGTTAAGAAATTCTTAGCGAGAGGAAAAGCTGAACACTTTATGCAGGGAAAACTGGTGGATGTGTCAACCACTGCGCAGCCCTGAAGCATTTTCATCCAATTGCATACCTCTAGCAGTTGTTTGGGCTGCATATGAGGAAGCAAATGTGCTTGTGTATTAAGAGTCTTTCTCTCCCCTGGATTTATATAATGGCAGGGCTTATTCTTTGCGTCAAGGACTTTTCTCAGCCTGAGTGGACTGTGCAGGTTATCTTCAGCAGAGGGAGATCTAGAGAATGCAAGAGGGCAGTAAGGGCCTGAGAGCCAGCTTGGTGCCGGATAGCAAATTGTAGGTAGCAGCTTATTTTGAAATGCTTCTCTCAGTCCTCCTGGRAGAAGCTGCTGGTACTTGAGCGTTTTTTCCTTTAGGATTTCAGTATTTGTATTTCATCCTATTTTTTTCTTGGGATCCACAAACTGAAACGCAGGAAGTTCCACCTGAATAGAAGGAGAAACTTCTTTCCTGTGAGAGTGACAGAGCGCTGGAATAGGTTGCCCAGAGAGGCTGTGGAGTCTCCTCTGGAAATATTCAAAGCCYGCCTGGAGGCAACCCTGTCTAACATGCTCTAGGTGACTCTGCTTGAGCAGGGGGTTTGGACTGGATGGTCTCCAGCGGTCYCTTCCAACCTCAACTGTTCTGAGATTCTGTGATCCTATTGTGGATTTTAAAAAACCTGTTGAAAAATCTTTAATAGGAGCAGGTTTTTCTCCGGCAGCTAATAGTGTTGAGCACTACAGAAGGAGAGGTAAACAGCAGAGCAAGCAGTCAGGTGGAAGCGAGACAGTTGAGATGACTCATCCGGTAATGAAACAAGCCTTCTTCTGTGCAGTGTGGCTCTGCAGTGTCCCCAGACCTGTGACTGTAGTCTCTCCCCCTGTGTATTGGAAGAAGACCCTGCACTATCTCATGTTTCGAGCAAGCTGCTCTCTCTGAGAGGCTGGTCTGCTGGGGYTGTGTTAACACGTAGCAAGCCTGTCTGTGTGGGCCGCCTCCAGAGGAGCCAGGTACTGCAGGAAGTGTGGGAAGCCCAAGGCACTGCTCTCTGCTTCACCTAGACATGCCCCTAGCTGCTGCAGCTGTGTTTCCAGCTCGGGTTTTTATTGCTCCTGCACCAAAAGGTTTATTCACCAAAACTCAAATTTGGGCACCCTGCTTCTGCCTTTGGACTCCACTGAATGTAGCATCCTAAGCTGCCAGCCCACACTACACTGGTAAATGGATACTATATTTCAGTATTGGCTGAGGGATCAGACACACAGCCTAGAGGGGGCTTTAGCATGCTCCTRGTTGCAGAGTGTTAATGCTATTAGGTTGAGACAGACAAGCAGCACCACTCATTTCCCTGACTATACGCAAAGCTACTTAGGGGGCCTGTCAGTGACACAGCTGCCACACACTCAGAAATACAGCTTTAGCCTGAGATAAAACATTTACTAGGCCTGATCACAAGGGAAGATGGTTGCAATAATACAGGGATATTTGTGTCTGATTGGGAAGATTCAAGAACAGAAATGAGTGAAGACTTCTTCCTGGCAAATGCTTCTTGTCTGCCTGCGGCCTGAATATTTATTAGCTAGTAAAYGGTGCTGCTGCAAGGCCACTGCTAGGATTTGGTAGAAATTCTGACAGTTATGCGTCATGTGAGCAGGATTTCTGCTAATTGGCAGCCAAATCTCCTACTGCAGGTTTAGCATTGGCCATGTCAGCAAAATGTRTGAAGGAACTGGCATTCAGTGGGCTCTCACAATGCAAATTAGGATTCTGCTTAATCTTAGATCACATTCTCTCTGTTAATGATACTTTTTCCTCTTCTTTCTTTCCCACTCTGCTCTCAGGGAGAAGACAGCTTCTTAGAAAAGGTAACACAAGTGACACTTGGGGAAGTCTGTTTCTGGCTTGTGTTTGTGAAGGATGAGGGTTTTTGCTGTGTTTTCTACTGGAGAGGGAAGGGGAGGTGGGTCCAGAAGGAAGTGCTTGCTCCAGCAAAGCCTCTCAGTGCAGCTGAGGGCCCAGAATAGATGAAAAAGTGTAGGAGCACAGAATGACCCTGTAGCCAAGATGGGACCAGCCCAACTGAGCTGCTTAAAGCTCACCTAATTTGCTTTAGGCAAAAAATAGTCTGTACTGATCCAGGCGTGAAATATGAATCTTTCGAGAAAAAAAATGGCAWCTTCTGGCATATCTGAGTTAGCTCTGAACATGCATATAAAATAGAATTCACCATAGCAGCCTTTTCAGATATGTGAGGAGAGAACTGAGTTAGAAATTTGAAATCTTTTGCTGTTTCCTTCTTGGCATGTCCTCATGGAGGCATCTGGAAGGCCTCATGTAGGAAGCAGAAGTTCGTCTGGTTCCTCAAGCAGCGCAGCTCAGGCTGCCTAAGCAGGATCACTGCTTTGCTTTGCACTTGTGCTCTGCACTGGAGGCTAAATGAGTCAAACTTGTTTTTGAAAGAGTGGGTGGGAGACAGATGCTGTTGTGTACGTAGCAGTGCTGCTCCTGCTCTCTTCCTGTGCCAGTTGGTAACCAGTGTGAGTGACTTTGTGTGAACTTCCCAGGCTGGGTGACTTCTCCCTCTCCAGGCTGTGAATGCAGTGACTGAGTACGATAGGAAAGGAAATGGATGCCCTCCTCTCCAAGAGGTATTGGATTCGAGTATTGAACCAGACTCTCTCCTAGTCGTGGGAAAGGGAACGGTTTGGTGCCTGTCTCCTGGGAACATCCTTTTGCAGAATCTGTCTCTACCTGAAGAGCAGGAGAGATGAGACCTCCCTTCTCTTCCTCACACAGGACAGGAGAGGGCGCTCGATGCCCAGCTGATGCACAAAGATAGCTGAAAGCTCTGTGTCTTCACACCTCCCCGAGGAGCTGGGGAGGTTCGTGCCTTGGGGATCTCTGCATATCTCCAGGTCATACTCTGGGCAGCCTGATGGGAGYGAGTGCTGCTCTGGCACTCAGCACCAGTCCTCCCATGCCATGGAGTGGGGTTTTTTTCTTTTGAAGAGCCCTTGGCTTTCAGTGAGAGTCTATAGGTCTTGCCATCCTCCCGTTGGAGGATAGCTGTTAATGCACTCACTTCTGCCCAACATGCTGCTCTCCATCCTTCCCTGTATGCTCAGGTGGGTGAGGCAGATGTGCATTCATGACCCGATGTCTGCTAGCTAGGTAAAATTTAGTAGTGCATGGGGGCAAATTTGTGCTGTGCTATGGAGCTGGCATGGCTGATGCTCTTGTCGGGAGGGATTCGTGTGCTGCTCTGGTGTCTCTAGCCAGGCTGGGGGAAACCAGACCCAGCCTGTGCTGGCTGTTGGTGATTACGTGCTGCAGAGGGACAGAGATCACAGTGGTAATGTAAGCTGACAACAAAAATCAAGCGCTTTGCATTTGGCTTTTGACTGTCTTCTCTGCTGGTGTCTTTGGGTTGTGTTCCTGCTTGGACCAGTCTTTTCTCGATGGCTCTGCTGAATGTGCTTTTGGAGACCTGTGTGTGACTTTCTTCTTGGAAGCACATGGAAACTGAGAAAAGAAAACATTGAACTTGTTAAAGATTGTTATAACGTAGATTGAGATTCCTAAGCAGTTGAGCTAATCAGCTGCCTCATATGAGTAAGCAGGAAAATATGACAATGGGATGAGGATAGTTTCTGTTCAGCAGAGACATCTTAAAAAAATAACCCWGTGAATAAACTTCAGAGAACTGAACTTAATTTAGTGTTCAGAGAACAATCATGAGGGCATAGAGAAATCAGTAAATGAATGTCGTTGACTCTACATCCAGATGAGATCGGCTGGGTGAGCAGGGAAATGCAGTTGGATTTAACCTAAAATATGGAAGCTAACGCAATTGGAGAACTTGAGAATGTTTGATTCTCTAGAGCATCAGCTGCAGGGTGGAAGTTGTGATGTGAACAGGCCATCTTGGATTGCAAGAGACGCATCCTGTGGGCATTGCTGAAACTGCTGAGCTGTGGTTCTGTAGGGCAATGGGAAGGAGTGGATCTGGGACCAATGGTGGGATGGCTCTGTTCTGTAAAAGCAGTTAATGGCCAGATAAGTCTTGTGCCCTGCTCTCTCCCTCTCTAGGCATGCTTTACCAAGACCATTACAAAAGGACAGAGGTTTTTCTGAAACTTTGTGTGCTCTTTGCCACCAGGAGAAATCTGTTCTGCAGATGGGTTCCCTGGACAGCGAGGATGCAAGTGAGATGCCACTGCAGGTGCCAAAGGAAATCTGGCTCTTGGTGGATCAYTTGTTCAAGAATGCCTGCCACCAGGTGAGGAAGAGGGCCTTTGCCTGTGCAGTGAAGCTCTTCAGGGCTTGGTTACCTGGGAGACTGTACCTGATTCATCAGTAGCATCTGAAGATCAACACCAGATTGGTATTTACAAGACAGGGCTTTTTCCCCATGCTTGAGGTCCTGTTTAGGGGTACAAACTTTCTCTCAGCATCTATGGGGAAGACGAATTTGTCTGATCCTGTGCTAACTCCACTGTCTTTGGACAGGAGGACCTGTTCCAGACTCCAGGTATGCAGGAGGAACTGCAGCAGATTATCGACTGCCTGGACACCAGTATCCCTGAGACAATCCGTATCCTTGCTGAACCTGGCTTATCCTCCTCTTGGACCTGAATTTTCCCAGGAGCCYGCTAACTCCCTTGCAGCAGAACTTGTCTGTGACTTTATTTTGGCAGGGTCCCCCCCTGGAGGYCTGGCTCCCCTCTGTCCACCCCGCAGGTCATGTCTCTAGAAGCTGAAGACATGCTGCCTAAGCAGCCACAGGGCTAAAGTTTTGGAAGCTGGAGGCTACTGGGAGGCTGTACCAAATGCTAGAGAATAGGCACTGGGGGAGCATGATCAACCTAGTGAAGTAGAGCGGCTCTGTGGGGCTGGGGGGTATTGCGGAGGGACTGGGGGGTATTGTGGAGGGACTGGTGGGAAAAGGCAGTGCTAAATGGGTGTAACAGCATTTTTCCTGGAAAGGAGAGAGTGGAGGAGGGTGACCCTGGTGTCAAGGAATAGTTTGGAGAGCTTTGCACAGTCCTGAGGGAGGAAAGGGATCGGATGCTATGCATGACCCTTTACTCCCCATGACCCAGCGGGCAGTAACCATTCTGTGGCTGAAGCACTCCTCATCTTCCTGGAGGCTCTGCCAGAGCCAGTGATCTGCTACGAGCTATATCAGCGATGCCTCGACTGTTCACATGACAGCCGACTGTGCCGACAGGTGCRGTGCTGCCTCCATCCTTACATCCCCTTGGTGCAGGTTCTGGGCAGCTTTCCCCTCTGCCTGCTCCTGTGAGCTCTGCCTTAGTCAGACCTGCTGGGCCTTGCTCCCTTCCCATGGGCTGGCAGGCAGCTTTGAGAGAAGGACCTCTGAGGCTCTTCGTGGTGGGTGATGGTGTGCGTACTCTAGCAATGCTCTCCTGCCCTGAGGTAGGCTTAGGTGTCTCCTGAGGCACTGCAGTGCTTCCTGGCAGCCCCAAGAGAGCTGGAGGCTTCCAAAGAGATTCCAGACATGCCCTGTGTCACCCTGAGTGAACAAGGAYGAGCAACCCCAGGGAGCGGAAGAGCCTCTACCAGTCCCAAGGGCTTAAGCACCTGCTAAAAGCTGCAGTTGCTRTGCTTGTGCTAAGGAATACAACTGAGCAGAGCAGCTCTTAAAATAGCTGGTGGGGCAAAGAGCAAGACCAAGYGAGTGTCCTTGGGCAGATGTGTTTTCAGTGCTAGCCTGGGGGAAACATCTCATCCTTGTGCTGTTGCTGCGCAGCCAGGGAAGTGAGAATTGAGATACTGATGGAGACACAAAGAGCACTAGTTTCTACCAAGTGGTACCTATAAGTAGCATTAGCAGAAGCCATCATCATCCTATGTCCTGGGCTACAGCCAGAGGCTTGTTGCTTTCCTTCTGGGTTTGTGACTTGTATTTGTGGTCATACAATGGCTCAGAGGCGACAGGAGGGGAAAGGCTGCCCATTTCAAGACTGGACTACTACAGCTGGAATGATCGGTGCTTAGAGAGCTTCCTGTTCTTGTTTCTTTGCAGGTGATTTCTCAGCTGCCTCGTTGCCATCGCAGTGTGTTTCGGTACCTAATGTCATTTCTCCGGGAGCTCCTCAAATATTCAGAAGACAACAATGTCAGTGCCAACATGATTGGTAAGAATTTGTAGCCTGCCTGCTCCCCTCCTGCTGAAACGTAACCTTTTCCCAGAGCCCTTCAAGGCCTCCTTCTGTGTGATAACAGAATCTTGCCTCCTTGTGCAGCCACCCTGTTCACCAGCCTTCTCCTGCGGCCTCCACCCAATCTGATGGCAAAACAGACTCAGCAAGACCGCCAGCGTGCAATCAACTTCCTCTTCGGCTTCCTGCTTGCAGGGGATGAGGAGTGACCCCTGCATCTGTGCCAAAGCTGGGGCCCTGCTCTGTAGGCCCTGTGCTGAGGCCAGGCCTCTGATGGTTCCCGAAGGTTGGAAGGCTCTAGGCTACTCAGTGCTGTGTTTACAGTTGGAAGGAAGCATTCTCCTCTCCTTCCCGCTGCTGTACCCTACACTGCAGAGGACCTGYACGCTCATTGCACTGCCATCCAAGTCAGGAGCCTTCTGCTTTCTCCTTAGGATSTAGGTGGCTTTGCTGGTGCCCAAGCACTGTGCCAGCAGCCTGGCCTTCCCTTTGCAGTGCCACCAGTTCCCTTTAGSCATGCTTCTCTCTCTTTTCCTCCATGATGTTTCTGGAGTCATTGCTGGGAAGGGTAGAGACTGCAGATGCCCTTTGAGTACTGTGGCAAAGCTGGCTGGTGCTCAGCCTACATGCTCTGGTGCTGCGTGGGTGAGGCATACATACTGGTATGTACTGGTGTTACTGGTCAGCACCCTGCACTCTGTCGTAGGCTAGCATTGGTCTTATGTCACCCTCTGCCTTGAAGCAGACCAGGCTCACTCTGTTACCCCTCCACTGTGCTACAAAGACAGGACGATGGCTGTACCAGGAGGGTTATCTGGATGTTTGGCATCTTCCCTCCCCTCCAGCAGTGCATTGTCCTCCTCCTTTGGTTTTGATTTGTAARGCTCTGGCACTCAGGCTTTCTCCCCCTCTGGCTTTCTGGCACTGGCATGTAGGTCTTGCTCCCTTCTCCCTTCCCTTTTGCCCTAGCTTTGCTCTGGGACATCTGGGTTTGTGGCTGGCTGTTGGRGGATCCTGGTTCAGGCAGTGCTGTTACACTCAGCTTCTCTAGGACTSTCTCCGTGTGCTGGCACTGAGTAGGATGCATAGAAGAGGATGCAGGTCATGTCCCTCCCAGCTCTGCTTGATGAGCCTCAGGTGATTAAGGTGGTAATGGGTGCTGTCCTCCTCTCTGAGGTGCTGCAAGGAGCAAGTGGGGTGAAAGGAGCCATGAATTCACCTCAGGGCTGAGGTGGAGGCCAGTGGTCATATAGGGAGCTAACATGTGGGGTGTTTCTAGTGCTGGGGTCAGGCAGAGCTAGGGGGGAGGGCACTCCTTGGGGCTGGGCACTGATGGATGCAAGGAGGGAGGCTTGTCCTTACCAAAACACTAAGCAGAGACCTGCCAACTTGGGCCACAGGCCCAGACAGGGACTTTCCCCCTGCCTGTTGGGACCTTTGAGGTGAGCTGTGACAGGAGCTGCATGGCCTTAGGCAGAGGGAAGTCYGCTGTGAGAGGTGAGATGAGTTGGGGCTGGCATCCAGGAGAAGGTGGCTTCCTCACTGGCTCCTGTGCTCAGCCTGAGCCCTGTGGGACTGGCCATGTCCTGTGCTGCTGTGTGTTCCCTGTGCCCTGGTTGAGCTGCCAGAGGCTCTTGTACCTTGTGCTCTTCTTTTTTTATTATTATTTTTAAATTACATAATTTATTGGGAATCTGTTTGGTCCAAATAAACCTTCATTGTGCAATGAGTAGGTTTGCTGGGCTGGGACTGGCCTCGCTGCCTGCATTGAGCCTGCCGTCTCTCCTGCGTTTGCTCTGCAGTGTGTGCTAGGGGTGGCTGCTCTGGGGCTGGAATGCAGCACAGCACAGTGCCGTGGCTCCACCATCTCCCCCCAGCCCAGGAACTCAGGGCTTGGGCTGTGGGTCTTTCTGGGCACCTTCAGAAGCTGTCCCAGAGGAGCGGGTAGAGGCCCAGTGCTAAGGTGCTGTGCATCCCSCAAGCACCAACAGCCAGAGGCGCAACAGGGCTTAGCCTGGCATTTTCTGCTTTGCCCTGCAGGGCTGCAGTGCCAACCCCTTAGTTGTTGTATCCTCCCATCTCTCTCATCTCCTGCCTCCAAATACTGCTTTCCAGCCTGATGTCAYTTGCTGGGTCTTTCCCCCACCACCATGTTGGAGCATCGTCCCTTCTTTGCAGCTTGGCCAGAGCCAGTGGGCCAATGCGGTGAGATGTCATTCCTCGCCGTGCCGAGGCAGCCCTGCCTGCCACCTGCAGCCCTGTGGAGGCACTAGGTGATGCACTGGGGCCTGGGGCTCCTTCTGCGCAGGGATAGGCTATGGCTTTTCCTGGAGAACAGCTTCAGTGTTGGATGTGCGCAACTGTGGGATCTGGCTCACCATTCCTGAAGAGTGAGAGTAAAGGGCTCAGATCTTCTCCTGCCAGTGCAGAGTAGAAATCTCGGCCAGCCTGCAGGGATGCCAGTGCCACAACATGCCATGGGGCTCTCAGTATGCCCAGGCAGTGATGGCCGTGGTCCCTTCCAGCCACATTCACTCAGCAGCTGGAGCAACAGTGGAGAAAGCAGGGCACATCCTGCCTCAGGAAACAGCCACTGGTGTCATTCCATCTGCTTCCTGCCGTCTCCTTGAGAGCAGGGCTGTGCCCGGGCAGCTGTGCTCGGCTGTGTCATAGACCTGACCGGCGCAAGGTGCTGGCATTATTCCTGCAGCCACCGCATTCCTGGCATTGCCGGTGGAAATGCCAGAGAGGGTGCCAAGTCCTGCCGCTCTCCAGGGATAGACCAAGGGCTAGGCCTCCGCTGGGCTTGGCCAGCAACACAGGGATCATTGGAGGACCAAGGTGGCTGTTGGCACACCACTGTGACCCCCACATGGAGATGGGGGCCTTGTACATACCCTACGACCTGCCAGGGATGCCAGAATAGCCTGACGGTGCTTGGGGTGCATCATGCAGGGTGGTGGGACTGGTGCAGCCCTGTAGCTGCAGGAGGGTGCAGCCAGGGGTTCCCAAGGCCTGGAAGACTTCAGCAGTGGCTTAACCTGTTCCCATCACCTCTTCCAGCACACTGAGCAGCTTTACTTTGCCACTCAGTGAGGTCTCCACAGTGAGCCCCGTCCCAGCCATGCTCTGCAAGGCACCTGCGCACATGCCCAGGGATGGCACCCAGGCATGTGCATGGTGYGGAGAAAGCTACTCGCGCCCACCCCAGCTGTCAGCCGCTGGGTGCTGAAAGCTCGCAACCCTCCCACTTTACCCACTTAGCAGTACTTGCAGCAGCCTGTGGAAGTGCCAGTGATGCTGCTCCCATGTCACTTCACCCATGCCAGCACGTGCTGGTCCCTGCCTGCTGTGCCCGGTCCCCCGGCTCTGCGTTGGCTCCTTGCTGCAGTGAAGGCTCTCTGCTGTGGGCGGAACGAGGGAGCTTGGGCACGATGCACCAGCAGCTCTAAGGAGCCCAGCAGCCTCCCCACCTGCCTGTGGGCAGCAGGCCAGGCCAGGAAAAGCCAGAGATTCCTTAGGCTCTCCCAGCCCAGGAACCTTTTCCTCCAGCACCAGCTGGCCACAACCCAACCGGGGGGTCCTCCCTAGCCTCCCTCTTCCAGGCTATCAGGGGAGGGCTGGGGTCAAGGCCCAGCTGTGCATCTGCTGGCCACAACCCAAGCCCCCCCCCCCACCTCGGCTCCGTGGTGCCCAGTGAGGTCAAGCCAGGCTGCAGGGCATTGCTTGCATACCTGGCAGCAGGCATATCAGAGTCTGCTCCGGAGGAGGCAGGAGGCTCCCAGGCCAGCCATGATGCAGCCCACCGGCTGGCTGTCCTGCCTGCGCYCGCGCAGGCTGCCATACCCCAGCGTGGGCTCCTGGGGGCTGCGGGCAGGGTACAGTCTGGGGGAGGGAAGAAACGCCACTGTGGGGCTCAGGCTGGGGGACTAAGCGGAGACGTAACCTCCCCTCCGCATCTCCTTCCCTGCCACTGGTCTCAGTGGGTGTCRCCCGGCACCGGCCCCAGGCCTCTGCGCACCCCTCAGGGTCCCTCTGGCACGGCCAGGAGCCACGGGTGCCCGGCAGCAGCTCCGTGGCGCACGCTGACGTGCAGCCGGGGTGCGTGGCCCTCCCCAGTGCTGGAGGATGAGCTAATCCAGGCCAGCTGGGCCCAGCCCCATTTCCCCCTGCTCCCAATCCCTGCAGCTGGGGCCTTTCCGCTCCGCKGCGGCCCCGTTAACCCCCTGCCCACCAGTCACCCCATGCCTGCGCTCACCCCCCGCCGCCGCGGGGGGCTGCCTGAGGAAGGGGCACCGGTGCCCACAGCCCAGCCTCAGTCCAGAAAYCGCTCCACACACACCGCCCTCCCGAGAAAAGGTTCGGCTCAAGGGCTGTTCAGCGGGTGGCAAAACCTGCCCGCAGCCACCGGGAGAGGTGCTCAGCCCTGTTGCATGGAGCCCCAGCACGAACTGGAGAGCCCCATGGCACCCATGGACCCTGGCCGCCCCGCTGAAAAAAGAAGGGTTTACTGCCATCAAAACTCTTTTATTATAAAGATGTATTTACACAGAACTGATCTTTACAGACACAAGAGACCCTGGTGACTGGCAGGGACCAGCATCACTCAGAACGACGCATCCCTATTGGTCTCCATTAACGTTTTATACGAAGACTCCTGGCAGCCGCACGCTGCCCACAGCTCGGAGCAGGCCCCAGCCCCGGGGGGGATCCCTGGGGGTCTCCACGCTGGCCAGAGCCAGGAAGGTGAGGACGGGCTCAGAGCCAGCGGGGGCTCAGCACCACAAGAATAAATAGAGCCGCCAGGAGCAGCCACACGCACGCACACGGCCTGGCTCGCCCCGGGACACGGCCTGGCTCGCCCCGGGGCTGGGGCGGGATCGGCAAGGGCCCTCGCAGAACGAACTCCCCACGGCCCCACCAAACGCTTTGCACCGAGGCTCAGCTTGGCGCTGGCCAAGGGCAGAGCTTCCACGCCACAACGCCGAGGATGGCCCGGCTCCCTCCCTTCCAGGCAGGAGCAGAGCCAGAAGCATCTCTCAGCACCACTCCTGTCCCATGAGAGGCAGGGGTGAGGGGCCAGAGGGCTGCATCGGGGACACCCTCTCACCCAGCRCCTGGGACAAACCCAAGGGGCAGCGAGGGGAGATGCCGAGGTGCCTGCAGCACCAGACAGCCGTGGGACATAGTGCCAGGGGCTGGTGCCACCAGGGATGGCTACAGGGAAGAGGTGACATGAGACGAAGGCTCATAAGTGGAGCCTAGCTCTTTAAGACAAGCAGATYGGGCTATGGAGCAGAGAAGATGACAGGGATGAGTCCCTCGAGGGCTGGCGGCAACCCTGCAACATAAGCAAAACCAGGTATCAACAAGTGCCCCTCTGGCACCATCACCCAGGCCCCACGTCGCCCAGCCCCAGGCACCCCCTCACCTGTGTCAGAAGGGCATGGGTCCCTTGTGGGAGAGCCGGGGCCGGGGCCTGCGGTACTTCCGCCAGCCACCCAGCCGACGGCTGGCCCCACGCCGCACACCCTGCGGCTGCACCAAATTCCGGATGAGGCCCTCCTCTGGATCCTTCTCATCTGGCACCTGACCCAGTGGCCCTGAGGATAGCAAGAGGAGCGTTAGCCGGGAGCCGAGGTGGGGTGGCCTCAGCACGGTCCCCACATCTGCCTTGGTGTCAGCACAGGGCTTTCATAGCCCTCCCAGCACAGCATGACCCAGGTCTCCCTGCTCTTTGTGCAGGATGGAGGTTCTGCAGGTCTTCCAGCCGAAATCCTGCTCCTCCTGGCCTGCACGGCTGCAGTTTCGGCTGTGGCTGGAGGCCACCTTGGCTCAACGTGGGCAGGACCGGGGSCCTTGGCAGCAGAGCCCATTTCCTGAATTATCCCCGGCAGGAGTCATTCGCCTGCCAAGTGCTTCCTGAGCTGAGCCAGCCAGGCCACCTGCATGGACACCGCATGGAGCGTGGCCACCTTGTGCAGCCACTGCCACCAGCAGCTCCAGAGGGCACAGAGCAGCCATGCCTTCGGCTCCAAACCCCAGCTGCCTCCTGACACTCCCTGCCCATGCCAAACCCACTGGGCTCTCCACAGATCCCCAGCTTCCTCTTCACCCGCAGCGAGGGGCACAGTCTGAAGCAGACATGTCACATCTACGTTCTTTGGCTCCTCTCCCCACAGGGCAGCACCCATCTCCCTGCATCCTGCAGCCCCCCATGTCACAGCAACTCAGGAGCTGCATGCTCCAACACCAGCACACAGGTCCCAGCACATGTCCAGCACACAGTCCTGCAGCCAGCACATGGGTCCCAGCAGCTGGCCCACTCTGCCGAGCTGGGATGCTCCAGATGCCCAGGAGGATGAGCACCCCAGTGCTGTGGGGCTCCACATCTTGCTCTCTGGCTTCCAGCTGGGAGGGTGGCACAAGAGGTGTCAGAGGCTGCACAATGACACCAACTGTGCCCTCTTCATCCTGTTGGTCTAGCTCAGACTCCAGCCCAGGGARAGGCTTGAACTCCCCCATACCTGGTACTGCAGCTCCATCTCCAGGTGCCACAACCTTGGCTGTGCCCCTACCCCAGGCTGCCACCCAGGCGGGCTATGCCCCAGCTCCCCATGGCAGAGATGGTTCTGGGGCCTTCCCCAGGCTGTTGTTTTGCTCTGCTGTCCTGATGGACAGGGTGAGGTTTGTTACCACCATGAAAAGTGCTTTGTCCATGCTGGGCAGAGCAGTGATTCCCTGTCAACAAGGATGCCATCGGCGAGGTGCCGGGCAACTCCGGGCACTGCAAGGCCCAGGGGGCACCTGGCCCTGTTCATGGCCCTGCTTCCCAGGGAAAGAGGGTCGGTAGGCCCCGAGAAATGGCTCGGTCCCTGCTGGTCTCCCAACGCGGCTGAAGCCGGGCACCTCGGCGGCGCTCGCCACCCGCGGGTGCCCCGTCCATGTGGAAACCCCGCTGGGAGCTGCGCAGCGGCAGGTTGCAGGCTGCGGTGTGCAGGAGGAAGAGCCCAGCTGCGGGGCCAGCAGCAGGCGCCGGCCGCTCCGAGACCCGCACGGCGCCGGCCGCCGGCCCAGCGCCCCCCTCCCCGGCC
>NW_028187089.1:3262560-3289507 GCF_003343005.1 Rhea americana
CAAGCGCTCCCAGCTGCAGTTCACTCCCGGCCACGGGTGCTCCCAGCCACGGGCGCTCCCGGCTGTGGGCACTCCTGGCTACAAGCACTCCCAATTGCGGTTCGCTCCTGGGCGCAGATGCTCCCGGCTGYGGGTGCTCCCAGCTGCGGGTGCTCCTGGCTACAAGCGCTCCCAGCTGCTGTTCACTCCCGGCTGCTGTTCACTCCCAGCCACGGGTGCTCCTGGCTGTGGGTGCTCCTGGCTATGAGCACTCCCAACTGTGGTTCACTCCTGGGCACGGGTGCCTCACAGCCACAGGTGCTCCTGGCTACGCGCGCTCCCAGCCAYGGGTGCTCCCAGCTGTGGTTCGCTCCTGGCTATGAGTGCTCCTGGCTGCGGTTCGCTCCCAGCTGTAGGTGCCTCCCAGCCATGGGTGCTCCTAAGCACAGGTGCTCCCAGCCATGGGTGCTCCCAGCTGTGGTTCACTCCCAGCCACTCTTGCAAGGCTGTGGGGCACTGAAACAGACGCCACGCCAGGCTCAAGCCCCTGCAGCCACCAGCTCCAGCCTTGGCGCACCCATTTGCCCAGGCCCAGGAGCTGTGTGGGGCAGGAGGCAGGTGCTCCCATGTGCCTGGCATGCTGCTGTCGGACACCCACCAAGGCTAGGAGCGCGAACTTGCTGCTAGCTCAGCTCCAGTAGGAATCGCCCACTGCGGGCGATGAACAGCCTCGTGCTGTGGGCAGCCAGAGCTGGGCCAAGGCGCTGTCACCCACGGGTGTCCCTCTGATCCCTGTGGTGCAGTGGGAGGCAGTGCCATGGTGGGGCCATGCACCCCAAATCCCCGAGTGCAGCCGCCCTGGGGAGGGACCCCAGGAGAAGCAGAGCGCAGCCATGGGCAGGCTGCAGCGGCRCGGGTGGCAAGGGAGGCTGCTCCCGCTGCCACAAGGGCTTTTCCCCTGTTCCCCGCGTTCCTTCTGCGCTGCTTCCGCATTCCTGTGTCTTCGGTCCTTGCCGCCGCTCACACTTGCATCCTGTTTGCCCGAGCGCATCGCCCAGGCTTGAGTCACCCGATGGCTTCTGCAGGTGGCGGAAGACTGACAATAGCCCACAAAGGGAGGATGTCTCCCCTCCACACGCTTCCCAACACCTTCCTCCGATGGGTCTTCGAGGAAACTGCCGATGGCGGAGAAGGGCCCCACCGGACGTGCAGCTTCCGATGAGTTTTGTCCTGTTTACGCTTGTTTGTTTGCGGTGGGGAGGGAGCTGCCCCGGGAACAGCGTGCCTCAGTGCACGGCCTTGGGGGTCCTCACCAGTGCCACTCCACCAAGTCGCTGGCGTCACCCTGCCGTCCCTGGGACAGGTGCCACAGTACTTGGCAAGGAGCAGCCAGCAGGCAAATGCAGGACGCGGGGCTCACGTTGTGCTGCTGCCCCCATCCCCAGACACAAGGGTGGCTTTGGGGACAGCAGCGGAGAAGGAGGGGGCTCTCRGCATTGCAGCATTAAGCTCTGTGCCTGGGAATACCAGGCAGCAGGGTGGGGGCCTCCGGGGGACACCCCTGTCCCTGTGCAGAACCTTTCACTGGCTGGGGCTGTCCCCTGCACAGCCGGGAATTGCAGCCCTGCAGCCAGCAGCAGCCAGGGACAGAGGAGGAAYAGTGGGGTGATGAGGGGCAGCAGGGCCTGAGGCCCGCCGAAGGCACAGTGGGTGCTGAGCTCCTGCTCTCCCACCGGGGCCTGGAGGGAAGGGAAAGGAAGCATCATTAGCACATGTCACTAATTACCAGGATGGAAGTRAACCTCAGCCTGGCTGTTACCATGACAATTGCATTTCACATCATTGAGAAACTTTTGTTGCCAGAACAATTACAGGCAGCTTTTGGGGACGGGGACAGGGGGGTGGGGCATGTGTGCATGTGTGTGCGTGCATGTCCATGTGTGCGCACAGTCCTTCTGGGCTCTGCCCACACAGCAAGCTGGGCACTGCGGGGTTGACACTGGCCAAACAGCGGGTGGTGTGTTCCCACCTGGGGCATTGGCAGCCTGAGGTCCTTCGCGACATGAATGGTGTCAGGTCTCAGCTAGCGCAGAGGCACATGAGAGGTCGGGGATGGGGTGCAGCGGGAGGATGGCTGTGAGACCAGCAGCCGTTCATGCAYCTTGGCACCATGCCCTATGAGTGCTGCGGCAGGACCAGTCCCTGCAGGAGCCACCAGCAGGCTGAGGTTTGAGTTGCTGCCCCACAGCAGGCAGGAGCGAGAGTTCCCCTGTTGCATGCTTGGGAGGGTATTGTCACCGGCATGATGTGGGCCAGCGAACAGCCCCTTGCATCTGTCACCCACAGGGAGGGCCAGGGACCTGGAGGGATAGCAAGGTGAGGGATCCACGTGGTTCCATGGTGAGGTCGTGGTGCCACCTCGTGGTGAGCAGGAGCTCAGTGACACAGCGACAGTCCCCATAGTGGCACAGCCGGACTGTCACTTCATGGGCCAGATGGTCCTTGAGGTGGCACACCCAGGCTGCCACTGCCTGGGCATGCTGCCCAGCCTCCTCCAGTCCTGGGGCCAGGCAGCTCCTCAGCTCCAGGGCTGGAAGAGGCTGGTGCTCTCAGGCCCTACAAGTGCATGCAAGGAGTGCAGTGCAGGGAGCTCTGCATCCCAACATCTCATAGACTACTGCACAGGCACAGACTGGCAACCACGTGCTCACTACCCTGGAGCCATCTGGTTGGGGTTATGGCAAGCAAGCACCATATCTGGAGCTCCTGAAATATTTCCATGGCAATTGAGAGCTTGTTTTCACTCTCCATCCCTCAGGGCCTTGCAAGGAGCTGAGACATGAAATCCCAGCATCACTGGCCCAATGCTGAAACCAGCATTCGCGGAGTGAGTGGAGCTTTGGAGGGGGRAGAACAGCGAGGAAGAGGCATGCAGCAGTGTGGGATGGGGCCACAGTGGCCAGAGGAGAAGCAAGTGCTGTCCCATCTGTTTCTCACTGTATTTCTATGCAGGTGATAGAAACCACGGGGATTTTCACCCTGCTTGGTTCAGCGCCTTGCTTTCCCTGGGCTGAAATCCCAAGACAACGGAGGTGGGCTCAGTAGGTGGAGGATGCTTATGAGACAGTGAGAAAGTGGCATGTTTGACCCAGGGCGGGTAGCTGTCAGGGCCCAGAATGAGTGCAGCCAGTTTTCAGCGCAAATAGAGACATCCCCACAAGGAGGGAGACGAGGGTTGCCTCTCAGCCCGGGTGTTCAGCTGCGCCCCTCGGGGTGGGAYGGCAGGTTGATGGGCAGCTCCAGACCAGTGCGTTCCCAGGGAGCCTTCTCTCCTCCGAGCTACATGAGATGGGGCTCATCTCCCAAATCCCTTCCATGGCAGGGAACATTTGCAGATGTATCTTCTTGCCTAGCAGCCAGAGCATCGCCCTGCAAAAAAAAAACTGACTGCCAAAGGGGGGATTTTCCCTAGTGCTCCAGCTCTTCCCACTGCCTTTCACCATGCTGTACAAGCACCTTGGCTAGACATTGACTCCTCCAGGACCCACCAGAGSCCACCAGCCCATGCTGCCCCAGGGGAAAATCATCCAGGAAGCACCAGGCACACAGTTGCATTAGACTCACAGTTGCACCAGGTTCATGGTTGCTACAGCCCTGTGGACCTGCGGGGATCTGAATCCCTCAGAGAGGGGCAGAGAAGTAGGCCCAGGGTGGCCATGGTGCTGAGCCACATGTCTTGGCGCTTARAAGCACCATAATGGCCATTCTCACGCTCGGCCTCTGCTTGCTTACTTGTCCATCCCCATGCTTGCTGTCCTGAYGCCAAAAGCTTCTCCACCCAGAGGAACAGGACCAGTTGCCCTGCAATCCAACTTCTGGAGAGGGAGGCTATGCTACTTCTGTTAGCGCTGTCATCCGCAAAACAAAGCCAACACTTGGTGGGACCAACAAGCTGCACAGCCAGGACACACTGACTGCCCCAGGCYGACAGAGGCCAGCATGGGAGTCCCCGCCAAGAGCACCATTCCCAACGCCCAGCTCAAAGCCACCCTCATGGATTTCCAAGTCAGCTCCTCTGGGCAGGGAGATGGGAGGGGAAGGGGCAGGCTGGCCTGTACACATCAGCAAATGCCCCGAGGCACATGCCATTTCCATTAAGAACGTCGAAGGATACCGCAGAAGTACTGCCACATTAAATGGATTAAAAACTGGCTGYCTGACAGATCATAAAATACTGTTGGAAATGGGAAGAAGCTCCAAGCAGCTTCATTTTTCCCAGCTCTGCCCTRGGCATCCAACATCACGCCTGTGCCTGGTGGGGGAAACGGAGAGCTTGCGTGATGTGCTGGAGCATGCTGGGCCTTGCTGCAGGGAGCTGCAGCAGTGGGGAGAGAAACCCTGGTGCTGGAGATGGCCCCAAGGGAGGTGGCTAGACAGACAGAAGGCTTGCAATAGGKAGGGAAGGGGACACGGAAAGGCTGGCAGGAGGGTTGGACCCAGCCTCCCACAGAACCAGGGGAGTCCAGGAGCCAGCCTGGCTCCTCACTCAGATAGATACATTTTCTTGGCTCTGTAGAGGGCTTTGTATCCTCTTGGTTATAGGGGGATCTGAACCCATCTGCTTCAGTGGTGTGGCCCTTGGGCTGCTGTGTATGCACGTGCTTGTTTGTACAGCACTTGTTTATTTACTGTAGGACCTACCAGATCTCCTAGTGCTTATACTGTTACAGTGGCTGAGCTACCGGGACTAAGCCTCCAGATGACACAAGTTCTTCACAGATCCAAGGACCCAGCTTTTTKCATGCATGTCTAGCTCCCAGGCACCCTGTCTTCTTGGTGTCTGTGAATGTCCATGTTCTGCTAGGCAGCTCTGCACAGGGCTCCCATAAAGGGTCCCATTGTTGTGTGATGTGTCAAAAGACTCCCTCTTCCATGCTGCCAYGTCCAGTCCTCCAGTGCTTCCAGGAAAATCATCTTCAGGAAAGAGCTGCCCTCCTTGGGTTCTGGTGCTGGTCTTTCACCATCAGCCTCGCTCTGCCTTTTGGATCTGCCTTGCAAGTCATCCAGCACTCACCACACACAAGGTTTTGCTGTGATGGCACCGAGGTCATCCCACCGTTCGCCCAGTGCCTGTCAACTGCTGTCAGCCTTCCTCCCTTCCCTGTCCCACATCTCACTCAGTGATATCTGTATTTTGTCCTCCTCCAGACCTGTGTTTGTACCATGTGTACCTAGCCACACTCCAAGAAAGAGCCCCAGGAAGCACGGGGGGTTGGATGGCTGCGATGGGCATGCTGTGACGGTGATTCTGTACTGCGTCCATCCTGCAGTGCAGCTGGCCCATGAGACATCCCACTCTGTGAAAAGGAGCTTTGAAAGCTGTCAAAAGCTCCAAGCAGCTTTCCAGTGGGGACTCCTCCATTCCCACATGCCTSGACATGAGTGGGCTGGTGCTGTACTCTTCACACAAAGGTCAGTGTCTCATCCTGTAGCAAGCAATTCTGCCATCCACGAGGCCACRCCAAAGACAAGCAAGCCTGTCCTTCAGCCAGGCTTTCTCATTAATAATCACAGAGAAGTCATTAATTCTGTTAGAGGAACCATGCGTGCAATAAAAATGCCTGGGCTTGGGATCAAGGCTCCTTTTTTTACTAATATTGGCTATTTATCAATGTAAAGRCCGCAGCAGTCCTGAGCTCACAGCCACTTGGCTTGACAGGACAAAGGGCAGATCCCACAGAGCTCATCCTGTGGAAACCACATGTGGCACGGCCCTTGGAAATGGCCATTGGTCCCTGAGCCGYGTGGGTGGTATGTGTGCTTGGTGAGGTTCTGCTGCCTGCACTGAATATCTCAGTCTGTTAGCCAACGAGACGCTCCCGGCCTTCAATAGGCTATCACCAAACCTGCCTCTGATCTCAGAAGGCCACTTGACGCTGAAATATTGCTATTGTCCACTCTACCAGCTTTTCAAACCTTGACACGCTAATGTACTCTGAATTGATTACTAATATTACTCCATTAGCAAAACTRTGTGCTCTCACTAGTGTTCAAGTTGTTACGCACTTGCATCTTGCATTCAAGGCCTTGGGTATATTCGTGCTATCCAGCTACTCTTACCYAGATGAGTTGGCTTGAAAAATTCAGACTGGTTTCTGCAAACTCAGTTCCTTTTTCATAAAACAGCAATGGCTAAAAGCTTGAATGCAAACACTGGTCGGGGAGGTTAGCCCTCATCCCTTTAAGCTCCTGCCTTTCGTTTTGAAGACCTTCATGAGCCACCATGCCTTTCTGCAGGCTGTCAGGTTCTTGTGACAAGTGGTCTCGCAGTGCTGTACATGGGCAGACACCCCAGTGCAGTGTGACTTATCAGCTCCCAGCTAGCTGTGAGACATGTCTGGCAGGCACTCTGCTGACCACACGCTCATCACATGCACAACATGCATGTGCCCAGCTCTGTGTGTTGTCACTGTCCACAGTGGCTTTCTGCACGTCCCTTCCCTCCATGTTTTCCTCCATGCATTATCTTGAGCTCTGTCCCTACCCCTGCTCTGCACTGGGACATTGGCTCACTACACACCTGGCTGCCATCACCCTGCAAAGTGTCGTGGGGACTCAGGAAGTCTCCTGAGGCTCTTGTCCCTCTTCCTGGCGTATCACAGATTCCTTCATCTTCTTAAGACTTGACAAGCCATAGAGTTTTGGTGTTACAGCAGTAAGCTGCTCCAGCTTATTGTTCAGGTCTGGCTGGTCCCTTGGGCTTAGGTGAGAAAGAGGTTCTTGGGGCTGGAAGGCTTTGRCATGTAGTGTGCTGCGTCTGTGTGCACTGAGCACAGACCTCCTCTTGCTTTGCTTCCCATCTCATCCAGCCCTGTTGCAATTTTGCAGGCTGCCCCATTTGTATCTGCATAGCCAGGTGTGTCAAGCACACAGGAGCTGTGAGTTCGGCAGGAGCGCGCTGATGGGACTGGTCCTGCCCATCACCAACTCTTCTCTCCTGGCACATTCATCCTGTGAGATGGGAGCCACCAGGACCCTGACATACAGCCAGATGGCTTGGGGGTATTGCAATTCCCTATTTACAGGGCTACTGGRGCCCTGTAAATGCTGTTTATAAAGGAAGATCCCTGCTAGGTTTGTCAGCACCACAGCTCACAAGCCAGGGCTGCGATTAGCCCAACTGGATGGTTTGTGGAAGACACAAAAGAAGATATCCAGCAGCTCAGCATACATTTATGCATCACATCACAAGCGCCACTCGGAGGTGAAAGAGCAAGGCCAACAACATGCACAGAGGGYCCCATATTGCAGACACACAGCTGGTGCCCTGGCTCCAGGGCAGCAACAGGAGGACAGAGACRGAGGTTTCCATCTGTCTGCTGCCCGCAGCTCTGCCCCTGTGCCATCACACCGGTCCCTCAGCCATCCTTTGCTCCTTTCCTAGCCTTGCTTTGGCTTTAGGCTGCACAAAGGCATTTTCATGAAGGGGGAAGAGCTGGTTGCAGGTCCGTCACTGAGGATGGAAAGCCACATGCATTGCTTTGCACTGGCATGTGACATTGCCGAAGGGTTGCACAGATTTCAGCACAGACCAGCCAGACCTGAACATAAAGGCACAGAGATGAAACAGTTATGGGAACAGGGTTGTGCCAAGACTCATGTAACACTCTTTGCAGGTCAGCTTTTCCCTTGGGCAGCATTTTTCATATCAGGACTGCTGGTATGAAGTTGCCAATTTACTTACTACAGCCGCAGAGGAAGAATGGCCAAGCAAAAAAATTCAAGGGCCCATTTTCACCTGCCAGCCATACCCCAGGACCATCAAGATGTGTGCAAACAGGACTGTCCCTGCTGACAGTGGGCTCCCAGACCTGCACACACTGTTAATGACCTACAGGAGGGAAGGGCAATTTATCTTCCTGTACTGGCTTTAATATTTAGCAACTGTTATTGATTAGGGTCTGCAAAGCCTCTCAGGGCAACAGTGGGCCTCCTGGTGCACCTGCAGGCTTAGCCACTCTTGTTGGGGGCCACACATCCAGCTGGTGAGGTGGCCATGCCTGGGTGCTGGTACCTGCAATGCCGAGGCCGTTAGCTGGCAGACAGCAGCCCTGCAGGAAGAGCTGTGCTCCTGCCAGCCCTGTGACTCAGCCACCCCCAGAGAAACCGTCTTTCATYCTGCAGGAGTAGTATTTGTGGCTGTAGGCTGGAGACATCTCGGAGGAGTGGCCGATGTCCATGTCCCTGTGACCCGGCAGGCCCAGTCTGCAAGATACCTCAGGAAGGATGCAGGAGAGCTTGGCTTTGTCGGGTCATACATGGCCCATATGGGGCAAGTAACGATCTCCAAAGAGTCCTGATGCTGCCCCTTACCATTGCTCTGTCTGGACACTCTCTGCCCAAGGAATAGGACCTCCAAATGCCTCCTGGCAGGTCCCGAGGGCTGAGCCAGGGTCTCAGCCCCAGCACCAATCTTGCCTCCGTCATTGCCCATCTCTTGAGTGGAAACAGCCGCTGCACACCTTGCAGCATGATGAGCACTTATCGGCCTTCGTCTCGTTGTCATGCCTGGCAGGCTAGCATCCTGGGCAGGAGCCAGGAAGTTCCCAGGGTGCCACATCAGGGAAGTCAGTGGGTGCAGGTCCTGCTATCCTGCTCCACGCTGCCCCAGCACCCTGCTGCAACAGGGTGCCAAGGGGCTGATGGACAGACCTGGGGGCACAGGAGCAGCCCTCAAGTCTGCAAGCCCCTACATCAGCCCTCTGCAGCTCCAGTGAGAGGAGATGAGAAGTTCCCGGGGGAGGGGGGGTGCAGGGATGCAGTGCATAGTGCAGCCCCTTCTGCCCTAATTTTAACCCCAGGTGGGTGGAACCATGCCAGGCTGAGCTGGCACAGCCCCATCTGTGCTCTGGAAGGATCTTTGGACTCTGCTGACTTTGCTGTTTGCTTTTATCTAGTGGCAGGATCTGCTCTCAAGGAGAAGCGCTCAGCGAATAGGACAACAACCCCTTCTAATCTGCTACGGTTCGTGGCTCACCCATCCTGCATCCCTCTGCCCCCAGGGCAAAGACACAGGAGGAGGGACTCACCAAAGGCACGAGTGACACATTCCCTCTGCTCCCAGTCCTGGMCAAGGAGGCTCAGGGCAGCCAGAGAGGCTTGGGGTGGCCGGAGAAGCCATGCACTCCTCTCAGTGGATCATAGCCGGGGTGTTCCTGCTTCAAGGTAAGTCAGAGACACCTTGTGCAGAGTGAATGGGCTGAGGATATGGTCTGTCCCACAGCCCAGACAGAGCACTTGCCAGGGCAGGTGTCATGTCCAGGAATTGGGCGCCAGGTTGTCTCAGCATTAAGGATGTGGGGGTGTTTCAGGTGAAGCTGAAATCACAGCTTTTGCCTGCCCAAGGGAATGTAGGAAGAACGGCTTTCCCCTTAGGGAGCAAGGTTTGTGCTGCAGCTCTGTCCCCATCTCTGCTGTCCTAGGGCAGGAGGWCCCGATCTCGGAGGAGGGCTAATCTTGCCTGCCTGGCCTAAGATAGCCACATTCACGAGGGACAAGCTCTGGGGAGGTGATGTGTAAGAAGCAGCTCTCAGAAGGCATGGAGATTTCAGGTGTCCAAGGCCTTGCTATGCTAATGGTAAAGATTTCCCTGTTGCCCTATGGACCTGAGACTGATACTGTTGTCCTGAGAGGGAGAAAAAAGTCCCCCAGAACACAAGGCATTCAGCAGCAGGTCCTCAGCTGCTGCTGCCACCTGAGCCCAAGAGGAGAGCTCCACTAAGTGAGAGCTGAGCAAGATGAAGGCAGGTGCCTGAGGCTGGTCAGGTCCTGCCGCTCAGTACAGTACCTGCCRCATGCTTGAGTGACAGAGCATCAGCATTCGAGCCTCAGCACTGCCATGGTGGGTCCTCACCATGTGCCCTCTAGCCTATCAAGGCATTTCTAGGCTCCAGCCCATCCAACCTGAGCCACCCTGACCTCTCAGGACCTGTTCCAGGCCTAGTGCCTGCAAACACAAGCACACATCCCAGTGTACGTCTGGGGCCCACAGTTCTGCTGGCAATGGGGGCAGGATGCAGAACCAGGAGCAGAGGGCTCAGGACCCTTGTAGATGGTGGCTGACCTGGTGCCAGGCTCTAGCATCCCAGGACCTGAACCCCTGCCAGGGGTCATCTTTCCAAGACGCAGTATTTCCACAATGCCTGTTTCCAATTAGCTCCATCGAAGCAGCCCCTGGCTCCTCTCCCACTGATCTCCCAGACCCAACACTGGCTTCTTGGCTGACAGGCTTTGGGCAGATGTGATTGCTCCTTTGCAGCATGGTTGTAGCATGCTGGCAGTAGTTTCCCACCCCTCCCAGCAAACTCCCACAATGATGAAGAGTTTGGAGAAGCATGGTGCCCAACACACCAGATGTAGAACAGTTTGGGGGATAGGCCAGGTCCACTGAGAGGACAGTCCTGACCCCCCACGCTTCAGCCAGCTCCTCCCAGGGCTCCAGTGCCAGCTCTCAGCAGCCCATTACCCCGTCCCCCTCGCAGCAGTGCAGGGCTGCCTCCTTGACTGGTGTAAAGCAGGAGAGCAGCGATTGCCGGGTGCTGCGTGCTGCGTGCTTTGCAGCAGTCACACCCAGCCCGTGGGGCTGGCAGGCCCCTGCAGTGCTGGGGCTCGTGGAGATGTGGCTGCGTGCTGCTCTCAGTGCACACCCGCTGCTTGCCAGGAGCTTGCTTTAGATTGATCCAGGTGACATCGCTGTTTTTCCCTCACAATTCCCAAGGCTCAAAACACAATTTTCGCAAAGCAAACAAAAGCTAGACTTGATCTGTATTTGGGGCTGGGGCTCAGGGCCACTGGCTGCCCCGGCACTAGCTCAGCAGCTAAGGTGGAGCAGCCTGGGGCTTTGGCCTGAGACTCTGGGGTCTCCTCTCACCCCCAGGCTGCACCGTGGGACAGCTGCAGCAGGCCACCTCTCCTGGGACCGAAATCAGGAACTGCTCCATGAACCCACCGGTGAGCCTCTGAAGATGCCCAGCTCTCACTGCCAGTCCACCGCTCTCAGAATCAATTGTCTGACTGGTCACCCCATGGCTGCCCTGGGGCCATCTCAGGGTGCCCAGAGCTTCCCCGGGGCCCTCACAGAGAAGGGGACAGGCTGCAGCCATGTCTGCAGTTGGGACGAGCCACTGATTGGGTCCCCTTCAGCATGGGTCTCCTTGTGCCACCAGTACCTGCCCCCCACAGCCATCGAGACGACAGCACGACTCACGGCTCTGCGGGGTGCCTTGAGGGCCAACGGCATCGATGCCTACATCGTGCCTGCCACGGATGCCCACATGGTAAGGCAGCACCCTGCCTGCAACCTGGTGTGCTCGTTCTGCAGTGGGTGCCCCGCAGGTGCTTCTCACAGCTCTGTCCTTGTCTCCAGAGCGAGTACATAGCGGAGCGAGATTCTCGCCTGGGCTGGGTGACCGGCTTCACTGGCTCTGCAGGTGAGACCACCCTCACCGCTGGCTTCCTCTCCCCCCCAGCTCCCCATTCAGAGTGGCCCAGTGCCCAGCCTCAGGATTGCCAAGAGCTGGGGGTCTCCATCCTTGGGGTTCTCAAGGCTGGACACAGCTGCAGCAGTGGTCCCGCACCACACAGGAGGTTGAGCTGGGAACCCCAGGTGTTCCCGCTCACCCACAGGTGAGGGAGAAGTGATGCCTGAGCCACCTGTCCCATCCCAGGCACAGGTGTGGTGACGCTGGACAGGGCTTCCCTGTGGACTGACAGCCGCTACTGGACCCAGGCAGAGCGCCAGATGGACTGCAACTGGGAGCTGCAGAGGACAAGTCAGTGCAGGACACTCACTGTCCTCCTTTATGCCCCCAGCCTCATCTGGGCCCAGCACAGGTTGGGATGTGGCTGGTCTAGGGGGCCCAAGCCAGCCCCTTGGGCCCCATAGTGCCACTCAATTCTTTCTTGCAGTATGGATTAAGTCCATTGGGCTGTGGATCCTTGAGGCAGTTCCTCCGGGAGGGAATGTCAGCTTGGACCCCTTCCTCGTTTCCATTGGTAAGGTCACCCATTCTATGACACCTTTCCTGCCCTCAGCCTGCAGCACCCAGTGGCCCAGTGCCCTCCTACCAGGGTACAGTGAGCAGTCCCCAGGTGGTGGTGAGGTGACCTTTGCTGCATGCCTGTAACTGCTAGTTGCTCCCCACTTCAGACACCTGGAACAGCTACAGAGAGGCTCTCCATGGCTCCGGCAGGACCCTGCTTCCCATCGAGACCAACCTCGTGGACCAAGTGTGGGGTGATCAGAGACCCCCTCCAGCCTCCAGCAAGATCTACAGCCTCCCATCAGAGTTCACAGGTACAGCCACAGTCTTCCCCTGGATCGCTTGGCACCCATAGCAGCCCCTAGCCCGAAGTGGCCTTGGTGGATCCCAATGTTGAGTTAGCCTCTCACCCTCCTCTCAGGGAATAGCTGGCAGGAGAAGGTGGCTGGGATCCGGCAGCAGATGGAACAGCACATCCAGAGCCCCACAGCTGTGCTGCTGTCGGGGCTGGAGGAGACAGCCTGTGAGCAGCCAGCATGGCCATCTCCACTGCGGGGCCTGAGCTGCCATGCTACCTGTGGGCCCTGCACTGCACACTGGTCAATGTGCAGGAGTCCTGGGTCTGCCCCGAGTCCTGGGGGCACTGGAGCAGCCAGCGAGAGCAGGTTCTGACATCTAGTTCCCAACAGGGCTCTTTAACCTCCGTGGAGACGACATTCCATACAACCCCGTCTTCTACTCCTACACACTGCTGACTAGCACAGATATAAGGTGGGCAGCATCTTCCCACAGGCACGTGGTGTGGCTGGCAGCTTGGCCCAGACCCCTCTTACCTTCTAGGGCCAGCACCCGTGGGACCTCACCTAAGATGCACCCCTGGACTGAGTGATCCCCTTTCCAAGAAGCCCACCATGTCCTGTAGAGTCCAGCCCCTATGTGTCCCCTCCCTGAGTCCCACATCTTGCCCAGGTCCAGCCTTGTCCATCCCACCTCAGCCTGGAGTTCAGCCGAGTTCCCAGCCTTGCATCCCCTCTGCAGTCCCTTACTCAGTGCCCAGGGCCCTCCTTTCTACTGGTGCACCACTCACTGCCTGCGCCTGGAGGCTAAAGGAGCCAGGCCAGCCCCATGGTTGTGCCTGCCCCAGCCACACATCCTGTCCCCAGACTGTTTGTGAACGAGACACGTCTGACAGCGGAGGCACGGCAGTCCCTGCAGGCAGGCTGCCCTGGGCCCCTGTGCGTGGAGCTGCAGGAGTACGGCCAGGTGCGTGCCCACATCCGCGACTATGCCCAGGGCAATGTCACCATCTGGCTTGGCACCGAGTACACCACCTATGGCCTCTATAGCGTCATCCCTCAGGTAAGGCACTGCTAGCCACACCACATGCCACAGAGACCTGCCTGAGCCAGAGGGCCCAGAGAGGTCTGGGCCATGGAGCCTCGCTGCTGTGGACGTGGGTTGTGCCCAGGCTCAGAGACAGCCCATGACATAGAGCTGCAAGGGCATGAGACATGCTGCAGCAGTCCCCAGGGTGGATAGGGTGGCTGGCCATGCCCAGTGATGCCATTCCCAAGCTGCCTTTGCAGGAGAAGCTTCTGGAGGACAGCTATTCCCCAGTGATGATTGCCAAGGCTGTGAAAAATGCCAAGGAGCAGGAGTTACTGCGGGCTGCACATGTAAGGGCTTTCCCCATCCTCTCATCCAGGAGCAGAGGGAAGGGCATCTCAAGGCCCTCTGGGGTGCCAGCTCACTCCCTCTGATGTTACTGGGCTGCCTGCAGGTGCGGGATGCCGTGGCTGTCATCCAGTACCTGCTGTGGCTGGAGAAGATGGTCCCCCAAGGGCTGGTGGATGAGTTCTCAGGGGCACGCCATGTGGACGCACTCCGCTGGTCAGTACCGCTGGCTTCCCCTTCARTGTGCCATGCCTGGGGGATCTGGGGTCTCTCAGTGTGCTTTGCCTGGAGTGGACAGGTGCCCTCGGTGCACCGTATCTGGGGCAATATTGGTCCTCCCCTGTGTGCCATGACTGGTGCAGGGTCCTGGAAGCTTGCATGTGGCAAGGATGTCCCCTGGCTGCTCAGCACCCCCTGACCCCAGGGCCAGGACACCAGGACCTTTCTGGAGGGGCTGGCTGTGTCCACACATCTCCTTCCTTGCTGCCTTCCAGGGCCCAGGAGCACAGCCACGGGCCCAGCTTTGAGTCCATCTCAGCCAGTGGCCTCAATGCAGCACTTGCCCACTACAGGTATGGCTCAGCCCCATCTCCCTGGCAGGGCTGGGACACCAGAACTGGCAGTGGTGGACAGGGGTTCTGAGATCTCCTTTGCAGTGACACTCCTTCTCTCCTAGCCCATCCAATGTGAGCAGCCAGAAGCTATCTGTTGATGAGATGTACCTTTCTGACACTGGAGGGCAATACCTGTGCGTAGTGCTTTCCTCATTCTCCTCTGGCTACCCCAAGACAGCTCTGTCCCCTGTCTCACTGTGCCCCTGGCAGGGTGAGCAGCAGGATGACAGCATGCTGTGACAGGGCTGCCAGAGCCAACGCTGGGGCCCCGTCATGCCCATTCACTCCCCTCTCCTCAGGGACGGTACGACAGACATCACACGGACCATGCACTGGGGTGTGCCAACCCCACTCCAGAAGGTATCAGCCCTTCTCATACTGCCTGGGCATTGCTCTGCAGTGCCGAGAGCTGAGGTCCTGGTCATGGGCCTGCAGGATGCCACCAGGCACTAGACACACAGGGAGTGTGTCTGGGGCACACTGTGCTAAGCAACTCACATGTCCCTCATAGGAAGCCTACACCCGTGTGCTAATGGGCAACATTGATCTGTCCCGCCTCATCTTCCCTGCCGACACAGCAGGTGGGTGATGTGCCAGGCACAGGTCTTGGGTGGCCCATGCCTGCATTAATGCTGTGAAGAGCAGGGCAAGTGGGTGCCCTCACCAGCTCACTCAGTCCCCATCCCACACTGTCATTCCCTCAGGGAGAACAGTGGAGTCCTTCGCCCGTCAGGCACTCTGGGAAGTTGGACTCAACTATGGCCACGGGACTGGCCATGGCATTGGAAACTTCCTATCAGTCCATGAATGTAGGTTCTGCTAGTGTGGGGGGGGCCTGCTGCACACTGGGTGCCATCGGGTGCAGCATCAGGGACGTGGCCCGGCTGGGAGGGTCAAAGATGATGGTGGGTCATGCAGAGCCTGTCGGAGACCAGCTAAGTCCCTGTTGCTGTTGRTGAACATTCCCCAGGCTGCCAGGCTCTGGGTGATGCAGTTCTTGCCATGTACACTCTGCCCCCACAGCAGCTGTGCCCTGGCATGTCCCTTCCTTGGAGGACTCCTTGGTGCATGCTGCCCCCAGAATCCCAGAAGCTGTAATGCACTATGCTTCCTCCACAGGGCCTGTGGGCTTCCAGTCCAACAACATACCACTTACGAAGGGCATGTTCACATCCATTGGTATGTACGCCTGCACAGGTCCTGCCCACACCTCAGGCCCTTGGGGACAGTCCTGGAGCCAAGGGACCAGGCAAGGGGAAGGGGGGCCTTGGCATGCTGCTCCATTCTGAGGCCAGTCTGGGCCTCTCTGGGGCTATACGTGTGCTGCTGAAGCTCAGGACTTGCTGAGCACCTTTCCTGTCCCCCAGAGCCTGGATACTACCGGGATGGCGAGTTTGGAATCCGCATAGAGAATGTTGCCCTTGTGGTTGAGGCACAGACTGAGGTAATGTGTTTCCTCCTTGCATCAAATGCCCAAGGAGCCTGCGGCTGCCTATTGCCCCAGGACTCCTTGCTGGGGAGCTTGGAGGTGAGACAGGCTGCAAGGCTGTGGCAGCTGCAAGCCTAGTGTCCTGGACAGGTAGGGAGCTGGAGGGCAGACAGCCCTGTCCCAAGCCATGGGCAACGTAGGGAGCCACTGGCCCTTGGTGCCAAGATCCCGCCCACTGCAGAGGCCTCCTAGAGAAGTTGTGGTCCAGGGTCCTAAGGGACAAGGACATCTCCATGTCTGATTGTGGCTGCAGGGTCTGGCATGAGCGGGGACAGGGACCAGGTCCCTCTCCTTCCTCAGGGGCTCCTCAAGGGCACAGAGGAGGGTTGAGTAGTGCTCAGAGAGGGGCGTGGAGGCAAGTACTGAGGACAGCAGTGCGCGTGAGGCAGGGAGCAGGCCTGCAGTGCTATGACACCTGGCCAGAGTGGCATGGTGTTGGGGTGACAGACGATTGGGGTGGCATAGTGCTSAGGTAGCGTGAGGTTGGAGAGGCACAGTGCCATGGTGGCACAGTGCCAGGGGACACGGTGGGGAAGGCCGGGCTCAGCTCCTCCTCATGCTCCCAGGATTGAGATGAGGGCTGCTGGTCAGCCGTGCCATAGTGGCCCCCACAACCCTCAGCTGGGGCACTGGGCACCTCTCTCAGTGCCAGTTTGGGGCAGGTCTGGGGCACACACCTCATATAGGCTTTCTTCAGCAGTACCAGACTGGGGAGAAGCCATTTCTGACCTTCGAGGTGGTGTCCCTAGTACCCTATGACCGAAACCTCATTGACATCAGCCTGCTGTCACAAGAGCAGGTACTGGGTGCTCAGGGCAAGTGAATGGGGTGGGCATTGGGCAGATATAGTGGGCAAATGGGGCCAGCGCATGGAACCAGGATAGGTGGGGGCAAGAGAATGTGGCCAAGGCAGATGAACATGCTGGGTGAACAGGACCATGGTGGGCAGACAGCTGGGTAGGAGAATGAGGCTGGGGCTTCCACAGGACAGATGGATATAGTGGGACCTGCAGATGGGACTGGGGCAGGTGAACAGGGCTGGGATGGGTGCCTGGGTGGGTGATGAGGCCAGGGTGGGCTGACAGAATGGGTGAATGGAGATGGATCACCCCAAGGCATGCAACAGCCCTTGCGACTGGGGCAGTTAGCCAGGGCTGGAGCAGTTCAATGGGGCAGGAAGCCAGGGCTGCCTTCCTGCAGCRCTGCTCAGTGCCTGGTTGCAGATCCAGTACCTGAATACCTACTACAAGACCATTCGGGAGCGTGTGGGGCCAGAGCTGCAGAGCCAGCAGCTGGAGGAGGAGTACCACTGGCTGCAGAGGAACACAGAACCTTTCCTGAGGAGCAGTGCTGGTACTACTGCCACCACCTTGAGCATGCTGGCCATCACCTCCCTCATCTCAACACTGCTCACTGAGCTGCAGGCCTGACCGTGCAGCCAACCAGACCCACCACATGCCTCTTCCTTGCTAAGGCAACTTCTTCTCCCCATCATACACTTCCTTTTTTTATTTTTTCCTTCTTGTATGCAATTAAACATGAGTAATGCCGGCGGGCGTGAGCACGTCAGTGTGATGTGCTGTGACAGCCCTGTGCACCGCCACCCTGTCCGTGATGCGTGGGGCTGCGGTGGTGTGCAGCCTCAGCCCCAGACTCATGGGTGAGACCCTGCCTGCACTACCTGCCCTGTCCTGAGCAGAGATAAGGTGCATTAAARGTAGATTTAAGTTCGTCTGACCAAAAATGGGGGAACCTGAGTAAATGGTGCAGGGAAGTCACCCAGACCGGGGCAACTCCCTGACTGCCTTGCAGGTGCTGAAGGGCTGGCTGCTGGTATGCACATTTCCCTCCAATGCTTGCTGCCCAGCCATGCCCAGGGAAGACCTGGGGACATGCAGAGACTTCCAAGGGTGCAGAAGACATCATGACACAGGTGTCCTACAGTGGCAGGCAGAGAGAGCCTGGACACTGTATGCTGCCACGGAGGACAAGTCTGGTGGGCACAAAGAGGAGATATAGTGGACAGGACAGGGATCCTTGGCCTTTGCATAGGGGAATCACAGAATGGTTGCAGTTGGAAGGGACCTCTGGAGATCATCTAGTCCAGCCCCCCTGCTCAAGCAGGGTCACCTACAGCATGTTAGACAGGAACACATCCAGGCAGGTTTTGAATGTCTCCAGAGAAGGAGACTCCACAACCTCTCTGGGCAACCTGTGCCAGTGCTCTGGAAAGATCTGGGAAGATGGTTCCTGCAGCACCATCACTGAGGGACTTTCCTTGCACCTGGGGTCCTGTGGTGCCAGGGTACAAGATGGGCACCCGCCATCACCAAGGAGTCCTGGGCAGTGAGGCAGCTTCAAGGAGGGTTTCCTTCCTCTTGCCGCAGCCCRCACGGCCAGGCAGCCTCCCTGGGGCCGAGCTGCTGCAAGCACTTCTCATGTGACYGTCGGCTTCCTGTGTGCTTCCTGGCGTCTGTGCCGGCGCGCTCACTACGTGCAGTGCCAGCYGCTGCCCCGAGCACTCTGCCATCACCCCTGGGCCCAAGCACCATGCTGCGCCGCAAGCCCTCCAAYGCCAGCGACAAGGAGTCAGGCCACAGGAAGGTAAGCGCCAGCAGGACCCTGCAGCCCTTTGGCACCCCTGGGTGTCCCTGCATGCCCAGCACCCCACCAAGCCCCAGGCTGCCCACCCYTCCACCAGCAGGGTTGGGAGAGCTGGAGGCCACGGCCAGCACATGGGTGGCTTGGACACCCCAGAGGCAGAGCCCTGCGCACCCGGCATGGTTAGCCTCTGCCATCATGAGTCTCTGGGGCCTTGCTGGAGCTCAGTCCCAGCCAGCAAACACCCAGTCCCCAGGCTGTCCTGCATCCTGCTCCAGCACTGGCTTGGGGTGCCCAGGCCCCGGTGTGTGATGCCTAGCACAGACTCAGCAGCTCTATCCACACCCAGCGCTGGGGACAGAGCACCCCGGGATACCACAGGCAGCAGAGACGGCCACATCTGTGAYGTGCACAGGGTGCACAGCCTCCCCAAGGGCTAGTAAGGGGTATAGGCTGGGGAGGCTGCGGGGCCGGCAGGGCTCTGCGTGCAGGGGGGCAGTGGGGCCAGCTCGCCCTTCTCGTGCGCAGCCTGAGGTGTCGGTGGCCGCTTCCTGCCGGGGTGGGTGGGGAGGCTCGCTGCTTAGGGCTGCTGCACCATGCGCRCAGGCTGTTGGGTGCACACGTCCCAGCCCGGTCCTTGCAGTGCTTGCATCAAGGTGTTTGCGGTCACGGCAGCGCAAGGCTGCAGCCCCGTCACGTGTGCCAGCCACTTCCTCTGGCAGTGCTCACTGGTACCACTCYGCTGAGCACGGGGAGCAGTGGCACCATGGCCCTCGCCAGCCTCGCTGTCTTGAGGGCTGCCTGGGCATGGAGAGGACCACAAGCCACCCCTGCCRTCCATTTTGGCCTGCAGCATCTGCCTCCGCCCAGCGCCATGAGCCCCCCAAGTTTGCCTGGCTCCCATCTGGCAACAAATGCTTCCCTCAAGCTTGAGCTCCGGCTGGCTTGTGCCCTAGGGGAAAAGAGGGTGGCCACGATGGCTGGGCAGGCACAGCCTTGCAGGGACRGGCTCTCAAGCTGGCCACTGCGGGATGTCTGAGTCTGCCTGAGCCTGCAGGCAGCCTGACGCAAGGCATGGGAAGCTCCAAGTTCCCCCGCTGGGTCAACGGTGGTTGCTCAGAGCTGCCAGCAACAGAAATGCATCCAGTCCCTTGTCCCTCCTGYGCAAGACGACTGTCTTGGCCCACACCCAGGCACTGGTGGCCCAGTTTTGGCAGTGGAGAGTTTTGAAGGGAAGCAGAGGGCTCAGGGCTGTGCAGACACCTGTGCAGGGCCCCATCCTGGTCTGCGCCAGACAGAGTCCCTGCAGAGGCACACGTCCTCTCGGCTCGCACTCTTGCAGAAAAGTTCCCCAGCTGCCTGCGGAAATCTGGATAAAATCTCCCCATGTTCGTGGTGGCCTGGAGAGCCCCAGCCCAGGGTGGCAGAGCCCGGCTGGGCATCCCCTCCCCTTGCCCAGCCGCACCCTCTGCTCTCACTTCCCTCTTGCTCCTGCTCGGGGCTCGCTGCAGCTCTTGCCAGCAGGGCCTGGCAGCCCGGGGCCCTGCTTCCCATGCGGCAGCATGCCAAGCACAGGCCCCTCTGGGGCTCTGGCCATGCAGCCACACGCCTGCTGATGTGCTTCATGCTGTGTGTTAAGTGGCTGTTCTTGCAACATCAGCTCCTTCTAGCCATAGGGCGCAGGCAGATCTCCTTGCAATTTTTTTACAAGCTCAGCTGTGGGGTGGCTCAGCAGAAAAGTCTCAGCTGTGGACATGTGCTGGATGAGTACGCAACAAGAAACCCTGGGTATCCCCTGCTTGAGCGCTCCCAGGCGCACTTTGGCGGCTGCCTGCAGACTCAGACAGACRTTGTTTTCTTCGTGTAACCTGGCCAGGCACAAAAACGGTGAGAGACTGACAAGGGTCAGAAGGAGCAGGTCAGGGTGGTTGCATGCTCACTCTTAGATCTGGGCAGAGGAGACCAAGTGCTAGAGTCAGCGCAGGCTGGGTAGGAAACCAGCAGATGCCTTGGGAGATGTCACAGATCCAGCACTGATGGCTCAGTGCTGTTTGCATTCAACGCAAGGATAAGAAAACAACCAACAACGCCAAGATGTTTTGTCTTAAGGGGGCTGATGAAGCAGGGAAGGGTTCAGGAGCCTGGTGGGCTCAGGAGCTTTGGCATGAAAGTGGAGGCTCCACCAACATCTCCTCTAACCGAGCACATAAAGACCGGAGATGTACCTGCTGAGTAAAGCCAGGACAGGGATGAAGCCAGATTTCTCCTACCCAAGCCAGCACTCTCCAAAGAAATTACAAAAAACAAATAGTAAAAGATGCTGGGTCAAGCCAACAAAAAGGAGAACAGGGACAGGAAGCCATGGGGCCATGTCCAAGGAGGGCCAGCCATCGCAGAGGGCCAGGAAGGGCCTTGCTCGCCTCCCACTCAAGCAGGAGCCCATGGAGGAGGGGTAGAGCAACTTGTGAAAGGAAATTGCTGCGTTTGTGGTAAAAGCAAAACCAAGCGACTCCGTGTGTGCTCTGAGAGCAGGGGGGTGCCAGGAGCTGAGCGCACCCAGCCCCGGCCACATGAACCTGCTCCCGCAGCAAGGCTGGGGCCCGGCMCCAAGGGACCTGGCATAAGCTGGAGAGCAAAAAGCAACAGCTCCCGCCAATGCAGTCATGCTCTAGCAGCCACCTCGAGACATTGTGGCAAGCACGCACCCAAGAGTTTGGTACGCGCTAAGGAACACAAGTCGAGACAAGGCAAACATGTGCCATGCAGGGTCCCCAGGCTGTCTGGCTGCCACTGAAGGTGTTCCTGGTGCAGGGAAACTCTTCCTTCAGCCGGACTCCACATGGGAAAGCCCAAATTACCATGAACACATGGAGAAAGGGGAAGAAGAGTCAAGGAGGCCGCTTAGCAGGAGGCAGGCGGCCGGGCAATGGACGTGTGGAAGAGACAGCTGTTGAGTCCCAAGGATTGGACCAGGGCTGAGATTTGAAACTTACTTCAGTGGCTTTGCCACAAATTAGGAGAAAATTCACTGAGATGCCATTGTGGGAGGCACCATTCAGGCTGAGGGATGAGGATCACAGGCAGAAAAAGTGGATAAGGTCATCAACTCCAGACATGGAGCTGAAATGCAAGGGGAGCAGTGGGTCCTTTCCAGTCACGCTAAGCCCACACAGCRTCTTACAGGCTCTCAGCAACCAAAAACAGCCTTAGCTGGATGGGAGAACTGACCCCTGGCACACCTGTCACAGCAGCGTGACCCTCCACATGCCAGCACCTTCCTTCAGGGTGGTCCATGAGGTCCCCCTTCATTACCAGGAGCACTAGGACAGTCCTACTCTACTTCCAGCTCTTGCTCCTAAAATCCCTGACTGAGCAAGGGATCTAAGCAGTGGTGAGCCAGCATAGCCAGCCTGCGTTTGGGTGCTGAGCAGAGCAGCTGCACATTGGAGCCCTAGGGTTTTCCTGACAAATGCCCAGTGCATGTGTCACAACAGCAGTGAATCAGTACAACATTGCACCGTAGCTGACCCCTCACCAGCAGTGCCAGTCTCCATGCTGAAGTATCCACAGCAGGTGCCAGAGCAAGGACTGCCAGAAAAACACAAAAATTAGAGATGTTTTGGGAAATGCAAAATGCACTTCTCACCCAGCAGTCCCTTGTGAGGACCAGCAGCTCCCAGCACTAAGCCTGTTTGCCTGGCAGATGCTTTTGGCTTTAGAAGGTGTTTGATCTGAAGGACTCGACATCCACAACAGTCAGCAGAGCTTGCAATGGGCCTTCTCCTAGCCTAGGGAAGCACAGCAGAGGAGTGTTTTCGGGGGGGGGGGGGTGTCAATCCTTTGCCATGCCTGGAGTCCACAAAGCCTGCAGACCCCTGTGAGAGATGTCACAGGAACTGTCAAGAGTCCTGGGGAGCATCCCACTATGAGTCAGGAGGAGAGGTGGTTAATGTGGCCCTGCAGGCACATGCAGCAGGATGCAAGCAGCCCGGCTCTCCTGCTGCACTGAGCAGCTAGGGCAGTACTGTGCCACACAGCCCCTGCCCGTGCACTGTGAGTGACATTGGCTCTCTTCATTACCCTGGGTGTCTGCATCCCCTTGGGTTCCTGGGGCACATCTAGGCCCCTGGGGTGCTCACAAGATGCTTTGGCTCTTTGGTGTTAGCATGATGCAGAGACCAGGGAGGACACGCCAGTTAAAACCTCTTTGAACGCTGCCATCACCTCCATAGCTGTCTTAGCTTGTTGAGGTGCCCAGCACCAGGGCAGGTGGTAGGAGCCATGCACAGCACTCACACCTCTTTGCCTCCCCTCAGCTCTCCCTCCAGCGCTCCAGCAGCTTCAAGGACTTTGCCAAAGCCAAAGTCAGCTCCCCTGTGGTGACCGACAAGGAGTTCAACCTGGATGAGAATGTGAGTGCCTGTCCTTATGTACAGCAGCACCAACCCCCCCTTCTGGGACCTACTGCATCCCATTCCCATGGAGATCCTGCTCCCATGGGGCATCGTGATCCTACGGAGATCCTATTCCTATGCATATCCCACACTCCCAGGGTCCCCCAGTTGCTGTTCACCTGAGCAATTGAACCCTCTGGTGCTGCACTGGGAGACTACATTGGGAGCTCCCACTGCAGCCCAGGCCATGGGTAACTGGGGGGTCTGACTCTGCTCTCCATCCCCCTCCCAGATCCCTGAGAATGAGCCTGGCAGCCCCAGCCCYGATGATGCTGCACGGAGCAGTGGGATGAAGCTAGGTAAGAAGTGGAGAGCGGTCATCTCCCGCACCATGAACAGGAAGATGGGCAGAATAGCTGTGAAAACACTGGCCGAGGGGAAGGTGAGTCAGGTGCCTGGGCAGCCAGAAGAGCAGGATGGTAACCCCTGCTGCCACAAACCCTGCCCCAGCACTAACCCTGACCCTGCCAGCAGGGAGACATGGAAGAGGAGGGGTCTCCATCCCCCCTATCCCCAGCCAGCAGCATAGAGGAGCCAAGCCAAGACAAGGTGCCCCTCTCCTACCTGGAAATGGAGGAAGATGGGCACCCACCCATTGGCTGCCAGATGTCCAGCGGTGAGTGCAGCTCCAGGTAAGACCCTGGTCCTTTGCCCCAGGGCCAGGCCAGCCCTGATGGTGCACTCTCCCCTCCACAGGCAGCGAAGTGTCCAGTCCCAGCCCCAGCCTTGCAGGCAACAAGCATGACAGCCTGCAACTAGAGGAGAGCAGCCCAGCCTACACCGGCCCCTTCTGTGGCAGGGCACGTGTCCACACAGACTTCACACCCAGCCCCTATGATAAGGACTCACTGAAGCTGCGGGTGAGCCACCCCACAACCAGCCTAGGGATGGGACAAGCCAGGGCAGAGGGCAAGGGATGGGGCTCACACCTGGTGCCAGCCAGCCAGCTGTGGGAAGGAGGGTGGCTGGAGACTCCTCCAAGGGTGGCAGGCATGGTGGTAACTCTCCCAGCCCTCCCCAAGCCCTCATGCCCATCTCCTTGGCACAGAAAGGGGACATCATTGGCATCATTGAGAAACCACCTGTGGGCACCTGGACTGGGCTGCTCAACAATAAGGTGGGCTCTTTCAAGTTCATCTACGTGGACGTCATCCCCGAGGAGACAGCCCCTGCCCGCAGGAGCCGGAGCCACAGCAAGAGCAAGCGGCCCAAGCCCAAGACCCTCCATGAGCTGCTGGAGCGCATCAACCTGCAGGTGAGGCCCAGTGTAGGCTAGGGGTCCTGCAGGGGGACCAAGCCATGTGAACCATCCACCAAGGCAACAGCAGGACTGAGCAGCAAGCCAAGAGCATAGGGGCAGTTGGAGAGAAGAGGAAGCAGGGAAAYGATGCAATCACAACAAGGAGAGCAAAGCAGCAGAGGAGGGAGACAGGGAACCTCTGTTCTGCTTCCCAGCCCCTCTTCACCCATCCTGTTATGCCCTGTCCCTCTGGGCCCCTCCACTTTATGCCCAAGCACTGCTGCACAGAGACACATAGGGCTCTTGCAGCAGGGCTCACCAATGGCTCAGGGCCAGTGCTCACTGCAGAGTAAGCAAAGCCGGGAACCTGGGTTATAGGTTAACACCAAGAGCCAACCAGGGGGAGCCTGCAGAGCCGTGTTGCATTCTGCTCACCTCCCTGCCACAAAGCACGCTGCCCTCTTGCCCCAGGAGCACACTTCCACCTTACTCCTGAATGGCTACCAGACCCTGGAAGACTTCAAGGAGCTGCGGGAGACCCACCTCAATGAGCTGAACATCACAGACCCCCAGCACCGTGCCAAGCTGCTAACAGCTGCTGAGCTGCTCCTGGATTACGACAGTAAGGGATGGGCCAAGCAGGCTTGGGGAGAAGCTCCACATCAGCCTGGGGCCTCCCAGCCAAGCCCGGCCAGCAGCCTCAGCTCTCCCTGAGCAGTTTTCTGCTGCCACTAACTTTGGCTTGTCTCTCCCAGCAGCAAGCGAGACAGAGGAAGGAGACAGCTCTGAAGCCCAGCCTTCCCCCATGGACCCCAAAATGGACATTCCCCGGGACTCGGGCTGCTTTGAAGGATCAGAAACACTGGACGGCAGCCGGGACGAGGTAGAGCTAACAGGCTCCGAGGGGCAGCTGCAGGCTCTCTCCCTGACAGAGTCCTCTTGAGCCCTCCCTGCCTTCCCAGACTGCCTGCTCCCAGGCCCGCCCCATCGCTGGGGAGAGCCCACAGCCGCTTTCTGCTCAGGCTCTGGCCTGGCAGCAAGACCGGACTGGAGGCAACTGCTCTTGCATGGGAGCTTTGCAGGAAAGCACGCGAGCCCCAGCGACAGGTCCTCCAGAGCTGTTACTCCTGAGAGCAGTGCAGCATCCAGCTCGCAGTCCCAGACGCAGCTCCCAGCCCTGCTCTGCAGGCAGGCACGACGAGGCTGCAGCAAGGTCAGCTCTCAGCCCCCCAGGGTCGCACATCCCAAGGGAATTTTATGCTCTGTTGCCTTGCCCTAACTCCCCTGCGCTGTCTCATAAAACAGGCACTCCAAGCACTCCAGAGAGTCCAGCAGAGACCCCAGGCAAAGCCTCAGGCTTGCCAGCCAGGGCTATATTACCTCTTAGGGCTTTATCCCACTTTGTCCACAGTTTAAGAGTTCTCCCAGGCTGAGCAAACACAAGCGCTCAGGACCCAGAAAGACAGGGAGGTCCACAGCAGGCACTGATAGAGCAGCGCCCAGCACAAAGCATGCAAGAGAGTAGAGGCACAGCAGTCCCACTGAGCCAGGTACTCGCAGCCAGAGAGGGGAGCTGTACTGCCTCCCTCCAGCATCTTCCTCACCCACCTGAAGCTCAAAGCAGACAAGGCAGAAAAGGCTTCCCAGAAAGCCTGAGTCAAGTGGAGTAGGAGGGAGGAAGGGGTGAGGTTCAGCTGAGCCCTGACAGCAGCCCAGCAARGGCCCAGCTGCTTCCATGGCCCCAGAGCACCACAAGGCAAGCTGGGGAGAAGAAACACCACAGAGCAAGCCAGCACAGGACCCTACTCCCTCAGCTCTGGGCAAGCAGGGTCCCCAGCACCCAGGCCAAACACCCCAGCCTCAAAGGCTCACAGCCTGTCACAGTACCCACTACCCAGCAGCACTTCTGGAGGGACCACGAAGGTAAGATGCCAAGGCTGAGCCAGCACCAACTGCTCCATTTTTCCCAGGACTGCCGCCCTGGTAGTGGAGTGGTTCAGAAGCAGGGTGAGGTTGTCATCTCTACAGCTTCTGCATTGGGCTTGCCAGCTAATGCTGCAACACAGCACAAGCTAGCAGGGCAGCTCCTTCCAGAGGGTCCAGATCCCCACCTATGCACTAGCTGGGGCACCAGGGCTCTACAGAACCTCCCTGCTGAGGAACATGAGCCCGGCAGTAGCTAAAGCAAAGGTAAGGTTAGAGAGGTTCCCCCTTCTTCAGGACAGGCTTGGGCACCAGGCCCATAGCAAATAAACAAACTAATCCCAATCCTGAGGTACCATGGAACCCATAGCTCTGCCCAGGTGTTACTTTGCCAAAGCCAGGCCCACTCAGGCCAGGCTCTCACTGTTGCACTTGCGCATCTTCAGCTCCTCCTCTGCAGCATCCACATGTGGGCACTGAATCTGTTCTTTTGCGCTTGACTCCAATAAAGTGTGCTAATACTTCTTCCTCTAGCCTTTGGTCTCCTCTTACCTGCATCAAAGGCTTGGGGAAAGGGCTGGGGAGCCAGGCACTCTATGCCACTTCTACACCACGAAGGGATCAGTGCATTTTCAACAAGGCTGCAGCCAATTTAACATCTCCCAGGACACCCCTCCGCTTTTGCCCTATGGTCTCCATAATTGCTCAGTGCAGGCTGAAAGACTCCTCACCAATTCCCTCCCTTCCTTTCAGCTACTGTGAGGCACCAGCAGGACCCGGATAACACACAGGTTGGCTTGACCACACCACAGAAGTGTAAGATGCAGGGGCTGAAAAGCTGCCAAGGAAAGGCAGCAGTCCGTTTGTGGGATGGGGAGCACGCACAGACAGAGGCAGAGGCTACAGCTCAGCCGTTTTTCAAACCAATTAAG